>NC_089978.1:137530907-137836769 GCF_036417845.1 Apteryx mantelli
CAACTCAGGCACTCTGCTTCCATGTTGTCTCAGACATTCACATAAAAACGTGCCCCCCACCCCCACACACATACACACAGTCTCTATCACAAGGATGATAGACAGATATCAGTTCAGACCACCAATCAAATCAGTCCATCATGATGTGACAGTACACCTTTCCAGCAATTTCAGGCATTGTTATCCTGTCAGTTTTTGATCCATGGTCCACGCCAACACTCAGTGCTTGTTTGCATTGTCCTGATGGCTGTGGCTTACCACACTTAGCCCCTATTTGCATTGTAACCAGCTCTTGGTCAAGGTGATGCCATGATACTCTTGTACAGGTGCCTTTTCTATAAGATCTTTATGATGCCAGCTGTCCTGTCCATCCAAACATATAAAACGCTCACACTGGCTCTTCTCACCATATATTTGATCACAATCACATCTTCCTTGCTGAACCTGACACAAAGTCTTGACAATCTTGTATCTATTCTGAACATTATTGAAAAGATCATTTTCCTAGCTTATTGTTTTAACTACGTTACCCTCCTATTTACATCTATTTGCTGAATCTTTATTCTCTGTTGAATCCAAAAAAAGCTACTTGTCTTCATTTTCAAGGCCTTTCAAAGCATGTCTCCTGCTATCTATCCTCTCACTGAGCATCAAGAAGTTAACTCAAGCCTCTAATGCCAAACTCCATCTCACACTTCTTAGATTTTTTCAAACATACTTTAATGTTTTCTTCCATCATATGTGAGAACAACACCATTCAGTCACCATAATTCATTGCTCCACTTCAGTTCCTTTCTGGAATCTGTCCTTTGCTATATCTCCAAGTATGCTTCACAAAGGCTAGGCTACTGAGAAACACAGACCAATACATGAACATGAAGACCAATTCTGCATGACTGTTTCCTTGCACTTCATCATCTAACTTCTCCCACGGTTCGATAGTGTCTTGGAAGCTTTTGGGGGCCTAACGTTTAGGATAATGGCATCTTGATCTATAACAGTGTCTCCTACTTGCAATATGGCAATGTAACAGTAACAAAAACAGCAATAGAAAAATGCCCCAAATTGATGTCAATGTGAACTACTTATAGATGGCCAGTCTCTCTTCTTTATGCACAGTTATCTTGTCCATGTTCCTAGATGCTATTACTCCCTTAAGCATTAAGAGCAAAGGAAGTAGTGCTGTGACAGTGTGTATTATATTTCTGTTTTCTTTATATTTGACTTTCAATTTCTGTCCTGCTTTCTTTAGAGAATGTTTGTTTAAGCAGTGCACTTAATGAGAGACAAAGATAGTTAGATAAGGATTTTAAGCAAAGAAGTGCTCTCACTCATGACTGTGGGGTTTTCATGAAAATGTGAAACCATACTATTCTAGAACTTTTTTTTTCTTTTGCGGAAGACATACTTTCATATAGCCTCAAGTCAATTATTCTGTTGAAGAAAAAAAGTCCCCTTCATTCCTTCTTTCTATCTGATAGGTCTGTTCCTTTCTCAACAGCGAACCAATAATGCCCTCAGTGCCCGTAAAATATGTCTTTAAGTTGTGACCTTATGAAGCGGAAGACAGAAGTATTTTTGCTTGCAAGATCTGTTTCCAAAAGGTGCAACTGATTATTCTAGCTGTGCCTGCTGGAAACAAAGGCATTCTGATCTCAAGGCAGGTTTACCCTCGTGTAAATGCATCAATTTCAGCAGAATTATCTGTGATTTATACAGATTCAAAATCAGCTCACATGTTTATGTAATGAGTGTGTTAAAAAGGACGAATCAGCAGTGTTTTTGTTAAAGAATTCATTTTTCTGCATTCTGTTTCATGATTGTATAAAAGTGTTTGCAGCATAATTTCTTGTATCCCTATCTTAGGTGTGTTAAAAGATGGGTCTGAAATAGAAAAATCTTGTTCTCTTATTAACACAGAGCTATAAAAGCCTTACAGGCATACCTCGGAGATATTGTGGGTTTGGTTCCAGACCACTGCCATAAAGCGAATATCGCAATAAAGCAAGTCACACAAACCTTTTTTGGTTTCCCAGTGCATATAAAAGTTATGTTTATACTATACTGTAGTCTATTAAGTGTGCAATAGCATTATGTCTAAAAAGACAATGTACGAAATGTGACACAGAGACCTGAAGTGAGCACATGCTGTTGGAAAAATGGCGCCGATAGACTTGCTCGACGCAGGGTTGCCACAAACCTTCAATTTGTAAAAAAAGCAATATCTGCAAAGCGCAATAAAGCAAAACGCAATAAAACGAGGTATGCCTGTATTTATGTTGTTATCAACAACTGCTTTTGAAATGCAATAAGCAGATACCTTTTAATGGATGCAGTTCAGAACCTACTGGAGTTAACATAGATTGCCGAGGATTTTTGAGCACTTCACTACTAATGCAAGAAATGCTGAGCACACTGGGTTGCTCATGTGTGCCAGTAGCATTCAGTATGATTATTTATTGTAGAATCTAGTCCTAGACTGGCAGGATATCCTCATCCCTCTGTACAATTTACAGAAAAAATGATTTCACTGGAACCAGTGGGATTACCCGTGTTAAAGTTAAGCATATATCTATGTTGCTCGACAAACTAGGGCAAAGCACTAAATAATTGCTGAAAACCCATTAAAGTCAACTGTGGTCTTGAAGCATTCTTATTGTGCTTTGGAACTAGCATTAAGTCCCTGGTAAGAAGGGATTATGCCTACATTAAATGTTAAAAGAAATTACACATAAGAGTTGAGAATAAATATACCATCCAGGCCTGGAGTTGATGGTCTGTCAATCTCAGTCTCTTACAAGGAAATTTCTACTTAGCATAAAAGCTAAACTATTAATGTCCTGCAAAGAACTTCTCATATATATACTTTCAGACCAGGTAAACCAGAACCAAATATTTAATAGCCAAGTATGAGTAAGCCTATTTCACCAAGCTTTATTATGCACAGTGCTCAAGGAGATTCCTTACTACTGAATGAATAGTAGTCTCAGACGTATACATGATTGCCTTAACGCCCTGAAGAAAGGCTAATATTTCTTTCTCCTGTACGGAGGAGAAAAGAAATACTTTCTTTCTCAGAGTTATGAGAAGCTTTCATTTAACAGGACTTTTTAAACTCGATATTTAAGTTAAATTAGCTCCTTCAATGCAATTGCAAGAAACCCATCACAGTAGAGAGAGCAGTCATATCCAGTTTAGTTTCAGACTCTGACTCTTAATGAATCACCAACAAGATACCCAGTCACACTGACACATCAGTTTCTACTCTTTTTTAAATCAAGAATCTCAGAATCACAGAATGGTTGAGGTTGGAAGGGACCTCTGGGGATCATCTAGTCCAACTCCCCTGCTAAAGCAGGGCCATGCAAAGTAGGTTGCCCAGGACCCTGTCCAGATGGCTTTTGAATATCTCCAGGGATGGAGACTCCACAGCCGCTCTGGGCAACTGTTCCAGTGCCCTGTCACCCTCACAGCAATGAAGTTTTTCCTTAGATTCAGACAGAACTTCCTGTCTTTCAGTTTGCGCCCATTACCTCTTGCCCTGTCACTGGGCACCACTGAGAAGAGTCTGGCCCTGTCTTCTCTACACCCCCGCCCCCCCAGATATTTATACACGTTGATAAGATCCCACCCGAGCCTCCTCATCCCTGGGCTAAACAATCCCAGCTCTCAGCTTTTCCTCATATGACGGAGGCTCCAGTCCCTTGATCATCTTAGTAGCCCTTTGTGGCACTTGACCCGGTAAATCCACATCCCTCTTGTACTGGGGAGCCCAGAACTGGCCACAGCACTCCCAGTGTGGCCTCACCACTGCTGAGCAGAGGGGAAGGATCACCTCCCTCAACCTGCTGGCAACTCTCTGCCTAATGCAGCCCAGGATACCTTTGGCTGCCTTTGCTGCAAGGGCACGTTGCTGGCCCACGTTCAACTTGCTGTCCACTAGGACCCCCAGGTCCTTCTCCGCAGAGCTGCTTCCCAGCAGGTCGGCCCCCAGCCTGTACTGGTGCATGGGGCTATTCCTCCCTCGGTGCAGGACTCTGCACTTGCCTTTGTTGAACTTCAGGAGGTTCCTTTCTGCCCATTTCTCCTGCCTGTTGAGGTTCCTCAGAAAGGCAGCACAATCCTCTGGTGTACCAGCCACTCCTCCCAGGTTCATATCACCTGCAAACTTGCTGAGGGTGCACTCTGCCCTATCGTCCAGACCATTAACAAATAAGTTGAACAGTATTGGGCCCAGTATTGACCCCTGGGAGACACCCCTAATGACTGACCTCCAACTGGAATTTATGTCCCTGAGGAAACATTTTCATGCTCTTGAACCAGTGCTTTGTACCTTTAGCTCAAAGGATTTGAGAATGAGGGCTTGCATGTCTAATTAGGATTGCTGCATTTGTCATTCTTCTTTATTTACAATTGTCAGTTAAAATCAACCCTTATTTTTGAATGAAGCTGTTCATCTCTAGTTATATTTTTTGACTGTAAAAATGATAGAGGTTTTGCATGGGACAAGGAAAGCTTGGAGAAGGGAAGGGAACAGATACCAAAACTGAGCAGAAGATTACATCTACCAGGTCCTCAAGAAAAGGAACAGCCTTGTGGGCTGATGGAAATAAAAATTGAGGTGTGTCAACCTTTAGTAATTAAAATCATATCCTACTGGATTAAATTTAACCAAGAAAAGCATCATATTAACCCTGACAATTACAAATAAAATTTGACACAGTACAGTTCTACTTAGCAGTGCTCATGGCCTGACTTGCATTTTTCCATTGCTTTTGGGAATATGATGTTCTCCTGTTAAGGTGCAAAGTGACTTGTCAGCACTTCTGTGATTGAATCCAGCTATAGTGATCTGATATTTTCTCATGGAGAGAATATATAGTGACAATACTTAACATACATTGGCAACAGAGTGAGCTTAATAGTAAAATTGCAAATCCTGAGTTTTAAGACTGCATCAGTCTGGAATATTGATTGCAACCTGTCAAAGAATATTCCTAAATCTAAAATAGAAATATTGGCAGGTTTTATATTCTGTCATAGGAGTTCCTTTCTCATTTTCACTTGGAAACTTTTGAAACTGAAATATTCTACAATAAAAAGCTGAATTTTAAAATATTTTGTGTCAGGGAGCTAAAGAAGATAGCTAAGAGTCATATTGTGGTCTCTCTCTTATTTAGGCATATTATAACAGATAGCCTTTATGGTATTCTATAACAATGTGTTAGATGAACACATTAGTTTGAAATATATACCACTCCACTGTTCATGCTTTCTTTTTTTTTATTTTAGCCTACATTTTGCAATTCACTCTACATGGACAATGAGATAAAGCTAGCTGATCTGTTTCATTTTCCTTGTGGTCAGTGGATCTGGTGTTTATTAGTGTCTCACTATCAAACCTTTCCATTCTTACATCATGGTGAGCTAGGAGAAAATTAAGTCCATCTCCTTAACCTACTTTTCTAAGTCTCCGTTTAGAATATCCTGGTCAGAAAGAGTGCTTTGGCACATGAACTAAATGGGACCAAAGCCTGATATTAAAGTTTGTACTTAATCAATAGGTTTTTGGGTCTCGAATATTCTTAATGTTCAAAGGTATTTCAAAATTCATTTGTTAAAATCATCTTTTCTCTTTTGTTCATTTGCGAGCATCAGTAATGAGCAGCAGGAGTCAGATTTCTAATTTTTTAAAGTTTTATTGCTAGTAATAAGGTGCCTCTTGGCTGGGAGCACAAGAAGGGACCCCGAGCAGCTTTTTGTTACAACTTTTAAGCAATAGTAAGCTGTTACATATTCAATACTTTAGCTTACATAACCAACCAGATCTATCTATGCTCTACCAGTCCCCTTGCCGTATTACGGTACGAGATAGTTCCATGCCAGCCTTATATGGTCCATCTTATAATTATTCATTAGCTGATTTTCACCTTTTCTGGTGTTACCTTTGAACAACTTTTGTACTGCTGGCTGGATTAAACTGGTTTCTTTGCAGATATTCAACTTTGTATGACAAACAGGGCTAAGGCAATGTCAGATAAGATGTTCTGCCTGCAGGGCGCCATGACCTTGCATGTTCTTCCTCTGCAAAAACTGGAGTATAGTGGAAATTTTCGTAACACTTTCATAAGCATACTTAAAAATGAACCATTTTCATTTCTTCCCAGTTTCATAAACACCATTTATCCATTTTATTTTGTACCTATTATGAGTTATGGCATCACACTGAGCCCAATAGACTGATGTTCTGTTATGAATTTGTGATGCAAGTAAGAAAATTTTAAGCTCCAAGCCACTACCATTATATGTAATACAAGAAGAAGATTCAGTGTAATAAACAAGCACTTAGATTCCAGAGCTCTTGTGACTGCTGGAGATACATTAATCATAGAAGCACAGAACTGGTAGTTGGAATGAATCTCTGGAGGTCTCTACCCCAATCTCATGCGTAGAGTGGGACTATTGCCAACACTGTATCGGGTCACTGTGGCTTTGTCTACCCGAGTCTTGAAAATGGTCAAGGATGGAGATTCCACAACCTTTCTAGGTGATGCATTCCAGAGCTGTATTTGTTATTTTTTCCCTCTAAGGTCCAACCAGAATTTTCCAAGCTGCAATTTGTAGCTCATTGGTCCTTGTTGTATCATCTACTCCAACCAAGGAGAGTTTTTCTGTCACCCTTGTAACTACCCTTCAGGTAATTATAAACAGAATAAACAAACCCAACTCCCTCAACCTCTCTTAATAAGATGTTCTCTACTTCCCTAGAGATTGTACTAACCCTCCACTGGACCCTTCTAGTTTCTCTGCATCCTTCTTGGACCAGGGAGAGTGGGACAAAACTGAATACAGCATTCCAGGTGCAACCTCACCATTTAGTGGAGAGGGATGGTAATTTCCCTTGATCTGGTTGATCGCTCTCCTTCTAATGTAGCACAGTATGCAACTTGTCTTACTTGCAATGATAGTGCAATGAGTGCAGGCTCACATGCAACTTGGTGTCCACTGTAACCTTAAGGTCTTCTCAGCAGGGATCCCCAGCCTGTAGTGATACCTGGAATTAACTATCACAATTCCACCTCAGGTGCAGAATTTTGTACTTCTTGTGGAACTTCATGAAGTTTCTGTTGGCCTGCTCCTCGAATTTCCCAAGGTCCTGCAAACTGAAGCCCTGAATTCATTACGTAGACTGTCTCCCTTTTTTAATGTCATTCACATATTTGCAGAGGCTGAAGTTTGTGACAGCACCCATGGCATTGATGAAAAAATTGAAGAGTATGGGCTCCAATATTGAGTCAGGCACATCCCATTTCTTATAGACCCCTAGCTAGACATCAAGCCATTGATGACTACCCATTGAGCCTGGTGGTCCTGCCAATATTCAACATATCTGGGGGTTTGTTCAGCTAGCCCATATTTCCTCAGCTTCCAAATAAGAGTGCTGCGGGAGAGTGGGTCCAAAGTCTTACTGAAGTCTTCTTTCATGTAACCACATTTTCATCCTAGAAGGCAATCAGGCTGGTCAAGCATGATTTGGCCTGGGTAAGTTTGCACTGCCTATTCCTGACACCTTCTTGTCCTTCATGAGTTTGGAAATGGATTACAAGAGAATGCACTCCATGAACATTCCAGGGACTGAGGTGCGACTGACCAGCCTATAGTTCCCAATGTTGTCTTTCTCCCTCTTTTTAAAAAAGGACGTAGCGTTAGCTTTTTTTTTCCATCTATCAGCAAGAGATGGAAACTGACTACCATGATGTTGCATAGTTGACAGACAGAAGCCTTGAAGTCACATTGCCAGTTCTTCCAGGAGCATTGGATGACTCCCATAACGGCCCCCTGGTGCCATACAACTGACTTAAGTAGAACCCACCGTATCGTTCCTGCACCTCTCCTTCTGCCTCTCTCTTTCCTAAACCAAACCAGAAAGTGCAGAATCCTTTCCTGTGTCAGGGCCCTGAGTGCACAAATAAACCTTCATGGCGCTGATCAGCCTAACCTGGGGACTCCACTCACACACCCTGCCCATGGGCCCAGGAGCTCCATTTAACCTCAGTTCTTGGGCATTCAGTCCCTGCTTGACTACGTCATAGGAATATTGGTCTCCAGCTCAGCCACAGCTGTGCCTGGCTGTGGACCCCAGTGACCTGGACACTGACTGCAGACTGACTTCCAGCCTTGATCTTGGATCTATCTCATCATTATGGATTTGCCTGGTAATCACTGACTGTGTTTGACCCTGGAGATCATCACCAGGCCTGATCCTGACACGTGGATTGCCTTCCCATATTGACCTCAGACCTGCCTCGTCAGCACAAACTTGCCTGATGCATGTGACTTCGTGATTGAACCTGGCTACTATCTCTAGGTCTGTCTGACTCATCTCATTCAGGTACTGTGGGGCTGGGCCCTGACTCATGGAGCCCTGGCCCTGCCAGCCTTGTTATCATGCTCAACTCCTGACTCCTCATCCCATAAGAAGCAGCCTGCCCTCAGTGCTCCCTGACAGTTAGCTTGGGCCATCCTGAGAAAGCAGCTGAACACCATGAAGCCTGGCCTGTCGTTGTGCAGGGCCATGCCCCTGTAACTGGTCCTGAGAGACCAGCCAGGTCCAGGACTCTGATATCTCAAGAGCGCCACCCACCCCGCCCAGCCCAAGGCTCCTAAGTGAATCCGCATCCAACTTCTGTCAAGCCTCTGGAGTCCAGCACACTGCCTTAGAGACTCAAATGGGATAAGCTAGACTAGGTTGCCCAGGACCCTGTCCAGATGGCTTTTGAATATCTCCAGGGATGGAGACTCCACAGCCGCTCTGGGCAACTGTTCCAGTGCCCTGTCACCCTCACAGCAATGAAGTTTTTCCTTAGATTCAGACAGAACTTCCTGTCTTTCAGTTTGCGCCCATTACCTCTTGCCCTGTCACTGGGCACCACTGAGAAGAGTCTGGCCCTGTCTTCTCTACACCCCCGCCCCCCCCAGATATTTATACACGTTGATAAGATCCCACCCGAGCCTCCTCATCCCTGGGCTAAACAATCCCAGCTCTCAGCTTTTCCTCATATGACGGAGGCTCCAGTCCCTTGATCATCTTAGCAGCCCTTTGTGGCACTTGACCCAGTAAATCCACATCCCTCTTGTACTGGGGAGCCCAGAACTGGCCACAGCACTCCCAGTGTGGCCTCACCACTGCTGAGCAGAGGGGAAGGATCACCTCCCTCAACCTGCTGGCAACTCTCTGCCTAATGCAGCCCAGGATACCTTTGGCTGCCTTTGCTGCAAGGGCACGTTGCTGGCCCACGTTCAACTTGCTGTCCACTAGGACCCCCAGGTCCTTCTCCGCAGAGCTGCTTCCCAGCAGGTCGGCCCCCAGCCTGTACTGGTGCATGGGGCTATTCCTCCCTCGGTGCAGGACTCTGCACTTGCCTTTGTTGAACTTCAGGAGGTTCCTCTCTGCCCATTTCTCCTGCCTGTTGAGGTCCCTCGGAATGGCAGCACAATCCTCTGGTGCACCAGCCACTCCTCCCAGGTCCATATCACCTGCAAACTTGCTGAGGGTGCACTCTGCCCTATCGTCCAGATCATTAACGAATAAGTTGAACACTACTGGGCCCAGTATTGACCCCTGGGAGACACCCTTAATGATCAGCGTCCAACTAGACTTCGTACAACTGATCACAACCCTCTGAGCTCAGCCATTCAGCCAGCTTTCAATCCGCCTTACTGTCCGCTCATCTAGCCCGTACTTCATCAGCTTGCCTACGAGGTTTTTATGGGAGACGGTGTCGAAAGCCTTGCTGAAGTGAAGGGAGACAACATCCACTGCTCTCCCCTCATCAACCCAGCCAGTCATTCCACCACAGAGGGCTCTCGGGTCACGGTTAAACATGATTTCCCCTTGGTGAATCCATGCTGACCACTCCCAATCACCTTCTTATTCTTCACGTGCCTGGAAATGGTGTCCAGGATTAGTTGCTCCATTACCTTTCCAGGACTGAAGTCAGGGCTGACCGGCCTGTAGTTCCCTGGGGCCTCCTTCTTGCCCTTTTTGAAGACTGGAATGACATTTGCTTTCTTCCAGTCCTCAGGCGCCTGTCCCATTCACCATGACCTTTCAAAGGTGATTGAGAGTGGCTTTGCAATGACATCAGCCAGCTCCCTCAGCACTTGTGGGTGCATCCCGTCAGGTTCCATGGACTTGTGTATGTCCAGTTTGTTTAAGTATTCCCTAACCTGATCCTCATCCACCAAAGGAAAGTCTTTCTTGCTCCTTGCCCTCTGGTCTCAAGGGATAGGGATTCCTGAAGGCTGGTCTGACCAGTAAAGACTGAGGTGAAGAAGGCATTCAGTGCTTCAGCCTTTTCTGTGTGCTTTGTCACCAGGGCCCCTGCCCAAATTTGGTAGCCGGCCCACATTTTCCCCATGCCTTCCTTTTGCTGCTTATGTACTTACAGAAGCCATTCTGTTGCCTTTCACATTGCTTCCCAGTATCCACTCCAGGTGGGCTTTAGCTCTCCTAATCCCATCCCTGCATGCTCAGACAGAGTTTTGTATTCCTACTGGGTCACCTGTCCCTGCTTCCACCTCTTGTTCGCTTCATTTTTATGTCTGAGTTTAGTCAGGAGGTCCTTGTTCATGCAGGTCTCCTGCCACCTTTGCAGGTTTTCCTGCTAATCAGGAGGGACTGTTCTTGAGCTTGGAGGAGGTGATCCTTGAAAATCAACCAGCTCTCTTGGATCCCTCTTCTCTCCAGGCCCCCATCCCATGGGATTCCTCCAAGCAGGTCCCTGAACAGCCCCAGGTCTGCTCTCCTGAAGTCCAGGGTCGTGATCCTGCTTTTTGGCCTGCTCCCTCCTCACAGGATCCTGAACTACACCATCTCATGGTCACTGCAGCCAAGGTTGCCCCCCCACAACCTTCACATCCACAACCAGCCCTTCCCTGTTTGTAAGTATGAGGTCCAGCAGAGCACCTCTCCTCATCGGCTCCTCGCTCACCTGTGTCAGGAAGTTGTCATCAGTGCTCTCCAGAAACCTTCTGGATTTCTTGTGGCCTGATATGTTGCCCCTCCAGCAGATATTGCGATGGCTCAAGTCCCCCATGAAGAGCAGGGCCTGTGAACGTTACTCTACTTGGCTCTCTGTAGAAGGCCTCTTCTACTTCACTTTCCTGATCAGGCAGCCTGTAGCAAACCCCCACAACAATGTCACTCTTACTGGTCTGTCCCTTAATCCTTATCCATAAGCTCTCAGTTGGCGCATCATCCACCCCTAGGCAGAGCTCCATGCATTCCAGCTGCTCTCTCTGCAACTCCTGCTCCTCACCTTCCTGGCCCCTCCTTCCTAAAGAGCCTATATCCATCCAACACAGCACTCCAGTCATGTAAGCTATCCCACCACATGTCCATGATCCCAATGAGATTATAGCCCTGAAACTGCACACAGATCTCTAATTTCTCTTGTTTAGTCCCCATGCTGCATTCATTAGTGTTCAGGCACCTCAGAGAGTCACCCAAGCGTGCTGGTTTCCCAGAAAGTGTGAGAGGTTTCCCCATAATGCTGTCTTGTAGGCACTACCTTGCCTACATGCAAAAGCTCGAGTGCCCCACTTAAACCCTATTTTGCTGATTATATGTTCCTTTTTGTTCACATCACCCCTGGGCCTTTGCTTGTCAACCCTGTCCATCAATCCCTCACACGGCTGCTGGTAATGCACTCTCTCTGTTGTTCGTAGTTTAAAGCCCTCCTTACGAGGTTAGCCAGCCTGTTGACAAAGATACTTTTGCTCCTCTTAGTGAGGTGGATTCCTTCTCTCCTAAGCAGACATCAGTCCTCGAACTGCGTCCCCTGGTCACAGAAACCAAAGCCCTGTTGCTGACACTAGCTGTGCAGCCAATTCTTGAAACACAGTATCAGTCCACTCCTCCTCACATCTTTCCCTCTCGCTGGCAGGACTGAGGACAAAACCACCTGGGCCCCCATACCCCTGACCATCATCCCCTGAGCTATGTAGTCATGTATGATACTTCCCAAGAATCTGGGCTGGACAAGGTGCCCCCAGAGGGTCCCTCAAATTTAAATTGCTCTATGATCCTATAACTAAAGAGACTTCAGTATTGCTAAATACTGAAGCAGTGACTCTCCTCCAGTATGCTAATTATTTAATAAAATTATTTTAACAGCTAGAGATTTAGCAAAAACAATTGCTAGAAAAGGCAAATCGGCTACTCAAAGATTAAAAAATAAGGGAAAGCCTGCCCTGAGCATAGCGTGCCTTCATGGCTTGCAAAGCCAAGGAAGCAACTGCTATTTCTCATGCACTTTTTAAGATCCTGATTCACTCCGTTCAAAAGTAAGCAGTTTATAAATGACAAATGGATCAGCAGTGAATAAATGATGATAAATAAGTATTGATAGAATAACTACCATATTTGCTCATATAATGGACATGAATTTATCCTTTCCAAATTTTATAATTGAAAAATTCAGCATAGCCGCTTGCTAAGTCTATCCTACACTACAGATAATGTATTGCTGGCTGTTGGTCAAGGTTGCATCCATTACATATTCAAATGCAGTCACAAATTTTTCAAATATCGCTAAATAGAGAGTGATTGTTTTTCACCCTCCTGTAATGCTAGTTGTTCAGAAATGGTGTCAGTGGTGCAGAAGGAACTACAGTGCCTCTCTGCTTACAATTTTATCACCCAGAGTATTTATTTTCATTATTTTATCCCAGCAACTGTGAAGAGGAAACAGATCTAATACATGATGTGGTTAGACCAGGACTGCAAAGAAAAGCAGGATGACAAATGAGAGTGAAGAGAGATTGATTTATGCCATGTAAAATTTGTGCTGCTAAAAACTGAGTAAATATCTCAACAAAACACTGATAAAGGTACAGAGACTAAAGTGCAGCTTAATCATAATAGCATATTATAGGAAGTGCGCTACATGAGATCTATGCATCATAATATGGAAACAGTAAGTAGCACATAAAGATCTCTGGTAAATCTCTGTGAATTGAAACACGAATTTTCCTTAAGAGCAAGGTAGCACAGAAAATAGAAACCAGGCAACAATAAATTATTGAAGCAAGGAAAAAAGTATCTAATTCATTTTCTTTACAGTTTATTATACTAAAGCAGTTTTTAGATAATGTATTTGAAAGTTCAGTGAGAAACTCTGGAATGCTTCAGCAAAGAACCAACAGCATGCTATATAACTCCAACAAGATTTTGCTAAGTATTTCCTTCCATTTCCACAAGTGCAAAAGTCAGCCAATCAAAACAGTTCTTCAGCTTATGCCAGACACCATATCTGAAGTTTCCTGAACTAATTTCCCCAATTAAATAGGTTTTCAGTTCTTAATAAAGACGGGTAAGATCTTTGGGGCCCAGCCTTTCAAAGAGATGGAAACAGATGCTGTACTTCATCCGAATTCTAATGACCAAAGGAGGTCTTCCAGTTAGTATGAGAACATTCTAGCTCATATCCCAAGACAGCATTTTCAAACACTGATAAAAGCTAAAAGATGCAAAGGCATGTCTTGTGGGATTTCCAAAATTTACCATAGACTGATTTATAGTTTTTATTACAGAAGAGGTATCACTTCCAAGCTGATTTTCAAGAACCAGTATATGTTCCAGCAATTCAAAGACACTGTGCTAGTAAAATGGATGAAGAATGGATTTCCTTAAAAGATATAATTAGAAGTATGGATTTTTCCCCATCACTCTCATTGGATTTTATGGTCTCTGTAGATAAATTAACTGTCAAAGCATCAGTTTTTTAAATAATTATTGCTTTCCTTGAAAAGCAACATTTACAGCAAACACTGACTCCAGTGTTACCTCTTGAATATTTCATCCATCTGCATTTTGCAATCAAACTGGGTCTCTCCCCAGCTTTTACCCTTCTTTACCCTGATTAAGAGAAAAGGCCAGGATCTACAAACCTGAACCACAATATCAGTGTATCATCAACACCCTCAGAAACACCCCACTCTGATCTGTTTTGTCCTGACACACAGTGATTTATTTCAATCACATAACTTGTGCTTTACTAAGCAAATGTGCCTGTAAAAATGATGAAGTCTATGTCTTGGTTGATTTATGATCTTGTGCGCAGAGCAGTGACGACTTTTACACTGAAATAGAATGACACAGCATGTCGCTATGTGTTTCACAAAATAGGAAAATGTGCTGGAGATATGGACTGGATATGTGGATTCCACATAGGCCTTTGTGTTTACATTCTAAAAAGAGTGTTCCAATTCCCCCACTCTAGTTTATTTATGTTGATTGTAAATTCTTCAGTGCATGGACTCTCTCTTCCCTGGAAACAATGTGCCCTAATCTCACCTGATGTTCCTGAATAATACTTTAGAATAAATAATAAGCGTAAATAGGTACACTAGTGTGAAGTGTACCTTGCTCAGGTCCTAACACGTTTTACAAAGAATATACCATTCAGTCACTGATTATTAAAAACCTGTAGGTACCTGACAGATTGGAAGAGAGTGCAAAGACACTTTTGCTGGCAGAGGAAAGATAGGTCCTTACACACTTGTTAGGGAGAGGGAGAATCTAGGAAGTTAATTCCAGTGCCTGTGGTCTTTCCAGTCCCGACTGAGGAGTACTACAGGGAAACATCTCTAATAAGGTAGCATAGGATTTGGTACCCAGCTCTGCTTTATTTATTATGCTTGCTACTAATATGCAAAAGGAAATTTAGAGCTCATACCTGAAAAAAACACATGGGACCTTGCCTAAAAAAATCAAACAACAACAGGACTTCACAGTTCAAAAGAACTGGATGTTACAGTGGAGAAAAAATGCAGAAATAGGCAAAACTGGGGAACACAACCCAACTCAGAGATATTTAGCTATGTTCTAAATTTTCTGAATAACATTATGCCATGACAAACACCATGGCTGCTGAGGGTTTTCTGGTCTATACTGTTCACTAGTCAAGCTTCATTTGTAGAAAAGCTGCCTAACTCTCAAGGTTATGTAGCAGGAGAGTGGCAGAGCAAAAATAGAATCCAGGTTCAATATAAATACCTGCTTTCTATTTTTGTTCTGTTACTGTCTGCCTACATGACCTTGATTGAGACTAAATTCCCTCTTAATGAAGCATTTAGAGATCTAGGGGTGAAAAAGCACTGTGCTGAGCATTACTGCTGTCAGCTCCTGTGAAACTTGTCTTCACAAGATATTCAGCATCCTCAAGTCCTGCCTGCAGCCATGGGAGTTGAAGTAAGGCAAAACCTTCCAGAAGGAAGCCCTTAAAACCGTGTATAAAATGGACTATTTTTCTTGCCTCCCACACAGCACTGGGGTTTAAAATATTAGTACTTGTCTTTACTAGCACCTCTAATACTTCTGTCTTTACTTCCTTAAGAATGTTCAGACGGACACAGTCGTATCCTGGGGACTGCATACAACTCAATTTCCTGAGATGCTCCATCATTTTTTCAACTTGTGAAGAACAGAACTGGGGAAGATATTTCCCTGTCACCTGCTGCTGTGAGGACAAATGCAAAAAAATAATTTAACTTCTCAATAAACTCCTTCTTCTCCTTAACTGCAACCTCTTCCCCAGCCTCCTACCAACAAGGTAATAAATTCATTGCCTCTCCTGAAGGCATCCTATTCCTGGCTGCACTTTAGAAAAAGATCTAATTATTTGTCTTTAAATCTTTTGGTATTTCTGTTTCAGAATTCCTTTTGCATTGTTCTTACATCTTGTTTTCTCTTTTGCCCTGGGCTGTATTTTACATCTCAGGTGCCTTTGACATTTAGGGTCTTCCTATTCACCTACATTTTCCCACTCTACACACAAACCTTATTCTGCACTGTGTGTATATCCATTTTGATACTAATGAGATATCCTAATCAGCTGCTGTTAATCCATGTTGAGTCTAGAAAGTTTAATTTTCCCACTTTTTTCTTTCCAGCTTGCTGAAAACATCCTAAACTTTACTTGTCTTTCTGATTTAAACTTTACTTGTCTTTCTGATTGCTAAAGTCTCTAGGCTTTGGCACATGGGCTGTCTGAAGTCATTCAGAAAGTTTAATGGCAAGGTTATTATGAGTTACCTTCTTTTCAGCTGTTCCTCCTCCTCATTGAGTCATCTTGGGTACAGTCCCACTCAGAAAAACATGAGCATAAAATTGAAACCAAAATAATCCACTGATGGATGATGACTGATCTGGAGACATTTATTCCTTCAGATTTTAGTGCTCTGAATCTTCAGGAGTCCACACAGCTCTTCCTTGGTGCCACGACTTTGCCAGAGGCAAATGTGTGTGTAGTAATCTTCATAGGTATTGGCTGGGGAAGTTTCTGAGGAATGTATTTCAGCTCCCCAAGAGATCAAATTCATTCAGAAGGAGAGTGTTCAGGATAGGGTGAGAGCTGCCAGCTTCATGAAGCAGTGACTTCTCCTAATCCAGCAAAGTGATGCATGTAATTTACTGTGATACAAGCTGTTATAATAACTGCTGTTTATATAGGTATCATGAAAGATTCAGAGGGTATCACCAATCACTAAGCACAGCCCTAAAGCAACTTTCAGAAGTTCTCTTTCACAGTATGAACCCTTACTGCAAGATCCACAAAGATATTTAAACACATAATTCCTATTTAGATACCTAATTCCCAAGCAACTCATGTTTGAACTCAAGTTACAATGCTCTGTGTTAGATTATGACCACAATTACTTTAAACCAGTCTCATTATCTCAGCCAATGCTATGTAACAAGTGCAACAGAGTAGCCTAATGTAGTAGCTACTTGCTGTTACATCAAAGCTTGCTTTTACATCAAATGATTTTGAAACTCCTCGCAACATGTGCATATTTCCATTTTTGCAATTAACTAAACAGAGCAAAGACAGATTAAGACCATAGTTTCAAAGCCATCCAATTTGGAGCATATCTTTGGGAGAGGAGCATTCAATTAGACTCCTCCAAGACATAATTTTTAATATTAAATCTTTACTTAAACACTTAGCCTTACAGGACCAAATGAATGTCATTGCAGCTGTAGCTCTCTTGCTGCTGAAAATGAAGCTGAAGAGTTTTCAGGTGGAACTCACAAAAATGGATACCCAAAATTAGTGGATGCTTTTGTGTTAAACTAGCATGTGCCTCTGCTGATTATCCTTTCATCCTGCTGACCCTACCCTGAATTGCTTCCTGTTTTCTCCCTTTATGTTATTAAGAGCTGAATATGTTCTTAAAATGCAGTGACTGCCAAAAATAAATTGCAAGTAGAGCTCTCACTTTGGGGAATAAACAGTTGCAAATTCATTTTGAAATTAATTTTAAAAATAACAATAGTTTAAAAGTAACAGCAACTTAAAACTTTGATTATGTAGTCCATCTGTGCCAAACATTCAGTGTGTAAAGTGATTACTTCTGAGATATTCACTAGAGTAAAAATATCCTAGTAACAAAACTACAGTGCTTAGTAGGCCAGATCCTTGAGTCCTCATTCACTGTTTCACTGTTTCCTCTGGAAAACTTCCTAGTGACTAAAAATAAGAATTCAGTTAAGGCTTACAGTTCTGATGCCCTAAGAATTTGCAAAAAAAAATTTTGGGAGAGGAAAAAAATTAGACACAACATTAGACACAGCAAGCACAACATAAAACTCAGTGAACTGCAAAGTCATAGGCAAGCTATAGGAGGTGATGAAAAAGATCAACAAGACTGTCTCAGGTGTCTCATCCAACATTCTTGCTAGAAACAAAAGGAACTTAACATGACCATGGAACTGTTTAAATATGGTTGCTAGTCAGTCACTCTAGTACTACCAGCTTAAGTATGGCTTCCATAAACCTTTCTTACCCTTGCCTGGGTCATCCTGAAAAGTAGAAGCAAAGAAGGAAGCAAGATGTGACTTTATAAACAGGGATTTCCTAGCATTACCAAGAAACCATACTTACCCAAAAGAAGATATTAAACACAAACAAGAGGTACTTCAGATGAAAGTCAGCCAGTCATCTTACTCAGTTTTGCTGTAATACAACGCTGTCAAAAACCTTAGGGAGGGAAAAGAAAATTATATCTGAATCCACACACTCATATACATGTATATATACATGTACATATTTCTATATACAGATTAACTTTTACAGCCACTCTATCCAGAACACTCTACTTGTAAGCCAGAAATTAAAGTCTAATGCTATTTTGAAAAGTACTGCAGTTCTATTTTCAATGGCATTACAGAGCACCATATTTCTTATGTCTCAATGACTTATGAATCAAATCAAATCAGCTGAGAAAAGGAAAAAAAAAACAACTATGCTTTCTGTTTGAAACTCCTACTCCTGCATACTAAGACTGTGTTCTCTGCATCAGACTGGGTTGTCTTCTTTTTGCAAACATTACCACTTTTCTTAAAGATTTTGTAAATGAATATATAGCTGTCTTCAATTCATGCCCTCAGTACCACATATAAAAACCTCATCACTTTCAATGAGATGAAATAACGGCAACTATTTGAAAATCAATAATCAATTCTTTTGAAGATGCAAAGGAAGGAATAGAAAGCAGCTCTCTCTAGCTGATCATATTAGCTCAGGACAAATAACAGTAAATGAAATAAAAACATGTATTTGCCATTAAAGTCAGCATGCAGTGATTGACCTTTCACAGATTCATGCTCTGTCATGGTAAAAATTCATTCTTTATAATGCTAAACATAGATACTGCTCTAGAAAGAAGGGTAGAAATAAATGTAATGTTCCCAAGTAAACCATAATTTAAAATCAGGCTTTTCTGAGATAATTAAATAATTTAGCACAAATACACAAGAACAAGCATTCACAGTAAATATAAATGGCTCAGCTTTATAGCTTCTGCATAATTTTTCATTAGGGAAATGCCAAAACTACTATTACTAAGTAACCCACTTCAGTATACTGGAAAAAGATATCCTAGGAAGAGTCACCAACTAGGTTTAGACACCTCTTTTAGCTTTGTAGTCTCCATTGGCCTAGTACAATGGCTAGCTCCTCCTTTTGCTCTCTGGAGGAACCTCTGTCTCTCTCCATTGTGTAGAAAGATGATCTTCAGCAACTCTGGCATCACGTGCTTAAAATCAGGCCACATGATTCTTCCTCTGAAAGTGCAGCATTATAAGCCAAGGTGATTCTACCTCTGACTCTGTATTTGACCTATGTACACAGTTATGGAACAAGTATTTGTCTGACCTAGGCTTAACTCTGTTACATAATTACTCAAAGGAATCAAAAAGAACTAGTTAAATTTAATCTGGAGTGATGCAGAGGTAATGACAAAGTTGTGACTTTGGTCACCTGCACACCCCTGTAAGAGACAAGATCTGCCAACAGATGAAGTAAAGACTCGAACTGCTTGAACCTAGATCTCTTCCCTTCCAGAATCAGGACTGACCTGATCACCCAATATGTGCAGAGTAGGGACCACGTCAGCACCTGTCTGTAAAGAGAAACCATCCTGACCAAACTGAGGTTTTGCATTGGTGCAATAAACTACTGTGTGTTGATTATAAGACTCTCATTCTGCCTTCCTTTCCACTGGCACCATAATCCTGCATATGAGACAATCACAGATTTCACCTTATCTCTTTGAAATATCACAAGAAAAAAATTGTTTGGAAGAATTTTCTGGAAAACAAATGCTGGAGAGATTTTAACATCTTCCTAACCACTGACTGAACTCAAGTTTTTGAGGTTTTTTATGAGATATGCTACAAGAAGGATTTGGGTTGTTTATAGTGAAGGTAGGAGGTGTTAAAATTGGCTTCTGTGATGAAACTCACTGACTACAAAACACAAAGGAACTTTCTATTCCTTGTAAGAGCTGCACTTTCAGAAAGCTCTTGAAAAGAATCACAAATGCATTACTGCAGGTACAATCAAATCTAGGGGTAAGCAAATAGCTACTAAAATGGGTTGGGGTTCACATGAGAGCCTGAAAGCAGACTAGAAGTTGCAGACAGGTGGGTTTTTTGTTGAATTTGGTGAGGGGCAAGCCTAGTCATCTTATACCTTCATTAACAGTTCATGCAAAATAGAACATGTAAAATCATTAATGCTGCAGTTAATACAAAACAGGTGAAGTCAACCAAGTGTAGAGAAATGAATAGACAAGCAGATTAAGAAATGGAATATGATGTTTTATGCAAAGCAATATACTTGAGCAAAACAAATGCCCCCAAAAGTAAACAGTTTTAGTTGTTTCCAGTCCAGTGTGGTGGGAAAGAAGAAGAATCTGTATGTACTGGTAAAAAAATTTAACTTCTAATCTAAGGCACACAAGCAGTAATGAAAGCAATTGCAGAGAGTACCTTCAGAACACAGTGCTTTCACTGACAGTTTGTTCTTCTGCATAACATGAGTTAGGCTGTGTTTGAAAGGCACCGTGCATTTCCAGTGAGCAAACATAAAACAGACAGCAAGCCAAATAAAGTGATAAACGAAAATGAAAGATTTACACTTCAGGTGAGAATCAGGGAATACATAGTCTTGTGAAATGACTAGTAAGAGCTGGCAGCACTGAAGTATTTGAACCTTCAAAAGGGGAAATAAAATTTAAATTATAGCTGTGGGGACAAGGAGAGACCAGGAGACCACACAGGTTTAAATTAAATGGTCAAATGGGTAAGCTGAAGGTATTATTTTACATAAATAAGCTAGAGTGGATGTCTCAGCAAGGTACTTGGAATCAATTTGTACTCACGCATTTAACTAAAAACTGGATAACGGTATGGAATGTTGCAAGTTCTATTCCAAAAGTGATTATGTAAAAATTGCACCTTCCTACTCAACAGATCTGATTGCTGTGTTTATTCAGAGTCAGATCTATTTACCTCAAAGATAAAAATATGCCCTTGCAACTTTTTATTCCTGTCCCTGTTCCTTGCAGAGCCCACACAATTCAGTGAGGAGACTAGAAGTTATTCCTTCTGCTGCAACAATTAAATTACTTTGCAAGTTTTCACCAGCTATACTTGTAAGAGCAACTGAAACACAGATTCAGTGCAAATATTACAGGATGAAATTTTGTAGTGTGCATTTTGGCAAAGGCCAGAAAAGATCTTACTGGTTCCTCCTGGTCTTAAATCTATATGTGAAATACTGACCCCTAAAAGTCATGGGGTTCTGACCATTGACTTCTGTCAAACCTAAACTCATGCCTTTAATTTGTAAAGCCACTTGAAGACACCATGAATACCTGGATACCACAGAGGACATCAGATGAAAATACTGACACTCTCAAAAACAGAGTTACCACAGGGGATTTGCAGAAAAAAATCTGAACCTTGTTCTCTGCATTCAAACTGAGGCAGTGGGACTGGTAGAATCCTCATCCTCTCAAAGATAGGAAGAGTGAGTTCAGAGATGTGTTTTGGCTCAAGCAAAACACTACTAAAGCAGTGTTTCCACTGTTTCTCACTGCTAAACAGCTTTAACTATATAACTCTAACTGCACCCATAAATTTTACCAACTGCTAAATTGGAAAAAGAGAAAACAATTGAGATCTCTGATCAGACTATTTTCTTTCAGATTATGGGTTCCTTGGGGCAATGAACTTCTTGTTCTGAGATTGAACACAAGACTCATGGTCGGTGACAAGGCTGTCAAGTGTCAAGTCAACACAGATATTTCTAAATAGAAGTTTCTCTTATAGAGTCTCATTTCCATCACAGTCTTTCCAGGGAAAACGCTTTACAAATGTTACCTTCTCCAACTGGCCTTAACATACGTAGACATAAACATTAATTCTGTATTCAGTTAACACAGTCCTTTCTCTTTCTGCTATTTCATGGCCTGACCACAACTGACCACTAACAAATTCAAATCTTTTTTTGCCAGTGCAGTTGTTAGAGAGATTCTCCAGATTCTCAGGCATCCTTCACTGTTTGTAATATTACACAAAGGTACATATTCCTTATATAAGTACTCCAACTACCTACGTCATATGAACTATAAAGATTCAGCCCTTGATTCTAGCCATTGTTCTCCATTTAATCTTTTAGATTTCCCAAACAGACACATGAAATTTTTAAATTCAATACAAATTTATTCAATATTAGAAAAGATTGTTGGGATTAAGATCATTAAAATTCCCTATCTCCACCAGAAACTGCTCCTTTTGATAACATGCACAGAAAGTTCCGCTTCAAATCTGTCCCATCATAAAAAAGAAAAAAAAAACACAATATAACTTCTAAGGTAACTGATTATTTCTCAGTTCAAAATAAAGGCAACATGACTAAAATGCTTCTGTCTTCCGGCTGAAGAGTGTCATAGAATGAAAACTGGTTCAGAAAATTACATAATCCTATAGAACGCATATGTAGCACTTAACATGTCAAAAATAGGTCTGATACAATATATGGGTCAGAGCCAAATTCACTCCCCAGTCATACACACAGTGCATCTTGAATCATTACCAGCAGCCAGCACTTGACAACCTTTATGGTTTAATAGGCCCTAATGGCCGTTGCTAACATACAGGACATGGACTAAAACTAGGGAGAAGCCTTATAAAATATTATTTGCTCAAATAGTGCCAGCAAATGAAGAGAAGAAATCCAAATTTTACTGACATGTTTATAGTAAATAGGAAAGAGCTGAAGTTAATCAAATTGGCAACTATATCTTCACTTTAAGCCTGAAATGTGAAGGCTTTTTTTCGTTTCTCAAAATCAGCAAATATAACCAAGTTTTTCATATACATCTTTACTCAGGAATTATTTTCAAAAGCCAATATTGATTTCCCTGCGTTTGGCCCTACTAACTAAAAAAAAACCAAAACACCTCATTTCAACCTCAAAACAAACAACACCCTGTCCCACAGGATCACAGTACAGCCAGAGGTTTCAAAATAAGTAATGGCCCAAAATATTGTAATTTAAACAGAAAAGAAAGTTTCAGATAATTTCAATGAGGTTGCCAGAAATTATCATCTTTGGAGCAAATGCAACATTTACCTCAGAAACGCTATGATCAGTTGGAAATCTACATTCACTAGCACACCAAAGTCTGAAAAATCACAATCTGAGAGTACACTCAAATGAGGGTTGACACTCATGTGAGAAACCAGAAGAGATAGGAACTTAAGTTTATACTCAACAGCAGCCTTAACACAATTTCCAAAGAGGAATTTCTTTGGACAGATTCTTGTCAGATATAAATCTACAAAACTCCACTGTTGTCAAAGGAGCTAGGCTGACTTAAAACAAGACATAATGTTTCATATGATGGATATTCAGGAAGGTGATACATAAGTGAGAAGGTACAGCCCCACATGTTTTCCTATTTTTTATACATGAGGTAAGAAACCAAGATATGAGATTTGATCCAATGAAATAACTTAAGCGAAATTAAAATTCAATAAATTTTCAAGCAATTCACCACATCAGAGCCCTAGTAAGAGAGCTTCATACAGTTCTTATCCAAAGAGGTCATATTCATGCTTTAAAGAACTGCCAGTGGGAACAAATTCCGTAAGCACAGGAAATGCTGTCATTGAGCCTGTGGTAATAAATGATCTTCCTATCATACCTGCTGTTTGCTAGCGCAAAGCTCACACCAGATCTTATGAGTGCTCACTGTTTCACTTCAGCCTGAAGTCAAATGACTTTGAGCTACCTTGCAAGGTAAAAACAAGCTAGACTCAGGGCAGGTTATAAGCATATTCAAAATGAATGTCTGCTTAAGGTCTTGGACTGCCTAGCACAGCACAATACCACTGGCTGTCTCCATACTTTGTCTACACCAGAGCCCTTAAAGCTCAGGCTGCCTGCTGCTGGAAAATAGGGTAGTTATTGCTGGGGGCCAAGTTGAAGTGGCAATTACCACCACACCTGTCAATGCCTCTCTCATTGCTCATCACCCTGACAGTAGCAATACACCCAAACCTTTCTCCTCTTCTCTAACTTCTGTGGCAGGAGTGATCCAAACCCTTATATATGGGGAGAATTATATAATTTTGCCTATCCTGCTGAGAAAGCCTTTCATCCAGCTGCAGACCTTCCTGTCTTTGCACTGAAATAATGAGGAACACAAAAATGATCTACTTTGCTGATTGGGCAGCAAGAATGGTAACTTTTAAGGGATGCTACCACAGTCATTTCTACAGTGGCAGACTGCAGAAATCAGTCAGCTCTCATTATGGTCTGAGAAAGATCATCTCATTACTTTAAGGAGCCTACTATGAAAGCAGTTTAATGCTAAATGATTCCTTATTGATTTGAAGGGTATTCAGCATGCAACCTTGAAAGTGTTCAATTATTCCAATAGGTTTGTCAGGTCAACACTAAAATGTTTTGCCATAGGGGCCACTCTTGCCTCATAATAATAGGCCTGATTCTCCTGACAACAAGATTAAATTCACTGAAGTCAATGGAGTTTCACTGCAGTACTGGCATGAGAGGATTCATTCCACGGAAATCTGCTGTAGCCAAAACTGTACTAAAAGCCTTTTTTCCTTTGCTTAGTAATT
Source organism: Apteryx mantelli (assembly GCF_036417845.1). Classification (NCBI taxonomy): domain Eukaryota; kingdom Metazoa; phylum Chordata; class Aves; order Apterygiformes; family Apterygidae; genus Apteryx; species Apteryx mantelli. Next base: position 137,555,413 of record NC_089978.1, read on the forward strand.
TCACTCAGCTCTATCTGGTCATAGAATGTAGTTTACATGTAATTTTTAAGTTCCTATAAATTACATATTAACCTGCTCTCACCTCTCTACTTACTATTATGAGTTACAAAACCTTAATTAAGGAATTAACTTCAACATCAGTGCTTTGTTTGTTGAATTGTCATTCCTGAGAGAGCTAGTGTCATGTAATATAGACTTAACCAAACACAGATACAGATTCCTAACTATAGGGAAATGCAGAACACCAGATATCTGCATTTGGAGCTTTGCAAATACTATTGTTAATCTCCAATTTTTGTGCAATTCTAGATTTATCAACACATAATAATAGCCAGCCTTTGTCAACTCCTCTGCTACCTCCAAACTAGTTCAAAACTTCTCTGCACTGGCAATTTAGAGTATAAATTTTAAATAAGAACAAATAAATGAGAATTGAGACAATAAAAAAAAAGTAAGCCTGCTTGTCTGTGGACTTCTATATGAAAACTATTGCAAAGATCAAGTAATAAGTGAAGGGTAATTTGAGTCTCTAAAATAATAATACTCTTTCTTCTTTGCTTTGAGAAATGAAACAAATGTAGAAAAACACATGGTCAGCAATGATGTATCTAGCCTGATTAGTGAAACTGAACATATGCATGTTGAAATGTTCAAAAAGAATGTTTGACATCTGGAAACAATCCACAAGGAAATTAAATCATATGGGTCAAGATGTGTGAAAATGGAATATCTGTAGTAAGAGGTTCTCACATAAAATGGAACTGAAATTGAATTTACCTTGAAATGCATCTTAAAAGACTGTGGGCCAGAGGTTCAGTGATGTAAATTGGTACAGCACTACTGATGTCACTGAACCTAGAGTGATTTATACCAGCAGCTAAGGATACAGTACCTTTCTATTCATTTATAGCCATCACCACTAAAGCTTTGGAGCTAACTAAAAAGAGCTCATATACATCAAGGGACCATAATACATTTTAATAAAAATGTCTTATTCCTGCTATTTGATACGCTTTTAAACAAAATGACATTTATGAACTCAGAAGGTATTCTAATCAAGGAAAACACATCCAAAGTTTGCGAGACAGCACTACTAAACATCTCACAGGTATGTGCAGTACACTCCCAGCAACACGTAAAGTCACAAAATATTGTGGAATGGAAAGAGCAAAAGAAGGGGGGGAAGAACAGCAGATACGATTCAGATACCATGGTCAAAATGGAAATCTGAACATGTCAATGTAACTCTGAAATTAATTAATGGGGAAAAAAAAGGGAGTGATATTTAAACAGTTTTTCAGTGTCTGCACCAAGTGTTTACTAACTGCATACCACTCAGCTTTGACAATAAAAACAGAGCAGTGAGAGTTAGGTTCCGGTTTAGCATGCACTTGTTCAGTGGCATTGTAGTTTGTTTTAAAACTGCTACAGGAAGAGGTTGAAGTTTAACAAGACATTGTTCTTTAGTTTGATTCCATTTATATTTGAAGATATATTAACTTTCTAGTGAAAGAATAAAAAATAAAGCAATCTACATTTTGGAACTTAAGTATAATGTCTGTTTTAATGTTGCCAGCTCGGTGGCTCTACTGTCCTCCAGACACTCCAAAACTAGACAACCACAAAAAGGCCTGCTGTTCTACAATACAACACATTTACAATCTCATCCTTACTTTCTATTTCACTATATCTCTTAAGACCTAAAACAAATCCACTGAAGAGATTTGGAGTTTTTTGCTGAAGTCAATGGGCCAGGAAACCCATTGAATCAGCACATGCTTCCTTCCTTAGTTCTTCCTCCCTTGTACAATTACCAGTCTACTTTCAACTATTCTCACCTAAGAACAACAGATGGAACAACCCTGTCACTTGCATCTTTTTGTCATTTCTTTATATCTCTTCTATTATGTTCCTTTTAACTTTTATATCAAAATCAAGCTTAATACAGCTCTGCCTGTAGCTACTTCTCTTATCTGAATATGATTTTCACCATTAACAAGATCTTCAAACAAATGGACATCATTTAACAGAAGGTGTGTAGATCTGAGCCCTGTATATCCTAAGCCAACACCCATCAAAATTGTCACAGCATAATAGAAAAACAGCAAAAACCACATCATTAGAAAATACATATGTCACACAGGCCCAGCTGCACAGTTAGTTCCTGGCAGCAATTAAAAAAAAAACACCAAACTAATAGAACACCTTCAAAATAAATAGAGCACCTTGTAACCAGTAATAGACAAACACACCATGAGTCAACTTTCTGTAAGAGAAGAGAAAGAACAACAACAAAGAAAGTATGCATCAAGAGACAGAGAGTTTGGACCAATAACACACATCCCAACCTCTCTCCAAGGCAAGACATGCACACCTGGACAGCTATCCAGCTTAAGTCATTTTTTTGTGCACTGTGAATCCCTCTGGATGCCTGTAAGCTTTAAGTGAGGATATGTACGTTTTTGTAAGAACAGTAGTTATCAAATATGTTGTAGTAAAACATGCTAGTCACAAATCACTCAAGTATATAGAAGATCAAGTTCTTTAATATGAATTACTATCTTCTCTCACAATCCAGGCAAAGTCTTGCTGCACAATATGACTAAATAGATAGTGCAATAGCTGGTAAAACCCACCAAGGTCTTTGCCTTGATTTAAAATAGGAAATAAGTTAAATATATTTCCCAAGATGAAGTAACACTGTTAAATGTTGATTTCTTCAATGACCACCGATGTGTATAAATTTATAAGGCACATGGCACACCAGACATCTGGGAACCAGCTTAAAAAATAAATACATTGCCTATCTTAAAAATGCAAATGCGATCTTTCTCCTATTTTAAGTGTTTTTCTAACCACCTGCCTTGGCAACAGTTTTCATTTTAAAGGGATTCAGCCGGGAAACAGTAGTGTTTGTGTTCACCAGCAGGGGTATGAGAGCAGGATGTGTTCAAAATACTGAAGGCATTTGTAAAATACTACAGACTACAGTGATGTTCCTGAGTAACTGAAGACATTTAATAGACACAACAGGAAAAAACAGGGCTCTGCAATCCATGGAAATATATTTATATATTTCTTTTTAATAAGCACAGCTGCAATCATCATCATTTGGGATTTGACAGAGATGAGAAAACAAGGACAATTTTATTCACTAAGTTAGTAAATAGTTATCAGTAGTATTGAAAACTATTATTAGGAAGCATACTGTACAAAACAGTCCTTTTACATCAGGGACATGGACTGAACATCCTGGTGTTTTAGGGTTTTCCATCTCTGATTTGTATCATTCTATATCAAATCTAACACTATCAGCTGGATTCTTGGTCTAGATCTGCGCTCCCATGTAAACCCCTTCACCAACACACTAAGAAGTGCATTTCTCAACACATTTGGGTTTGAATCCTGACTAAAAGGAATCTAAGGTACTAAGAAAGGTCAGTCCTTCTGGAGTCAACCTGTTGCCATCTTCACACAGTACCTCATCCAAGAAAGAAGCCTTGAGATGAACACAAACAGCTGAATACCACTTTTTGGGGAGGGAGGAGGAACACCAGGTTGAATATCACAGGCCTAAGAATGGTCAAGTGCTCATTCCTCACCCTCTGAAAAAGAAGCAGTGACAAATCCATTCAACAGTGAACCAAAATACATATTCTTCACCTGCCTCCATAAAGCAGGACAAGCTTAGGATAGTTTTGCTGAAGTGACACATGCTTTAGCAATATAGCAGAGCTCCATCCAGGTCTGATGGTTCCATCTATCCTATCTGAATCCTTACATATGGGAAAAATTTAGTCAATCTTTCTTTTCAAGTGGGATGAGAGCTTCTTTCAACAGGAGGCACATAGACAGGAGGCAGTGTGAAACCAGTGTGGGTTGTTTTAGCTCACTGTCTGGAACAGTTCTGCTGATACAAACTTATACAGACACTATGGTATAGAACTGAAGTTTTCTCTGAAGAGCTCTCTTCCTTGCTAGTGTTCCATATTTTATGACCTCCTCATTGTCAGCCATCAGCTTTAAAATCCTAATATTTGCCACTAGTCCTCTTGGCTTTTGCCCTGCTGATTTTCTGTCTTGTTGTTTTACTGTACATAGTTATGTAAACTGCAAAAACATTCCTTACAGGGCTCAGACACTCTTTACAGGGCTCAGAGACCCTTATAGCCTACATTGCCAACACAGACAGTCAACAGATAGCTAGTCCTTGTCAACACACTGCTTCCTTATAAATAGAGCACTGTTTTCACCCAGAGGTATAGAAAAGCCACTATATACTAATAGGTCTTCAGGTATGAATCATTAAGTTTGAACAAAAAAGAAACTGTGGAGCTTTTTTATGTTTACTAGAAGATAATAATGGGAGGAAGGGAAAAGGCTGATTCTATTACATGCACCTAAGAGTCAGCTCTCTGAACAAACACGTTGTTGCTGTGAAAAGACTTTTGAAGGACTCTCCTCTGCCCTCACATCTTTCAGTGTCTTACTGTATTCCAACCAAAATGGGATGTAGTAGCATGTACATAAACCACTTGAGTCATGCTTGTAACAACTCCCAGGGAATCCTGTTGAGTTTCTGCTGTAAATAATTGTCTACCAGGTCCAAAAGCCTGATGATGTAAAAGAAAGCATAAGTCATTGCTTTCTCCAAGCTCTTCAGGCTCTGAAAGAGAAACAGAGATGAAAACTAGTGAAAAGAGGTGTTTCAGTCATTAAACGAAGGAAATGACTCTCTGACAGGGGACAAGAAGCCCACTTAATACGAAGATGCCATTTTCACGTAGCCATTTATCAGAGCAGACTGGCTACCAGAAAAGCTCTTAAAATAGCACAGCATAATGAGGCCAGTTGGAGACAGTAATCAACAAAAATTAAATAGACTAGCCTAATGTATCATAACACTTTCAGCAGCAAAATTAAACTATTCAAACTGACAAATAATTTCCATATTGGTTTCAAATATACACAACTTATAAAATTTAGAATATTTTGAAGATTTTTATATTTTCAAACAGCTTTTAACTTTCAAGTTAAAATGTTTAAAAGGGAATTGCAAAATGTCTTGAGAGTCGAATGTACTAAGGACTACTCCAGTTCAGTTGAGACCCAAGACTCCAATTCACATGTACTGGGGGTTCAAGATATTGCTACTCCCTACTTGCTAGTTACTACAGATTGCTAGAGGTTGTCATGTCCACTACAGAGTCACCAGGACAGGTATGAGCTTCAGACACTCACATTCCTGATCTAGTATCTTAACACAAATCCACCTTCAGCAGACCTCGAGAAGAAGTGACTAAAAGCCAGGCCTGTATGTTTCTGCAGACTCCACCAGAGAATGATAACCTCAGTCACGGATCACAGTGAACAGATGTGTGGGAAGCAGAACATTTTCACATGTCACAGCTGGTTCATCAGAATTAGGAAAGTACCTTTTGGTCTTGTTTATCTTAGCAAGACAGTAATTTCAGTTGGATCATACCTGATGGCTGAAGCCAAAACAGGAAACTACTTCTGGAATGAGGTCATTCAAAAATGATCAATGGCTGGAATAGTAGTTTTTTATGTATAATGGAAACTGGACACAGATTAAATGTTATGTAGGAGAGTAACTAAGGAACATGGAAGCTGTACTGGCAACTGAAGAACAGCAATAGAGCCGACTCTACTTACATGACAAATACTTGTCTTTAAATAAAAACTGTACAGATTCTAATTCATTTTCACCATGAATACATCTTCTGGTTCTCCAAGCAGATTTTGTATGAATAATCTCATATTACTCTCAAATGTCAAGCAAACAGAAAAATCCTTTTCTAATACTCTGAAGATTTTTTGAAAAACATAAATGACTGATGTTATACATTTACATAGGATCTTTTAGGTTAGGGCACTTTCCTATATCAATCAGCCCAGACCACTTTTCTGGCTAACACTGATCACTGGAACTTATCCCTTCTCAGCAGACACATGGAATATCTATTCCTCAAATGGCATGTGAAATTCAGCAGAGACCCAGCTTGCCAGTGGGATACTCTGAAATGCTGGTTTTGCAAGAGTGGTCCATGATCCTATTAAGGCTTCTTAAATGGGAAAGGCTGGAGTGCCTTGTTCATCACCGATCTCACAATCACCCTTAACACAAACACTTCAAATAGAGGATCTATTTAAATAACTTTAAATACAAGCCACATGATTACAAAGGCTTCATGTTCCCAGATTACTGACTGCCACCCATCTCTTTAAAAATGTTAGTGCCTCTCAGGGAAGCCAGATGCAATCACCTACTTCTCTGAATTCAGTGCTTGATTAGATCATAAATAAACCATCAGCTTACAGTGAGCGTGCCATCCTTTACACCAAAGCAATGTTAAATGTTAAAATCTCAAAGCAAACCATTTAAGACTGAACTTAGTATTTTCTAAACATGCATGTATATTGATGACTATGCCTCAGAGAACCATAAAAAGTAGACTAAAACATATGACTCATTACAGTCTGCTGACTGAAACTGGTGTTTGATTACACTCATGTCCCAGGCATCATGAACAGATTTATGGGAACAGACTCTAACCCAGTTTTTGAGGGATACTGTGAAAACTGCATCGGGCCAAGTAATGAATACTCTTTCAGCAGGAATATCAAAGCAAATTTAGATTAGGCAATAGGAGTAAACTGTACACACATGTATTAACAGCAATGGAGGTACATAAAAAAGATGTTGTTTTAATCAACAGAGGTACTCAGTATATAAATCTGACTGATCGCAGGGGAAAAACTACCTCTTTTCAGGTTTCCAATAAGCTACATATATGGCTTTATGACAGTTGAATTTCAACCTATAGACCCTGAAGAGGTTACATTAGGTAATGCACATTCAGACCTATATTCTGTATATTTTCTATTTGCTGTAAAATTCAAATTTCATTATAATTAAATTATAACCCCCAAGAGAAAACAATACAGTAAAGATTTAACACATATCTAGCCATTAGGAATCACAAGCAGAAAGATTTTCTTCCTGGAAAGGAAGGAATAAAAAGAAAAATTTGACAGAACTTATGATACAAACAGACTGCTGTCTTGTTTGTCAGGATAGTTACAATTCTAAGTAATGAAAAGACACCACAATCTGTATCTCTTTCATATGCAAATTTATAAGATCTGAAATAAACCCCAGTAGATAGACAAAATTCTGGTCTACTCATGGAATACTAGCATCACTTTACAGATGGGCAAACCGAGGAACACTGCAGTTAGGTGATTGCTGCAGATCAAGTATGAAGCAAGTGCCAGGAGCAGAAATACACTTCAGGAGTTCCTGTATTCCCTTCCCTAAAGAGATCAGGAAAGAAAAAAAAGGACCAACATTTATTAAAAGGCTAAGCTCCAAACTACATTAATGTTGTTTCTTTCCCACTCCACTGCTAACTTTTATTTTCATTCTTTCTTCAAATACTCATAATTTAAATTATTCACACAGCAAACATACATTCCCGTATCACAACACTCAGCTCAGCTGCATTTGGTCACCACTTGCACTGCATCAAAGCAATGGTTGGCTGAGAATCTTTAACCATCCAAAGCCTGTTTTGACTGATTGGTTGAGATACTTCAGAAATACTCCTGTTATGAAATAATTACGAGAACCTCATTGCAAAAATAATAAATACATTATATTAAGTGATACATCTTTATTAATTATAATAAAGAGACCTATTTAACTTTAGGTCAATTGTTATGTTTTAGAGCAATATAATATGATTCTTAATATTATCTGAACCCATTTTCTATATTTTTCTAACTAAAAGCCTGTGCTTTCATTCAAACAAAAAATTAAAACATATGCCTTTATTCAAGAGCAGTCCTTTACTATGCGCTTCTACAGAGACAGATCCATGAATGTATTCAACCACTACTTCCTAGTTCACTGTTTCCATCTCACTGGTTTTAATAATATCAGTTTGGTTTTATATTGCTCAAATCAGGCATTAAATTATCTTTGTGAATCTGATCCACAGTACTTAGGAAGAAAGGAGACCTGACCTGGTTAAGACTTTTAGGTGCTTTTATAATAATAAAGTTAATTAAGGATAATAATACTGATGTGTGAAGCAAATGAGAAGCATTCATAAAGGCCAACTGCAAAGATAAGCTGGCAACAGCTTAAAAAGGGAGCACCCAGATATGTTCCTTTTAGAGTGTGCTAAAACCTGGCTGTCAGGATATGCGGGTGAGCAGAGAAGCAGGCAGAAGAATCTCTTTCTCTGGTTTCCCTCTTTTCTGTAACTTTTCTCATTTAAACACAAACCATTCAATCTTGGCTCCACTATGGTCAAGTGGGGAATTTTGCAATTCATCTCAAAACTGAAACCCAAAAGGGATTCTGCACTACCTGACAAATTTGACTTCTGTTTAAAGGGACTGAGTTGGAAAGATAATGTCTAATGAAGAGTGCACAAAGAGTCTAAAAAGGAAGTTTAAAAATATACCCAACATTCTGTGACTTCCAAGGCAAAGCCTGGCTCTTCTTTATCAATGGTAACTCCCCTTGGACAGAGACAATCAACCAGTGCTTTAGAAGGTCAGTGATGGGTGGGTTTGGTAAAACTGAGTGGAGCAAACCATTCCAAATCTTCCTCCTTTCCATTTGTGCATGTTCATTCATTACAAAGCTGAAAACCTGTGGGATACAAACAAAAGTACCAAAGGTAGGTCAAAACGTCACTGCTTTTGTATCTGCTTCCCACTGCCTCCCGTTCCTCCTTCTCTTACTAAATGTGACCGTTTCTATCCAAAATTTCAGTCTTAATAATATTCCCAGTTCAGCTTCCTACATGAAGAAGCACTTCAAAGCAGGTCTGCCAGTCTCTAGTGTTTTTCAGCATCTGCAAGGCCAGAACTGAAAAGCAGCAAGTTTGAAAGAGGAAGTGTACTGCTGTACAAAGAAAAAGGATTCTAGCAGGCGTGACTTCGAACACAGACTGTAAAATGCTCTCTCCCCTTGTAACTTTGCTGCAGCACCATTGGGATCATCAACTGGATTGCTCTTTGCTTGGCATCGTGGAAAGCCAAATTATCAATTGTCAAAATTTCCTTCCAAGTCAAGTGTCTTGACTGAAAAGGGCAAACTTAAGAAACAACAGAAAGGCGTTGGAAGGAAAGGAGCTGGATAAGGGCTAAAGAGACGGTTTTTAAGAACGTCTTCTGCCTTTTCTCCATTCATATACTCCAAGATTCAGACCGTCCTTTGTGATTAAGGCAGAGCAAGAAAGATCAAGAAAACACTGGAGTGAAAATGAAAGAAAGCATCAGAAAGGTTTATATTCAAATTATATTTTTCCACTACTGTTATGGACTGAATGTCCTACTGCATGAAGCCAAATAATCCATGGCTAGCTTCAACTGGTTGAATGTAAACAGTTAATCAACTAAGTTAGAAGGCCTGTAACACATTCTTAGAAGCCTAAAACACGTATTTCTCATGTTGGGTCCATTCTGTTTCAAAGGATGAACACCAGCAATCTGGGATGAAAAACAAACAAGGAAAAACCTGCACAGATGAATTGTGCTGACTCATTCTGCAACATCATTCATCTTAACTGAAATGCAACATGGCAACTTCATAGGTACCCTCATAACAAGCAGAGAGCAAAGACTGTATGGGAATGTACACAGACAACTCAGCATTGCCCTTCTCAAATGCTACAGATCTGACTACAAAGAAGCTGCTTAAATACCTACTTAACTTTATGGCAAATAGCTATTTATGGGCCTTTTTACAGGGCTTATATGATCCCCTTAACACAGGGGTTAATGTTAGTCTTACAGAAAAAAATGCAGGTGAGCTCAGCACATTTTAAAAATTCAACTATTTACACATCATTTGCTACATAAAGTTAGAATTTCACCTCCATCTGCCCAAGATATTTCTAAGATCATTAAGGGGCAAACAATAGTTTATTTGATACTAAGAAGTACAATCTGTTCAAAGTCTCACAGCACACACAGGTACGTATCCAAACAGGTATTCCCTTGCTATTTATTCACAGATGGGAACTTGCTTTGGAAAACATACCCTTAAAATAGGAAGACAGTGAATCATAATAAAGACCAAGGAAAAGAACTTTGGATAAAAGTGTATCATTAGCGCAGCTAACAGAGGCAGCGAACAGACGCAGCAGTTTGCGCAGCAGTGTTTGGGCTCTGACTAGAACTTGAGGAGCTTGTTGGAAGTTGTGGGCTTTCTGAGGACCCCCAAGGAACTAGAAGGTGATTGCTGTGAACAGGAAAGGGGAAGCTAGGCAAGGACAACTGCAGGAGGCCTTGACTTCTCCTGGGAAAAGCTCTAGCTAGGAGTGGCTGCTGCTAATGAGCTCTCTTGGTTGCCCCTGACCAGAGGGATTTGGGGCCTTTGATCCCAGTGGCCCTTGATTAGGGCAGGTCAAGCACCCTCTTAGCCAGTGCTAGGGAGAGGCGTATATAAGAGCCAGGCCTAGAGCGCAGCTCCCAGAGACAGCGAACAGATGCAGCAGTTTGTGCAGCAGTTTGTGCAGAAGGGTGCACGAAGGAACCTTCGTTTCTGCTCCCTGTGGTGTACGTTTCCTCAAGTATGGTTGTGAAATGCCGCACAGCGCGTTCCCCAGTGGCTGTTGGAGTTGCTGTGTCAGAGGCTGGGACCCAGACCAACCCTCTGACGGTGGATGCAGCTCTACAGGTCTCAGGCTGCAGGGAGTGCTTGGGGCCTCTCCGGGAGGCGTGGGCTGACAGTCAGCTCTCCTGCAGGAGGTACACTGCTGTTGACAAGTTGTGTCATCAGGTAAGGGAGTTACAGGAGGAAGTCAGTAGGCTGCGCAGCATCTGAGAAGCGGAACATGAGATAGGGTATTCTCGGAAACTGTGCAGCTTCGGGAGTCCCAACCCCCCACAGCAGTGGAGTTGCCAGAGGGCTCTGTGCCGTGTGAAACAGTACATCATAACATCGTAGAAGAAGGCTGGGAACTGGTCACTGCTCGTGGAAGGAGAAAGGCTCCTACTCCTCCCAAAGACTTGCAGCTGAAAAACAAGTTTAGTGCCCTCCAGGATGAGGAGGAGATGTACTTCCCTTGCAGCAATGCCCCTGGGACAACACACCCTGTGCCTTGCTGGAATGCCTGGAAGAAGCGGTGGGTGATTGTTGTGGGGGACTCCCTGCTGCAGGGGACGGAGGCACCTATCTGCCGACCTGACCTCTTGTCTAGAGAGGTTTGTTGCCTGCCGGGGCTCGCGTACGAGATGTCGTGGAAAGACTGCCAAGGCTTGGCCACTCATCGGACTAGTACCCTCTGCCGCTCTGCCATGTGGGCACTAATGACACCAAGGGCAAACTGGAAACCATCGAAGAGGATTTCCGAGCTCTGGGGATGGTGGTGAAGGGTCTGGGAGCCCAGGTCATCGTCTCCTCAATCCCGCCAGTGAGGGTGATGGAGGAGATGGACTTTCCAAGCCAACAGCTGGCTGCGCCGCTGGTGTTGCCAAGAGGGTTTTGGTTTCTACGAGCATGGGCCCCTGTCCGAAGATCGACAGCTGATGGGGAGAGCTGGGCTCCACCTCACTAAGCGGGGCACGTGTGTCTATGCCAACAGGTTGGCCAGCCTGCTAAGGAGGACTGTAAACTAGGAAAGATGGGGCAAGGGGAGCGTTAGAGTGACCGGGTAGTTGGCAAAACACGGCTCGAGGCGGGGTGCCTGCAGCCAGGGAAGTGCGCATGGGCTGTGGCTACGGAGGAGCCCCTTGTATCCCTCCTGGGAAAGCCGCGTGCTCGATCAGCGCTCTGAAATGCCTGTACACCAATGCGTGCAGCATGGGCACTAAAGAGGAAGAGAGAGCTGTGTGTGTGGTTGCAGGGCCATGATCATGAGCTCATGCAATTACAGAGACGTGGTGGGATCGTTCACATGACTGGCGTGCTGTCCTAGATGGCTACCTGCTTTTTAGGAAGGCCAGGCCAGGAAAGCGAGGTGGTGGAGTTGCTCTTTAGGTGAGAGAGCAACTGGAATGTATTGAGCTCTGCCTCGGGGTGGCTGAAGAGCGAGTCGAGAGCTTATGGGGAAGGATTAAAGGGCAGGCTAGCATGGGGGACACTGTGGTGGGTGTTTACTACAGGCCACCTGATCGGGAAGAGGAAGTGGCGGAGGCCTTCTACAGGCAGCTGGAAGTAGCCTCACGATCACGGGCGCCGGCTCTCATGGGGGACTTCAACCAGCCTGATAGCTGCTGGAGACACAACACAGCTAGGCACAAACATTCCAGGAAGTTCCTGCAGAGCATTGGTGATAACTTTTGGACACAGGTGGTGGAGGAGCCAACGAGGAGAGGTGTGCTGCTGCTGCTGCACCTCGTACTAACAAACAGAGAAGGACTGGCCGAAGATGCGAAGGTCGGGGGCAGCCTTGGGGGCAGTGACCGCGAGATGGTGGAGTTCAGGATGCTGCGAGGAGGAGGCAGGGCAATAAGCCGGATCGCAGCCCTGGACTTCAGCAGAGCAAACTTTGGCCTCTTCAGGGACCTACTTGGAGGAATCCCATGGGTTAGGGCCCTAGAAGGAGCGGGGGGTGCCCAAGAGAGCGGGTTACTAGTCAAGCATCACTTCCTGCAAGCTCAAGATCGGAGCATCGCTATGAGCAAGGAGGCAGGAGGCCTGCATGGCTGAGCAAGGAGCTCCTGGCAAAACTCAGCCGGAAGAAGGAAGTAGAGAGAATGTGGAAAGGGGGACAGGCCACTTGGGAGGACTATAGGCACGTTGTCAGCGTCTGCAGGGATGCGACGAGGAAGGCCAGGGCCCATTTGGAATTAAATCTGGCAAGGGATGTCAAGGACAAGAAGAAGGGCTTCTTCGCATACATCAGGAGCAAAAGGAAGACTAGGGAAAATGCGGGCCCGCTGCTGAATGGGGTGGCTGCCCTGGTGAGAGAAGGCAGAGTTACTGAATGCCGCCTTTGCGTCAGTCTTTCCTGCTCAGGCCAGCCCTCAGGACTCGCAGACGCTGGAGGCAAGAGAGAAAGTCTGGAGAAAGGAAGCCTTCCCCTTGGTTGACGAGGATGGGGTTAGAGATCATTTAGTGAAACCTGACACCCACAAATCCATGGGCCCCGCTGGGATGCACCCACGAGCGCTGAGGGAGCTGGCGGATGTTATTGCTAGGCCACTCTCCATCATCTTTGCAAGGTCCTGGAGAACAGGAGAGGTGCCTGAGGACCGGAGGAAAGCCAGCGTCACCCCACTCTTCGAAAAGGGCAAGAAGGAGCACCCAGGGAACTACAGGCCAGTCAGGCTCACCTCCATCCCTCGAAAGGTGATGGAGCAGCTCGTCCTGGGGGCCATCTCTAAGGCTGTGGCGGACCAGAAGGCGAGCAGGAGTGGTCAGCGTGCCTTCCCCGAGGGGAAATGATGCTTAACCGACCTGATAGCCTTCTGTGCTGGAATGCCTGCCTGGGTAGATGAGGCGAGAGCAGTGGATGTTGTCGACCTTGACTTCAGGAAGGCTTTCCACACTGTCTCCTGTAACATCCTCATAGGCAAGCTCAGGAAGCGTGGGTTAGATGAGTGGCCGGTGAGGTGGCTTGAGAACTGGCTGGCTGGCAGAGCTCAGAGGGTTGTGCTCCACTGATGTGGAGAGTCTAGGTGGAGGCCTGTAGCTAGCGTCGCCGCGCCAGGGGGCAGTCCTGGGTCCAGTCTTGCTCAACTTCTTCATCAGCGACCTGGCTGAAGGGACAGAGTGCCTCCTCGGCAAGTTTGCTGATGATACAAACCGGGGAGGAGTGGCTGATGCAGCAGAGGGCCGTGCTGCCGGTCAGAGGGGGCTGGCGAGATGAGCAGGCAGGAACCTCCTGAAGTTCAACAAAGGCAATTGCAGGGTCCTGCACCGAGGAGGGGGGGGAAATAAGGCCCTGCAGCAGGACAGGCTGGGGGCTGAGCTGCTGGAAAGCAGCTCTGCAGAGAAGGACCTGGGAGTGCTGCTGGACACCAAGTTAAGCATGAGGCAGCAATGTGCCCTTGTGGCCAAGAAGGCCAATGGTATCCTGGGGTGCATCAGGAAGAGTGTTGCCAGCAGGTGGAGGGAGGTGATTCTCCCCCTCGACTCAGCCCTGCTGAGGCCACATCTGGAGTACTGCATCCAGTTCTGGGCTCCCCAGTACAAGAGGGATGTGGCACTACTGGAACAAGTCCAGCGAAGGGCTACAAAGGTAATTAGGGGACTGGAGCATCTCTCTTATGAGGAAAGGCTGAGAGAGCTGCGCCTGTTTAGCCTAGAGAAGAGAAGGCTCAGAGGAGATCTTATTAACGTGTACAAGTATGTGAAGGGAGGGTGTAAAGAGGATGGAGCCAGGCTCTTTTCAGTGGTGCCCAGCGACAGGATGCGAGGCAACGGGCACAAGCTGAACCACAGGAAGTATCATCTGGATATGAGGAAAACCTTCTTTACTGTGAAGGTGACAGAGCATTGCAGTGACTGACCGTTCTATCAGACTGAAGCTGATGCACCACTTCCTTCTGAAATTTTCTCTGTAAAAATTAGTTGACATGGCAAAAATTACACAGCTGACCTCACAGAACTTAGTAGCTATCTGCTTTTGTACTACTGATTACATTCTCCTTTCTTAGCAAGTAGTTATCGCTAAAGACTGTTTCCTTCTTCCTCTTAAAGGCATCTTCTGTATGGGTCTTGCATCTTCTGCCCTTCTGGTCACTTGCACTATCCATCTCTTTACGTTTTTTCAAAATACTGTGTCTGACTCCACAATTGTTTGAAGGATCTTCCCAGTCAAAAGTAAGGCCTACTAAATATATTTTAACTCCATAGACACCAAAAGGACTGAAGTGCCAAAGATGATGAGAAAAGTCTCAGTGAAGTAAGAATATCTTTTAAAGCTTAAGAAAGCTGAGCGACCTGAAAGTTGCACACATATCAGGTATTGCTTAGTAAATTGCAAATTCTAAATATAAAATATTGAAGCACATGTCATGACATAAAAAAGAAATTCATACTTGGATACCAATTTTCTTCTCCTCTCCCCAGCTTGGAGATAGGTTCCTATTTTCAACATGAAGAGTATTAATGAACCTTTTAGATTGCTGCAAAACTCAATTAACTTCACTGGGAAGCAGAGCAAGAAAAGTGTAAAATTGTTTTAGGTCTGAGGCACATGGAGCTGCTATGAGGAAGCCTCAGGTTTTATACTGTTGTAAGAATGAAACGGCTACTATGACAATTCCCCAGTACTAAGACGTTGAGGTAGAGTTGCAGTGACATATACCATGAACATATACTGCTCTGCTGGTGGTATGGACCCAAAGGATTCAGCCATCAAGTGAATTGACTGAGAGCATGGTGAGCTCAGGCAGCTGCAATAGTCAGAGAGCCTTTCATGAGCACTTTCTAAAGGCAAAGCTCTGCTAAAGTCCCAGCCGGGCTAGAAAACTCCAGAAATGGAATCTTTGGGTTGCCTCTTCCTCAGTAGAGCAGAAAAGCAAACAGCTTACAACTTTCTCTTTCTTTGCAGCTCAGTCAAAGCATCCACAAACCACAGTGACTGCTCCTATGTGATAATGTGACAGCCAGGTGCTTTATCGTATTGAAGTTACAGGTAAAAGCATGCTAGTGGCTCTTCTCCCTCTTCCCTTTAGGAGGGTTTGGCTGGAGCAGAAGGCCTACAGGCCTTAGCTCAGGCTCAAGCTTCCTAACTTCCCCCTCCACTTCCACCTACGTGTGCGTTAAGTGTATGCCTTAAGTTTTGTGCCATGTACTTAACTCAGATGGAAAAGAAAGAGTGCTCAGAAGCATTCAAGAAGATGACTGAAACACTCAGGGTGCCTGTTCTGAATCCTTTCTTGAGCAGCCTTTTGGAGAAGGAACAGAGAAGTCAGCTCATTTAAGAGCAGAATATCCCTTATTAGCTGTCCCTGAGTGGGATGATGTCTGCAGCTATGAAACTGTTATGTCTTTTTCCTTTTTTTGTGGTGATGCATTTTATGTTTCTAAGCAACTCCCTCTGAGCCTGATCCTGCCTTATGCTATGTTCCATCTTTGCTATTCCAGTAGTATAATAAGGCCTATAAATGGTCCCAGAGGAGTGGCCCATGTGTAAGGCATTTCAAGTGGTTCTGTGCCAATCCTTCTCCCAAGAAAGAGAATGAAGTAAGGCAGGTTAGAGACAGGAGGAGATGTTCAAGTTAAACAAAAGGAAGATGAAGAGGCTAGAGCACTCTGTGCTCTATATAGTTTCTCTGTTCCCTAGTTGCTACTGGCAGTAAAGCATCACTTAGAGACTTAGAGCAATCATGAGACTGCTCTAACTGACAGCAGTGACCTCCAAAAAACTAGATTATGTGCACCACAAAAGCACATCAGAACTTCCTTTCCTGTATCACTTTGAACCCAGAGACTCCTCAGCAGAATAAACGTCTCAGCAACATTAACTCAGCACAAGTTATTTACAAAAATAATAAGACTGATTGAAACCTCACTGAATGAAGCATGAAACAACCATTTCATTCTTGGAGCTCAGCTCTCTGGCAGGCACAGATGCTTGCTTCTTTTTCCTTTTATTTGGTGGGTCTTTCTCTTGGGGAAGGATTTTGCAGTCCTAACCCATCATGAGTAGAAATAGCTCTTCTTCCTTATCTTGCAATATAAGTGACCTGAAAAACTAATATACCTCATCTGGATCCTGATAAATTTCTTAGGTGAAATCATGCCTCCTGAGGAACTGTAAGGTCATCCTAGTCCAACCAATCAATCTACTATTCCTAGTTCAGTATATAGTAATTATTCACAATGTGACTGTACAGTACAGCAAATCCGTCTTTTGCCCTACAGCTTGTCTCAATTAATCCATTAGTTTAATTTTCTTCTCATTTCCATTTTCAAGCTAGCATGTTGGGAAAAGAAGTTAGGAATTTAACTATGAAGAATAACTTTTAAAAATATAGAAAAAGTTACTGGTTTTGTAAGTTCCTTCTTTGATTAATTTTGGCTTGGAGAAAAAAAAAGTTCATCTTTACAGACATACCTGAAAGGTTTAAAAGGTTTAAGAAAGAGAATTAAGAGAGGAGTTGAAAGATTTAAGAGAGAAAACCCATGTTTTCCTGGATGAAAGTCATCCGGTAAAGGATGAGAGGGGGTAGGGAGCAGCTTCCCTTTGAGGAAGTCATTCCTTAACTGTTTACTCTGAGGCTTTTGCATCTCCCTCTGAAGTATCTGCTACTGGCCTCTGATCTGGTCAGGTCAAGGCAACTACTTCTGTGTTACCCTTAGGCTATGATGAGCTCAGTGTCTGCTTGGCTGTGTGTTTGGAGAGAGGTGAAAGAAACAGACATTATATTCCTCTATCTTCCTATTTATAGCAGAAATAATCTGTCTTCACTGACACCATGAAGGGAAGACAAATAATGGGTCAACCAAACAAATGTCAATGGTATTTTGCTGCAAAACAGCATTTATGCCTGCCAAATCTAGCTGGACATGACATGTTTAGGTTGCAGTGAAGGACGATGGAAATTCCAATGGGACTTGAGACTTACTAACCCAGGGGAAAAAAATGTTGGAAAAACATCTATTATTTGGTCCCATGTAGTCTACTTCAAAGCTCCAGATGTCACTGCTTAAAATATTTTATATTCCTCAGAAACACATGATCTCTAGTAGTGGCAATTTACAACTGGCCAGGCACAGGAGGTTAAATGCATCAGTCAGAAACAGGAGAACCATTCTATGCCTTACTTCTTCTTGCTGACAGTGAAACAGAGACCTCACTCAAATTCATTTTCAGCACATTACAGGTGGAATAGTCTCCTGGTAGCTCCAAGCTTTATTTTTTAATAGCTACTGTCTGAAGCCAAGAGAACTACTATACTTTTCTTTACACATTATAGTTGTGGATTCTGAGGAGACTGTGCTTCCAGATCTTAGGCAAAGCACATTTCCCCAGTGACTTAATGTGTGTTGGTCTTGTATTTAGCATTTTTTCCCATGCCTCCACTTCCTTCCTTCAGCTGGTATGTTTAACTGCAAAAATTTGTGAATAGCTCTTTCCTCGCTCTAAACCCTGCAGCATAGAAAGTAGACTGCGACGGACATGTGGCTAATTTCCATGCCATCCTTCTGTAATTCAGAAGTAACAGAAAAGAACATTACTGCAAGAAGAAATACCACATGTTCCCAGCCTGAACCATGTCCCAGTCTTGGCAGAGTAATAGAGGGATGCAGCAAACAGAACGGAGATAAATGATTTGCCACAAGCCTTTGTTTGAAAAGACACTGAGAGGTTTCCAAGTTTAATTTTTGCCCTTGAATGTAAACTCATTGCTCTGTCTCCCCTGTCTAGTTCAGCAGAGATCAGAAGCCACCCCTTACTTAGAAGACCTGACTATTACTTTTCACAGTTAGAAAATTCTTTATATCAGGGCAGAGAGTGGGGTGCTAAGAGCCAGGAGATCAGAGTAGCAGTATTTTAATGTAAATACCAGACCTGGATGTAAGGCAGTGGAAAAACATGTAATTTCCCCTGTTATTTGCTTTTCTTTTGCCTTTTATATATAAAAATCACGGAAGGCACACCCCGACTCTAAGCTGCTGTACTTCTCGAAAAAGCCTCAGACTGGGAGACACACCTGACTGCAGGGTGGGGGAGAGGGGGAGCAGAGGAAGGGAGGAACAGGCTCTGTTCACAGATCCCAGGGTTGCTTTATCAGCTGTGCCTGGTGGGGTGCAAACTCTTCTCATCAGCGAATGTTTGCTAATGGTCCTGTTTCGCATACTAGTTGGGGGGTTACAGCGGGTCCAGACTGGGGGTAGGTGGAGGCAAGGGTGGAATGCGTGCAGGATTAAAGGGAGAGCAAGGCTGCCCTAGCAGTGGCAGGAGGAGGTGAGAAGCTGTTGTGTGGCTATTTTGCTATGCAGAAGCTGATTTTTTTTTTTTAACTAGGAAAGTTTTTACCAGAGAAGTGGAGCAAGTGTTAAGTGGCCTTAAGGTTAAATTTCCCTTAAAGCAGAAGGAGCTACATAAAGCTCTGTGTACTCCATAAACAATTTAGTTGTGCCTACCTGTAAGCATATGAACAGTCTTTTTACCTATGTTTGTAAGCTCAGCAAGAGTTTAAGGTCATTCTGAAGTCTACATTTGCCTATTATCTATGTTCTTTATATGGATACACAGACAGTTAACTTCAAGTTTAAAGCCAGTTCTGTAAGTGTCTGGAGGGTGAGAGAGTTTGAGCATACCTGGGCTCATGTTCTCAGTCATGTGAACTGCCTCCTCATGGTATAACAGATCCCAACCTCATTTCCTACTAAGAAAAATGTAGATGCTTGGATTCTGAGTTATGTTCAGCCATGCAGACAGAAAACTTATTGGTCACTTAGCCACTCCGGATCTCACAGGGTATATATAGTAAGTTCAGATTGGTGGTAACTAAGCAGATGGTTCTTTAAAGTGTGTACTAATAAAATGCTTTTGCTGATTTGGAAACTTTTGGAAAAAAATATTTTACTGGCTTTTATGTACCCTCTGAGAATGGATAAATTTCACCTTACAGTGCAAACTTTTAGGAGCATTGTTTTGGTTTTTTGTTGTTGTTTTTTTCCTACGGGCTTAAAGGAGGCATTGAACCCAAGCTCCTATGTCCCTTTTTTTCAGAGAAACTCAGTCAATGTAGGCATAAGGTCAGGAATGCAGCACAGAATCACAGAATCACTGAGGTTGGAAGGGACCTCTGGAGATCATCTAGTCCAACACCCCTGCTCAAGCAGGGTCACCTAGAGCACATTGCACAGGATTACATCCAGGCGTGTTTTGAATATCTCCAGAGAAGGAGACTCCACGACTCTGGGCAACCTCTTCCAGTGCTCTGTCAGCCTCACAATAAAGAAGTTTTTCCTCATGTTCAGATGGAATTGTCCATGTTTCAGTTTGTGCCCGTTGCCTCGCGTCCTGTCGCTCGGCACCACTGAAAAGAGTCTGGTCCCATCCTCTCGACACCCTCCCTTCAGATACTTGTACACATTGATAAGATCTCCTCTGAGCCTTCTCTTCTCCAAGCTAAACAGGCATAGCTCTCTGTCTTTCCTCATAAGAGAGATGTTCCAGTCCCCTAATTACCTTTGTAGCCCTTCGCTGGACTTGTTCCAGTAGTGCCACATCCCTCTTGTACTGGGGAGCCCAGAACCGGATGCAGTACTCCAGATGTGGCCTCAGCAGGGCTGAGTCGAGGGGGAGAATCACCTCCCTCCACCTGCTGGCAACACTCTTCCTGATGCACCCCAGGATACCATTGGCCTTCTTGGCCACAAGGGCACATTGCTGCCTCATGCTTAACTTGGTGTCCAGCAGCACTCCCAGGTCCTTCTCTGCAGAGCTGCTTTCCAGCGGCTCAGCCCCCAGCCTGTCCTGCTGCAGGGCCTTATTCCCCCCTCGGTGCAGGACCCTGCAATTGCCTTTGTTGAACTTCAGGAGGTTCCTGCCTGCTCATCTCGCCAGCCCCCTCTGACCGGCAGCACGGCCCTCTGCTGCATCAGCCACTCCTCCCCGGTTTGTATCATCAGCAAACTTGCCGAGGAGGCACTCTGTCCCTTCAGCCAGGTCGCTGATGAAGAAGTTGAGCAAGACTGGACCCAGGACTGCCCCCTGGCGCAGCGACGCTAGCTACAGGCCTCCACCTAGACTCTCCACATCAGTGGAGCACAACCCTCTGAGCTCTGCCAGCCAGCCAGTTCTCAAGCCACCTCACCGGCCACTCATCTAACCCACGCTTCCTGAGCTTACCTATGAGGATGTTACAGGAGACAGTGTGGAAAGCCTTCCTGAAGTCAAGGTCGACAACATCCACTGCTCTCGCCTCATCTACCCAGGCAGGCATTCCAGCATAGAAGGCTGTCAGATCGGTTAAGCATCATTTCCCCTCGGGGAAGGCACGCTGACCACTCCTGCTCGCCTTCTGGTCCGCCACAGCCTTAGAGATGGCCCCCAGGACGAGCTGCTCCATCACCTTTCGAGGGATGGAGGTGAGCCTGACTGGCCTGTAGTTCCCTGGGTGCTCCTTCTTGCCCTTTTCGAAGAGTGGGGTGACGCTGGCTTTCCTCCGGTCCTCAGGCACCTCTCCTGTTCTCCAGGACCTTGCAAAGATGATGGAGAGTGGCCTAGCAATAACATCCGCCAGCTCCCTCAGCGCTCGTGGGTGCATCCCAGCGGGGCCCATGGATTTGTGGGTGTCAGGTTTCACTAAATGATCTCTAACCCCATCCTCGTCAACCAAGGGGAAGGCTTCCTTTCTCCAGACTTTCTCTCTTGCCTCCAGCGTCTGCGAGTCCTGAGGGCTGGCCTGAGCAGGAAAGACTGACGCAAAGGCGGCATTCAGTAACTCTGCCTTCTCTCACCAGGGCAGCCACCCCATTCAGCAGCGGGCCCGCATTTTCCCTAGTCTTCCTTTTGCTCCTGATGTATGCGAAGAAGCCCTTCTTCTTGTCCTTGACATCCCTTGCCAGATTTAATTCCAAATGGGCCCTGGCCTTCCTCGTCGCATCCCTGCAGACGCTGACAACGTGCCTATAGTCCTCCCAAGTGGCCTGTCCCCCTTTCCACATTCTCTCTACTTCCTTCTTCTGGCTGAGTTTTGCCAGGAGCTCCTTGCTCAGCCATGCAGGCCTCCTGCCTCCTTGCTCATAGCGATGCTCCGATCTTGAGCTTGCAGGAAGTGATGCTTGACTAGTAACCCGCTCTCTTGGGCACCCCCCGCTCCTTCTAGGGCCCTAACCCATGGGATTCCTCCAAGTAGGTCCCTGAAGAGGCCAAAGTTTGCTCTGCTGAAGTCCAGGGCTGCGATCCGGCTTATTGCCCTGCCTCCTCCTCGCAGCATCCTGAACTCCACCATCTCGCGGTCACTGCCCCCAAGGCTGCCCCCGACCTTCGCATCTTCGGCCAGTCCTTCTCTGTTTGTTAGTACGAGGTGCAGCAGCAGCAGCACACCTCTCCTCGTTGGCTCCTCCACCACCCGTGTCCAAAAGTTATCACCAATGCTCTGCAGGAACTTCCTGGAGTGTTTGTGCCTAGCTGTGTTGTGTCTCCAGCAGCTATCAGGCTGGTTGAAGTCCCCCATGAGAGCCGGCGCCCGTGATCGTGAGGCTACTTCCAGCCGTCTGTAGAAGGCCTCCGCCACTTCCTCTTCCCGATCAGGCGGCCTGTAGTAAACACCCACCACAGTGTCCCCCATGCTAGCCTGCCCTTTTATCCTTCCCCATAAGCTCTCGACTCGCTCTTCAGCCACCCCGAGGCAGAGCTCGATACGTTCCAGTTGCTCTCTCACCTAAAGAGCAACTCCACCACCTCGCTTTCCTGGCCTGGCCTTCCTAAAAAGCAGGTAGCCATCTAGGACAGCACGCCAGTCATGTGAACGATCCCACCACGTCTCTGTAATTGCATGAGCTCATGATCATGGCCCTGCAACCACACACACAGCTCTCTAGTTCTTCCTCTTTAGTGCCCATGCTGCATGCATTGGTGTACAGGCACTTCAGAGCGCTGATCGAGCGCGCGGCTTTCCCAGGAGGGTACAGGAGGTTACCCTTTGGTTGTCTTGTGCGTACTGCCTTGGCTGTGTGCACCCGCTAGAGGTATCCCTCCTTGAGCCATGTTTTGCTGACTACCCTGTCACTATTACTCTCCCTTTCCCCCATCTTTCCTAATTTAAAGCCCTCCTTAGCAGGCTGGCCAGCCTGTTGGCAAAGACACACGTGCCCCACTTAATGAGGTGGATCCCATCTCTCCCCATCAGTCGTCGATTTTCAGACAGAGTCCCATGGTTGTAGAAACCAAGATCCTCTTGCCAACACCAGTGGCACAGCCAGTTGTTAACTTGGAAAATCCATCTACTCCTCCCTTCCTTCCCCCTCACTGGCAGGATTGAGGAGAAAAGGACAATATGTAACAATATGTCGAACTTAAAGTACTGTGTTTAGTTAGCCCAATTCCACTCTCAGATTTACAAATGTAAATCCTATGATTTGAATATGTGCTGCTGCAAGCTACCTAAAAAAATAGTTACAAGCTATGGTCCTCAGCTTTTCATCAAAAAAATCCTTGTCACCTTTTGCCATGAAGCTCCATTTTATAGGGAAAAATGCAGATATACAAAATAAGTTGCTCCAAATTAAAGATTTAATATTAAGAACATCTTTTCTTGATCAGATGGTTGTAAGCTAGCTCCTCTCTTGCTATGACCCCCCCTCTAGATCGGAACACTTTTTCAGCCTTGAGATTAAGAGCTTCTTAGCTCAGGCTCAGTCCTGTGTTAAAATATATAAATGGCTTGTGAACAGAATTTGTTCAGCTGAGAGCATGGACAGGGAAAGCTATTAGCTGACCTCCACACCTGGCTGTGTGGCAAACCCTTGAGAGTTTCCATTCTATTAAAACACCATTCTTCTCAGAGATCATTCAGAATCAATCAGAGCTATGATTCAAATTACTTTTTTTTGCAGTGTCCCCCCAAAGAATAACACCCCCAGAATGTTACCACATTAACTGACAACTGCAATAAAGCATCACAGAAATGCCCTTCAGTCTGCCCTGAATCTGCAGGATGCTTCATAATAAAATATTTATTATGTGTCAACACTTAGTTTTTAAAAGCCTAGAACAGCAGCAAGTGAAAGTCCAAACAATGAGAGCAGTCCAAAGAAGAAGGGAGAATTCTGAAATTACAGGACACGATCCAAAGAGTCTTTTTTTGCAAGGACATTAGGGTAAGGCTCAGAGTGATTAAAGTATCACCTCCCGATGCTGACAGGAATGGAATGCCTATGTACTTCAAACATCGAAAGATCTGTCTGTCATGTTGAGTTACAGTGCCTTAAAGCATAATTATAGAACCTTGAAATTAGTACAGAGATGTACACAATTGTATGTTGTACGATAAGAATGATGTTCGAAACCCCATGAGCACTAGCACTTGTAACACTAAAACTCCACAGAGAGCTAAATATAGTAAATAAGCTTAAGCTTGAGTCCATTGTTAAGTATGGCCAGCCTTTGCAGAAGTACAAATGAAACTTCTCTCTCTTTCCCAAATGGCCTGTCTCCAGGCACACTGTCTTTTTATAGCTTTTTCATCTGACTTTTCTGAGTTACTTATAGCTTACCTACATAGAATGCTCTTAAATAGAATAGCTCTTAAAAGCATTGGTTCTCAACAGCTAGGACAAATGCTAAGGCTGATGCAGCTTTGGTTAAAATTACACCTGCCCTGAAGACTGAATTGCATCAAATTAACACTGAGGTCTTATAAAAGAAAAGATACTTGTCCTTTGGAGGACAGCCAAATATTACAAAAATTGGTTCAATGTTCCAGTGAAATTGATAGCAGTACTGTCAGTCTTTCTGGATTGTAGGACTAAGTGTCAGCCAGACTCTGTGACTGGAATACTTTCCTTGTGTGGGGCCCAACTTGTCAGAAGCATCCCTGAAGGGGAAGGATTTATCTTTTACTAAGTTCAGCAGAGACTGAGGAGTATTTAGTGCCTTGCTAGTTTAGGTCTTATGAATAACCCTCACTGTGCTGCTATTGACAAAGTGATGGAACTTGAACTAATTTCAAAAAACAGACCTTTGCGTGTGGAATTGTGTGAGCTGGGGTAGATATGACTTGAATAAGACTGTGCAAAACATCTGATTTGTCACACATCTGTTGAACCCATTATGAGCTTTGCAGTTTTTTAGCAATTGTATCAGCATACAGCTGCCAATTGCTCAGTGCTTGCTGGTAGCATTCCAGATTCTGGAAGCCCATGCTGAATACTCAGCTCCAGTGAATGTCTTGCTGACTTTGCCTCTACAGCTAAAATTCTTTACTTTGAGAAACTGTCTTCATACCATGAAACAACATTGCTCATGCTCTGCCCATCTGTAGAGAGTGTCTGGCAAAATAAATAGAGTATTAGCTTTTGGTAGAGCAGCTTCCCCACTCCTTGAATTGCACTCTCTGCAGTGACTGACAGAATTGCAGAGACTGTCTTTATGTCCTTTTTAGAAAAGATGGATAAATCAGTGAAACAAATGAAGGCAATCCCATCTGAGGGAAATCTGCAGGGAGATAGAAATTATCAGCTGCGAGAAGGAGAGAGAAGGTTTATTGATGCAGTCAAGCAAGGTTGAGGGGTGGGAAGAGACTGTAGGAACTGTCTATATCAATGTCTTCATATAGATGAGATCAGCTAAACCACCCACAGAAGTTTAAGAGTCGTACTGAAAGTTTTCCTAAAGGGTGCCAGAATAGCCTGCCCATTCCTCTGTCATTTACCTGCCCCCTTCAAGGCACACACAGATCTTGGAAATAAAGCAGTAGTTCAACAATGAACTGCCAGTGAGTTAGACATTTCGAAAAGAGTGAAAAAATTGGAAGATAGCAAAGATCAACATGATCCAGATAGGATTTGCATATCTGTTTCCACGCAGTCTCCCCTTCAAACTCCTCCTGGTTTCCTCCACACTTACTTCAGGAACAAGTGAGATGAATCCTTGACAGGTCTATATAGGAAAATATTTTCAACTGGTATTATTTTCCTTTAGGTATTTTGACAAGATTAAAGAGGAAAAGAAAGTAGGAGAGAAACAGAAGGGTGAAGGAGGACTGAGCTACTCAGTGAATTAATGGTGGCCCACAGGATCTTTCATCTTGCTGCTTAGAATTAATTTACCTTTGTTAATTGTTAACTGGGCTTTGTAAGATAGGCTATGGCTTCTAAGTCACTTCATTTACACAAGCTTAGACATTTCAGAAGGAACCATCATGGCCATTTCCCTTGTGTTTAGCCTCTTCAAGAGAACACAAGCAGGAAATCAGGACTGGCATTTAGAATGAACCTATCATCTGAGGTGCCCTGGGCTGGGATAGGTATAGGTGTAAAAATTTGAACTCCTGTCAGTGAGGAGAATAAATAAAGAACGTAATTTGCAGTGCTCTAACTATAGCATTCTTCATAAGACTAATAAAGACAAAAATGACAGAAATCTGTTAAACTCATTTCAAAAATAAGACTTTGTACATAAAATATTTTCTAGCTTGCTTTTAAGTATATGTCAGTAAATGGAATATGTGTTCCTGATAGTCACAGGAACATAACTGTTCCTGGGAGACTAGGACTAGGATTTGCTTCTTCCAAAATATTAAGACTGTTAAAGGAGCAGGGCCTTCATCACAAATCTGTTCAGGTTAATGGAATATTTTCCATTGCCTTTAATGAATCCTGCACTGGTGCTCTGCAGACAAAATAACAGTGATCTGCACAAAGAAAGATGTAATTTAGTGCTGATACAAGGATAGATTCACCTTAGTGGGCAAAGGAAAATACATTTTCAACTTTCCTGGGCCTAGGAAAGCCACTGGTTCCAAGGATTAGAATTTATTTATATGAAAATCTCAGAAATGTAAAAAAATTAAGAGTCTTCAGCTTTAAGAATAGATTCAATATGACATTAAGACATCTAAAAGTATGAGTGTCTCTTAGTTCTCTGCTATGTGGCCAACCAGTGAATGTCTACTACAGGATGAGCTGAATTGCACTCTGGGCTCTATGATTGAACTGACTGGTGGTATGGTTTAGTTTTATCATTACATCACTTATGGAATCACACAGACCAGCTGAAGCTGGAAGTAACCTTTGGAGATTTTTCTAGTCCAACCCTCCTGCTCAACTAAAGCAGGTAGCTCAGGGCCATGTCCGGTTGCATTCTGAACATCTCCAAAGATGGAGACTACACAACATGCCTGGGCAACCTGTTCCAATGTTTAACTACCCTCACAATAAAAAAGTATTTTCTTAAGTTCAAACAGAATTTGCTGTATTTCAGTTTGTGCCCATTGCTTCTTGTCCTTTCACTGGACACCACTGAGAAGAACCTGACTCCATCTTCTTTACTCACCCCCCCCATAAGATAGTCATACACATGACTAGAATTCTCCATGAGCCTTCTCTTTTTCAAGCTAAACAACTCCAGTTCTATCAGCCTGTCCTCATGGATGCTCCAGTCTCTCAGTCATCTCCATTGGGCCTTCACTGGATCCACTCAAGTAAGTTCATGTCTTTCTTGTACTGGGGAACCCAGAACTGGACACAGTAGACCAGATGTGTCCTCACTAGTGCTGAGCAGAGAGGAAGGATCACCTCCCTTGATCTACTGGTGATGGTCTTCCTATTGCAGCCTGGGATGTTGTTGGACTTCTTAGCCACAAGGACATGTTCATGGCTCACGTTCAACTTGTCCCCCCATTTCTGCAAAGCTCCTTTCTGGCAGGTCAGTCCCCAGCCTCAAGTCAATTATTCTGTTGAAGAAAAAAAGTCCCCTTCATTCCTTCTTTCTATCTGATAGGTCTGTTCCTTTCTCAACAGCGAACCAATAATGCCCTCAGTGCCCGTAAAATATGTCTTTAAGTTGTGACCTTATGAAGCGGAAGACAGAAGTATTTTTGCTTGCAAGATCTGTTTCCAAAAGGTGCAACTGATTATTCTAGCTGTGCCTGCTGGAAACAAAGGCATTCTGATCTCAAGGCAGGTTTACCCTCGTGTAAATGCATCAATTTCAGCAGAATTATCTGTGATTTATACAGATTCAAAATCAGCTCACATGTTTATGTAATGAGTGTGTTAAAAAGGACGAATCAGCAGTGTTTTTGTTAAAGAATTCATTTTTCTGCATTCTGTTTCATGATTGTATAAAAGTGTTTGCAGCATAATTTCTTGTATCCCTATCTTAGGTGTGTTAAAAGATGGGTCTGAAATAGAAAAATCTTGTTCTCTTATTAACACAGAGCTATAAAAGCCTTACAGGCATACCTCGGAGATATTGTGGGTTTGGTTCCAGACCACTGCCATAAAGCGAATATCGCAATAAAGCAAGTCACACAAACCTTTTTTGGTTTCCCAGTGCATATAAAAGTTATGTTTATACTATACTGTAGTCTATTAAGTGTGCAATAGCATTATGTCTAAAAAGACAATGTACGAAATGTGACACAGAGACCTGAAGTGAGCACATGCTGTTGGAAAAATGGCGCCGATAGACTTGCTCGACGCAGGGTTGCCACAAACC
Organism: Apteryx mantelli; assembly: GCF_036417845.1. Classification (NCBI taxonomy): domain Eukaryota; kingdom Metazoa; phylum Chordata; class Aves; order Apterygiformes; family Apterygidae; genus Apteryx; species Apteryx mantelli. The sequence goes on from NC_089978.1 coordinate 137,583,534, forward strand.
TTCAATTTGTAAAAAAAGCAATATCTGCAAAGCGCAATAAAGCAAAACGCAATAAAACGAGGTATGCCTGTATTTATGTTGTTATCAACAACTGCTTTTGAAATGCAATAAGCAGATACCTTTTAATGGATGCAGTTCAGAACCTACTGGAGTTAACATAGATTGCCGAGGATTTTTGAGCACTTCACTACTAATGCAAGAAATGCTGAGCACACTGGGTTGCTCATGTGTGCCAGTAGCATTCAGTATGATTATTTATTGTAGAATCTAGTCCTAGACTGGCAGGATATCCTCATCCCTCTGTACAATTTACAGAAAAAATGATTTCACTGGAACCAGTGGGATTACCCGTGTTAAAGTTAAGCATATATCTATGTTGCTCGACAAACTAGGGCAAAGCACTAAATAATTGCTGAAAACCCATTAAAGTCAACTGTGGTCTTGAAGCATTCTTATTGTGCTTTGGAACTAGCATTAAGTCCCTGGTAAGAAGGGATTATGCCTACATTAAATGTTAAAAGAAATTACACATAAGAGTTGAGAATAAATATACCATCCAGGCCTGGAGTTGATGGTCTGTCAATCTCAGTCTCTTACAAGGAAATTTCTACTTAGCATAAAAGCTAAACTATTAATGTCCTGCAAAGAACTTCTCATATATATACTTTCAGACCAGGTAAACCAGAACCAAATATTTAATAGCCAAGTATGAGTAAGCCTATTTCACCAAGCTTTATTATGCACAGTGCTCAAGGAGATTCCTTACTACTGAATGAATAGTAGTCTCAGACGTATACATGATTGCCTTAACGCCCTGAAGAAAGGCTAATATTTCTTTCTCCTGTACGGAGGAGAAAAGAAATACTTTCTTTCTCAGAGTTATGAGAAGCTTTCATTTAACAGGACTTTTTAAACTCGATATTTAAGTTAAATTAGCTCCTTCAATGCAATTGCAAGAAACCCATCACAGTAGAGAGAGCAGTCATATCCAGTTTAGTTTCAGACTCTGACTCTTAATGAATCACCAACAAGATACCCAGTCACACTGACACATCAGTTTCTACTCTTTTTTAAATCAAGAATCTCAGAATCACAGAATGGTTGAGGTTGGAAGGGACCTCTGGGGATCATCTAGTCCAACTCCCCTGCTAAAGCAGGGCCATGCAAAGTAGGTTGCCCAGGACCCTGTCCAGATGGCTTTTGAATATCTCCAGGGATGGAGACTCCACAGCCGCTCTGGGCAACTGTTCCAGTGCCCTGTCACCCTCACAGCAATGAAGTTTTTCCTTAGATTCAGACAGAACTTCCTGTCTTTCAGTTTGCGCCCATTACCTCTTGCCCTGTCACTGGGCACCACTGAGAAGAGTCTGGCCCTGTCTTCTCTACACCCCCGCCCCCCCAGATATTTATACACGTTGATAAGATCCCACCCGAGCCTCCTCATCCCTGGGCTAAACAATCCCAGCTCTCAGCTTTTCCTCATATGACGGAGGCTCCAGTCCCTTGATCATCTTAGTAGCCCTTTGTGGCACTTGACCCGGTAAATCCACATCCCTCTTGTACTGGGGAGCCCAGAACTGGCCACAGCACTCCCAGTGTGGCCTCACCACTGCTGAGCAGAGGGGAAGGATCACCTCCCTCAACCTGCTGGCAACTCTCTGCCTAATGCAGCCCAGGATACCTTTGGCTGCCTTTGCTGCAAGGGCACGTTGCTGGCCCACGTTCAATTTGCTGTCCACTAGGACCCCCAGGTCCTTCTCCGCAGAGCTGCTTCCCAGCAGGTCGGCCCCCAGCCTGTACTGGTGCATGGGGCTATTCCTCCCTCGGTGCAGGACTCTGCACTTGCCTTTGTTGAACTTCAGGAGGTTCCTCTCTGCCCATTTCTCCTGCCTGTTGAGGTCCCTCGGAATGGCAGCACAATCCTCTGGTGCACCAGCCACTCCTCCCAGGTCCATATCACCTGCAAACTTGCTGAGGGTGCACTCTGCCCTATCGTCCAGATCATTAACGAATAAGTTGAACACTACTGGGCCCAGTATTGACCCCTGGGAGACACCCTTAATGATCAGCGTCCAACTAGACTTCGTACAACTGATCACAACCCTCTGAGCTCAGCCATTCAGCCAGCTTTCAATCCGCCTTACTGTCCGCTCATCTAGCCCGTACTTCATCAGCTTGCCTACGAGGTTTTTATGGGAGACGGTGTCGAAAGCCTTGCTGAAGTGAAGGGAGACAACATCCACTGCTCTCCCCTCATCAACCCAGCCAGTCATTCCACCACAGAGGGCTCTCGGGTCACGGTTAAACATGATTTCCCCTTGGTGAATCCATGCTGACCACTCCCAATCACCTTCTTATTCTTCACGTGCCTGGAAATGGTGTCCAGGATTAGTTGCTCCATTACCTTTCCAGGACTGAAGTCAGGGCTGACCGGCCTGTAGTTCCCTGGGGCCTCCTTCTTGCCCTTTTTGAAGACTGGAATGACATTTGCTTTCTTCCAGTCCTCAGGCGCCTGTCCCATTCACCATGACCTTTCAAAGGTGATTGAGAGTGGCTTTGCAATGACATCAGCCAGCTCCCTCAGCACTTGTGGGTGCATCCCGTCAGGTTCCATGGACTTGTGTATGTCCAGTTTGTTTAAGTATTCCCTAACCTGATCCTCATCCACCAAAGGAAAGTCTTTCTTGCTCCTTGCCCTCTGGTCTCAAGGGATAGGGATTCCTGAAGGCTGGTCTGACCAGTAAAGACTGAGGTGAAGAAGGCATTCAGTGCTTCAGCCTTTTCTGTGTGCTTTGTCACCAGGGCCCCTGCCCAAATTTGGTAGCCGGCCCACATTTTCCCCATGCCTTCCTTTTGCTGCTTATGTACTTACAGAAGCCATTCTGTTGCCTTTCACATTGCTTCCCAGTATCCACTCCAGGTGGGCTTTAGCTCTCCTAATCCCATCCCTGCATGCTCAGACAGAGTTTTGTATTCCTACTGGGTCACCTGTCCCTGCTTCCACCTCTTGTTCGCTTCATTTTTATGTCTGAGTTTAGTCAGGAGGTCCTTGTTCATGCAGGTCTCCTGCCACCTTTGCAGGTTTTCCTGCTAATCAGGAGGGACTGTTCTTGAGCTTGGAGGAGGTGATCCTTGAAAATCAACCAGCTCTCTTGGATCCCTCTTCTCTCCAGGCCCCCATCCCATGGGATTCCTCCAAGCAGGTCCCTGAACAGCCCCAGGTCTGCTCTCCTGAAGTCCAGGGTCGTGATCCTGCTTTTTGGCCTGCTCCCTCCTCACAGGATCCTGAACTACACCATCTCATGGTCACTGCAGCCAAGGTTGCCCCCCCACAACCTTCACATCCACAACCAGCCCTTCCCTGTTTGTAAGTATGAGGTCCAGCAGAGCACCTCTCCTCATCGGCTCCTCGCTCACCTGTGTCAGGAAGTTGTCATCAGTGCTCTCCAGAAACCTTCTGGATTTCTTGTGGCCTGATATGTTGCCCCTCCAGCAGATATTGCGATGGCTCAAGTCCCCCATGAAGAGCAGGGCCTGTGAACGTTACTCTACTTGGCTCTCTGTAGAAGGCCTCTTCTACTTCACTTTCCTGATCAGGCAGCCTGTAGCAAACCCCCACAACAATGTCACTCTTACTGGTCTGTCCCTTAATCCTTATCCATAAGCTCTCAGTTGGCGCATCATCCACCCCTAGGCAGAGCTCCATGCATTCCAGCTGCTCTCTCTGCAACTCCTGCTCCTCACCTTCCTGGCCCCTCCTTCCTAAAGAGCCTATATCCATCCAACACAGCACTCCAGTCATGTAAGCTATCCCACCACATGTCCATGATCCCAATGAGATTATAGCCCTGAAACTGCACACAGATCTCTAATTTCTCTTGTTTAGTCCCCATGCTGCATTCATTAGTGTTCAGGCACCTCAGAGAGTCACCCAAGCGTGCTGGTTTCCCAGAAAGTGTGAGAGGTTTCCCCATAATGCTGTCTTGTAGGCACTACCTTGCCTACATGCAAAAGCTCGAGTGCCCCACTTAAACCCTATTTTGCTGATTATATGTTCCTTTTTGTTCACATCACCCCTGGGCCTTTGCTTGTCAACCCTGTCCATCAATCCCTCACACGGCTGCTGGTAATGCACTCTCTCTGTTGTTCGTAGTTTAAAGCCCTCCTTACGAGGTTAGCCAGCCTGTTGACAAAGATACTTTTGCTCCTCTTAGTGAGGTGGATTCCTTCTCTCCTAAGCAGACATCAGTCCTCGAACTGCGTCCCCTGGTCACAGAAACCAAAGCCCTGTTGCTGACACTAGCTGTGCAGCCAATTCTTGAAACACAGTATCAGTCCACTCCTCCTCACATCTTTCCCTCTCGCTGGCAGGACTGAGGACAAAACCACCTGGGCCCCCATACCCCTGACCATCATCCCCTGAGCTATGTAGTCATGTATGATACTTCCCAAGAATCTGGGCTGGACAAGGTGCCCCCAGAGGGTCCCTCAAATTTAAATTGCTCTATGATCCTATAACTAAAGAGACTTCAGTATTGCTAAATACTGAAGCAGTGACTCTCCTCCAGTATGCTAATTATTTAATAAAATTATTTTAACAGCTAGAGATTTAGCAAAAACAATTGCTAGAAAAGGCAAATCGGCTACTCAAAGATTAAAAAATAAGGGAAAGCCTGCCCTGAGCATAGCGTGCCTTCATGGCTTGCAAAGCCAAGGAAGCAACTGCTATTTCTCATGCACTTTTTAAGATCCTGATTCACTCCGTTCAAAAGTAAGCAGTTTATAAATGACAAATGGATCAGCAGTGAATAAATGATGATAAATAAGTATTGATAGAATAACTACCATATTTGCTCATATAATGGACATGAATTTATCCTTTCCAAATTTTATAATTGAAAAATTCAGCATAGCCGCTTGCTAAGTCTATCCTACACTACAGATAATGTATTGCTGGCTGTTGGTCAAGGTTGCATCCATTACATATTCAAATGCAGTCACAAATTTTTCAAATATCGCTAAATAGAGAGTGATTGTTTTTCACCCTCCTGTAATGCTAGTTGTTCAGAAATGGTGTCAGTGGTGCAGAAGGAACTACAGTGCCTCTCTGCTTACAATTTTATCACCCAGAGTATTTATTTTCATTATTTTATCCCAGCAACTGTGAAGAGGAAACAGATCTAATACATGATGTGGTTAGACCAGGACTGCAAAGAAAAGCAGGATGACAAATGAGAGTGAAGAGAGATTGATTTATGCCATGTAAAATTTGTGCTGCTAAAAACTGAGTAAATATCTCAACAAAACACTGATAAAGGTACAGAGACTAAAGTGCAGCTTAATCATAATAGCATATTATAGGAAGTGCGCTACATGAGATCTATGCATCATAATATGGAAACAGTAAGTAGCACATAAAGATCTCTGGTAAATCTCTGTGAATTGAAACACGAATTTTCCTTAAGAGCAAGGTAGCACAGAAAATAGAAACCAGGCAACAATAAATTATTGAAGCAAGGAAAAAAGTATCTAATTCATTTTCTTTACAGTTTATTATACTAAAGCAGTTTTTAGATAATGTATTTGAAAGTTCAGTGAGAAACTCTGGAATGCTTCAGCAAAGAACCAACAGCATGCTATATAACTCCAACAAGATTTTGCTAAGTATTTCCTTCCATTTCCACAAGTGCAAAAGTCAGCCAATCAAAACAGTTCTTCAGCTTATGCCAGACACCATATCTGAAGTTTCCTGAACTAATTTCCCCAATTAAATAGGTTTTCAGTTCTTAATAAAGACGGGTAAGATCTTTGGGGCCCAGCCTTTCAAAGAGATGGAAACAGATGCTGTACTTCATCCGAATTCTAATGACCAAAGGAGGTCTTCCAGTTAGTATGAGAACATTCTAGCTCATATCCCAAGACAGCATTTTCAAACACTGATAAAAGCTAAAAGATGCAAAGGCATGTCTTGTGGGATTTCCAAAATTTACCATAGACTGATTTATAGTTTTTATTACAGAAGAGGTATCACTTCCAAGCTGATTTTCAAGAACCAGTATATGTTCCAGCAATTCAAAGACACTGTGCTAGTAAAATGGATGAAGAATGGATTTCCTTAAAAGATATAATTAGAAGTATGGATTTTTCCCCATCACTCTCATTGGATTTTATGGTCTCTGTAGATAAATTAACTGTCAAAGCATCAGTTTTTTAAATAATTATTGCTTTCCTTGAAAAGCAACATTTACAGCAAACACTGACTCCAGTGTTACCTCTTGAATATTTCATCCATCTGCATTTTGCAATCAAACTGGGTCTCTCCCCAGCTTTTACCCTTCTTTACCCTGATTAAGAGAAAAGGCCAGGATCTACAAACCTGAACCACAATATCAGTGTATCATCAACACCCTCAGAAACACCCCACTCTGATCTGTTTTGTCCTGACACACAGTGATTTATTTCAATCACATAACTTGTGCTTTACTAAGCAAATGTGCCTGTAAAAATGATGAAGTCTATGTCTTGGTTGATTTATGATCTTGTGCGCAGAGCAGTGACGACTTTTACACTGAAATAGAATGACACAGCATGTCGCTATGTGTTTCACAAAATAGGAAAATGTGCTGGAGATATGGACTGGATATGTGGATTCCACATAGGCCTTTGTGTTTACATTCTAAAAAGAGTGTTCCAATTCCCCCACTCTAGTTTATTTATGTTGATTGTAAATTCTTCAGTGCATGGACTCTCTCTTCCCTGGAAACAATGTGCCCTAATCTCACCTGATGTTCCTGAATAATACTTTAGAATAAATAATAAGCGTAAATAGGTACACTAGTGTGAAGTGTACCTTGCTCAGGTCCTAACACGTTTTACAAAGAATATACCATTCAGTCACTGATTATTAAAAACCTGTAGGTACCTGACAGATTGGAAGAGAGTGCAAAGACACTTTTGCTGGCAGAGGAAAGATAGGTCCTTACACACTTGTTAGGGAGAGGGAGAATCTAGGAAGTTAATTCCAGTGCCTGTGGTCTTTCCAGTCCCGACTGAGGAGTACTACAGGGAAACATCTCTAATAAGGTAGCATAGGATTTGGTACCCAGCTCTGCTTTATTTATTATGCTTGCTACTAATATGCAAAAGGAAATTTAGAGCTCATACCTGAAAAAAACACATGGGACCTTGCCTAAAAAAATCAAACAACAACAGGACTTCACAGTTCAAAAGAACTGGATGTTACAGTGGAGAAAAAATGCAGAAATAGGCAAAACTGGGGAACACAACCCAACTCAGAGATATTTAGCTATGTTCTAAATTTTCTGAATAACATTATGCCATGACAAACACCATGGCTGCTGAGGGTTTTCTGGTCTATACTGTTCACTAGTCAAGCTTCATTTGTAGAAAAGCTGCCTAACTCTCAAGGTTATGTAGCAGGAGAGTGGCAGAGCAAAAATAGAATCCAGGTTCAATATAAATACCTGCTTTCTATTTTTGTTCTGTTACTGTCTGCCTACATGACCTTGATTGAGACTAAATTCCCTCTTAATGAAGCATTTAGAGATCTAGGGGTGAAAAAGCACTGTGCTGAGCATTACTGCTGTCAGCTCCTGTGAAACTTGTCTTCACAAGATATTCAGCATCCTCAAGTCCTGCCTGCAGCCATGGGAGTTGAAGTAAGGCAAAACCTTCCAGAAGGAAGCCCTTAAAACCGTGTATAAAATGGACTATTTTTCTTGCCTCCCACACAGCACTGGGGTTTAAAATATTAGTACTTGTCTTTACTAGCACCTCTAATACTTCTGTCTTTACTTCCTTAAGAATGTTCAGACGGACACAGTCGTATCCTGGGGACTGCATACAACTCAATTTCCTGAGATGCTCCATCATTTTTTCAACTTGTGAAGAACAGAACTGGGGAAGATATTTCCCTGTCACCTGCTGCTGTGAGGACAAATGCAAAAAAATAATTTAACTTCTCAATAAACTCCTTCTTCTCCTTAACTGCAACCTCTTCCCCAGCCTCCTACCAACAAGGTAATAAATTCATTGCCTCTCCTGAAGGCATCCTATTCCTGGCTGCACTTTAGAAAAAGATCTAATTATTTGTCTTTAAATCTTTTGGTATTTCTGTTTCAGAATTCCTTTTGCATTGTTCTTACATCTTGTTTTCTCTTTTGCCCTGGGCTGTATTTTACATCTCAGGTGCCTTTGACATTTAGGGTCTTCCTATTCACCTACATTTTCCCACTCTACACACAAACCTTATTCTGCACTGTGTGTATATCCATTTTGATACTAATGAGATATCCTAATCAGCTGCTGTTAATCCATGTTGAGTCTAGAAAGTTTAATTTTCCCACTTTTTTCTTTCCAGCTTGCTGAAAACATCCTAAACTTTACTTGTCTTTCTGATTTAAACTTTACTTGTCTTTCTGATTGCTAAAGTCTCTAGGCTTTGGCACATGGGCTGTCTGAAGTCATTCAGAAAGTTTAATGGCAAGGTTATTATGAGTTACCTTCTTTTCAGCTGTTCCTCCTCCTCATTGAGTCATCTTGGGTACAGTCCCACTCAGAAAAACATGAGCATAAAATTGAAACCAAAATAATCCACTGATGGATGATGACTGATCTGGAGACATTTATTCCTTCAGATTTTAGTGCTCTGAATCTTCAGGAGTCCACACAGCTCTTCCTTGGTGCCACGACTTTGCCAGAGGCAAATGTGTGTGTAGTAATCTTCATAGGTATTGGCTGGGGAAGTTTCTGAGGAATGTATTTCAGCTCCCCAAGAGATCAAATTCATTCAGAAGGAGAGTGTTCAGGATAGGGTGAGAGCTGCCAGCTTCATGAAGCAGTGACTTCTCCTAATCCAGCAAAGTGATGCATGTAATTTACTGTGATACAAGCTGTTATAATAACTGCTGTTTATATAGGTATCATGAAAGATTCAGAGGGTATCACCAATCACTAAGCACAGCCCTAAAGCAACTTTCAGAAGTTCTCTTTCACAGTATGAACCCTTACTGCAAGATCCACAAAGATATTTAAACACATAATTCCTATTTAGATACCTAATTCCCAAGCAACTCATGTTTGAACTCAAGTTACAATGCTCTGTGTTAGATTATGACCACAATTACTTTAAACCAGTCTCATTATCTCAGCCAATGCTATGTAACAAGTGCAACAGAGTAGCCTAATGTAGTAGCTACTTGCTGTTACATCAAAGCTTGCTTTTACATCAAATGATTTTGAAACTCCTCGCAACATGTGCATATTTCCATTTTTGCAATTAACTAAACAGAGCAAAGACAGATTAAGACCATAGTTTCAAAGCCATCCAATTTGGAGCATATCTTTGGGAGAGGAGCATTCAATTAGACTCCTCCAAGACATAATTTTTAATATTAAATCTTTACTTAAACACTTAGCCTTACAGGACCAAATGAATGTCATTGCAGCTGTAGCTCTCTTGCTGCTGAAAATGAAGCTGAAGAGTTTTCAGGTGGAACTCACAAAAATGGATACCCAAAATTAGTGGATGCTTTTGTGTTAAACTAGCATGTGCCTCTGCTGATTATCCTTTCATCCTGCTGACCCTACCCTGAATTGCTTCCTGTTTTCTCCCTTTATGTTATTAAGAGCTGAATATGTTCTTAAAATGCAGTGACTGCCAAAAATAAATTGCAAGTAGAGCTCTCACTTTGGGGAATAAACAGTTGCAAATTCATTTTGAAATTAATTTTAAAAATAACAATAGTTTAAAAGTAACAGCAACTTAAAACTTTGATTATGTAGTCCATCTGTGCCAAACATTCAGTGTGTAAAGTGATTACTTCTGAGATATTCACTAGAGTAAAAATATCCTAGTAACAAAACTACAGTGCTTAGTAGGCCAGATCCTTGAGTCCTCATTCACTGTTTCACTGTTTCCTCTGGAAAACTTCCTAGTGACTAAAAATAAGAATTCAGTTAAGGCTTACAGTTCTGATGCCCTAAGAATTTGCAAAAAAAAATTTTGGGAGAGGAAAAAAATTAGACACAACATTAGACACAGCAAGCACAACATAAAACTCAGTGAACTGCAAAGTCATAGGCAAGCTATAGGAGGTGATGAAAAAGATCAACAAGACTGTCTCAGGTGTCTCATCCAACATTCTTGCTAGAAACAAAAGGAACTTAACATGACCATGGAACTGTTTAAATATGGTTGCTAGTCAGTCACTCTAGTACTACCAGCTTAAGTATGGCTTCCATAAACCTTTCTTACCCTTGCCTGGGTCATCCTGAAAAGTAGAAGCAAAGAAGGAAGCAAGATGTGACTTTATAAACAGGGATTTCCTAGCATTACCAAGAAACCATACTTACCCAAAAGAAGATATTAAACACAAACAAGAGGTACTTCAGATGAAAGTCAGCCAGTCATCTTACTCAGTTTTGCTGTAATACAACGCTGTCAAAAACCTTAGGGAGGGAAAAGAAAATTATATCTGAATCCACACACTCATATACATGTATATATACATGTACATATTTCTATATACAGATTAACTTTTACAGCCACTCTATCCAGAACACTCTACTTGTAAGCCAGAAATTAAAGTCTAATGCTATTTTGAAAAGTACTGCAGTTCTATTTTCAATGGCATTACAGAGCACCATATTTCTTATGTCTCAATGACTTATGAATCAAATCAAATCAGCTGAGAAAAGGAAAAAAAAAACAACTATGCTTTCTGTTTGAAACTCCTACTCCTGCATACTAAGACTGTGTTCTCTGCATCAGACTGGGTTGTCTTCTTTTTGCAAACATTACCACTTTTCTTAAAGATTTTGTAAATGAATATATAGCTGTCTTCAATTCATGCCCTCAGTACCACATATAAAAACCTCATCACTTTCAATGAGATGAAATAACGGCAACTATTTGAAAATCAATAATCAATTCTTTTGAAGATGCAAAGGAAGGAATAGAAAGCAGCTCTCTCTAGCTGATCATATTAGCTCAGGACAAATAACAGTAAATGAAATAAAAACATGTATTTGCCATTAAAGTCAGCATGCAGTGATTGACCTTTCACAGATTCATGCTCTGTCATGGTAAAAATTCATTCTTTATAATGCTAAACATAGATACTGCTCTAGAAAGAAGGGTAGAAATAAATGTAATGTTCCCAAGTAAACCATAATTTAAAATCAGGCTTTTCTGAGATAATTAAATAATTTAGCACAAATACACAAGAACAAGCATTCACAGTAAATATAAATGGCTCAGCTTTATAGCTTCTGCATAATTTTTCATTAGGGAAATGCCAAAACTACTATTACTAAGTAACCCACTTCAGTATACTGGAAAAAGATATCCTAGGAAGAGTCACCAACTAGGTTTAGACACCTCTTTTAGCTTTGTAGTCTCCATTGGCCTAGTACAATGGCTAGCTCCTCCTTTTGCTCTCTGGAGGAACCTCTGTCTCTCTCCATTGTGTAGAAAGATGATCTTCAGCAACTCTGGCATCACGTGGTCTGATCACGTGGTCTGTAGCAGAGCCCCACAACAATGTTACTCCTATTGGTCTGTTCCTTAATCTTTATCCATAAGCTCTCAGTTGGCTCTTCATCAAACCCCTAGGCAGAGCTCCATGCATTCCAGCTGCTCTGTCATATAAAGGGCAACTCCTCCTTCTCACCTTTCCAGTCTGTCCTTCCTAAAGATCCTGTATCCAGCCATTACAGCCCTCCAGTCATGTGTGATCCCTATGAAATTGTAGCCCTGTAACTGCACACAGATCTCTAATTTCACCTGTTTAGTCCCCATGCTGTATGCATTAGTGTACAGGCAGTTCAGACAGGCACCCTGTCATGCTGATTTTATAAACGAGGTATGAGAAGTTTCCCCATAATGCTCTTCTCTTGGCACTTTCTTATTTGTGTGCATATGCTTGAGGAGGGCTGCCTTCAGCCACTACTATCACTTGCCTCTTCTGCTTGATGTTGCTGTGTAGCTCAGGCTCGACTAGCTTGGACACTTCATTGGACAGAACTTCCAGCCCTTCATCTGCTGTGAGGGCACTGAACCTACTGTGTAGCTGAGCTTTGCAGGTGTAGCAGGAATCTTCCTCCTGGTTTGAGAAGTCACGAGCTTCCAGCCTTCGCCCTCATGGGAGTCTCTGTTTCTGTAACCAATAAGCTCCAGCTCTGCTTACCCCTCCTTCAGTGCTGTTGGGGGTTCAGGCTCTGGAAGTTTCAGGGTCTCAGAGAATCCAGTCAACCTCTTTTTCTTCATCTCTGATGCTGAAAAGTCTGCTTACCTCCTCCTGCAGCTCTTTTACTTGGTGATAGAGATCTTCCACCAAGCGCACATTCTCCTGAAGGCAAGAAGACCATCTCCCACTGCCCCAGCTTGAGAGAGAAGCCCAAATACTGAAACCTGAGACCTGCAGTGCTGCTTCCTCCCCAGGGAGCTTGGTCTGTATTAAGGCCTCTGCTATTACAGGAATAGTTGCTCCCATAGCTGCTGGAGACCATACCTTTGGCTCATCACCACCATTGTTGAGTGTTTCTCATCAGAGTTGCTGGCCCCCTTCTATGTACCCTTCTTCACAAACTGCTGTGGGAACTGCTGTGTCTGTTGCTGCCTCTGTCACTTGCCTATATAATGCCATTTTGCACGCTCCAGGATATTCCCCCTGTTTGCCTGCCATCATTCCAAAAGGGTATAGGTCTCCCATAGGTCCTGTATTGTGTCTTCCAGGCATCTGTGAATATGTTGGATATCTTGGCTGTCTCAATTTCCACTAAACACGTATGTTAATGTAACTAGATTAAGTGCAGATCTCCATTAACTACAGTGGGAGCTTAAACACCCTTAATTCACCTGTGGAAAAATATATGTTGACAGATACATTTATCTGTCTCAATCCCAAATAAAATCCCAAAGCAAATCCCCCTACCCTCCATTTTTTTCCCACAAACAAACAACCCCTGCCAAAACACTTTTGTTCAGGAAAAGCCAAATCAAATAACTGAGTACTGGGCATTTTGTTCTGACATGCAGTTTGTCTTCTATCCAGTATGGCTGGAAAGAGGTGAGTACCCTATGACCTGGAAGAAAAGATCCTGATGATCAAGGTATTAAATCTTAATCTTCTCATATGTTCAGGATTGAGTGGCTATGCTTCTAGTCACTATGTGACTGTATTTCTGGAAACAAAAATGAAATATTTTTGTAGCAAAAAAGCTGTATTAATGTTGCTTTGAATCTGTGCAGAGTTTAAAATTGGCAATAGCCTTTTCAAGAAGTGCCACAGAGGACAGATCGTCAAATGGAAAGTCACATCTATGGATACAGCACAGAAAGTACTTATTTCAAGACCTGCAGCACGCAACTCTCATGAACAGAAGGGAGAACTCTTTCCTGTAAGGCAGTGCTTCTGGAAGAGGCCTGAGCTGATAATGGCTAATGGACTGAAAATGTGCTCCCAGGGTTATGCAGTGGCCACCAGAGCACATTCAAATTCTGAACAGGAAAATGTAAAATAGTGGAAAGGAGGCTATTTTATTTCTGTATTTTGGGCTCATTCAGCTCCTCCTGGACTATGGTGTCTACATGTGGTAGAGAAGTACCTGTAATTGTTAAATTATTGGAATACATACCTTACAGTGACAGCCTTAAAGAACTTTGTCAGTTGAGTCTTTCCAAAGATAATAATTGATCTAATTATCACTATAAGACTTACATAGGGATCAAACACATTTGTTCATAGTGAATTCTTCAGTCTAACAGATAAAGGTGCAAACAGATTAAAGACCTAGAAGCAAATCTAGGAAAATACAGATCAAAAATAAAGCTGATTTTTTAAATAAGTGTAATTGGCAATATGAGTTACTAATCAAGAACTGTAAGAGCTCTCCACTGCTTATGAATCTCAGATCAAATCTGAATATTTTTCCAAATTATTTGCGTAATTCAAGCAAAAATTTGCTCCAAAATTTCTTGTGGCATTCATCACAGACTCAGTACACAGACTCAGTGTTCTCATCAGGGCATTAGTCTCTGGTCTCTTTGCTATCTACTTTAAAACTGAATTGCACAGTAGCAGGTTGCATGGGGAAAAAGAGGCAGAATAACTCCATTACCACTGAAATTTTTCTACTAGATATCAGCTGATAGAGTCTGTATTAGAAGCTCCAGACCATTAAAACTACTCATCTTCCCTGGAATAGTAAGAGATGAATCAACATGGTATGGCTACTACTGTTTCCATTTTACATTTGGGGACTGGAAATCTCCAAGAATTCAAGAATTTTCTCATTAGCCTGGTACTAAGCCAGGAAATGAACCCAATCTCTCCAGTCTCTATCAAACCCATTAAATCAGGGAATGGGAACTTTCACAAGGGCTGACTGTGACAGTAAAAGCTCAGCAGGAACCTGGAGGTGGTTCCTCTTGAAGGGGAAAAAAAAAAATCTGTGAACTATGGGAGGCAGTGTCTTTTGACTCTTGCTGAAGAGCAGAACTTGGTGGATACCAGAAGCTGTCAGCCACTACACCTCTCAGATGTCTCCATCAAGATGCTACAACTATTTATCTCCCAGCTCTGTATCAGTGCTAGTGCATATTGTTCAGAATAGGCTTGTCTCATGATTTTGGGTGGCTTGCCTGTAAGCTTGTGACACCTGCACTAGATTTTTACCTATGGTAGGGGAAGCAAGCTACATAAACAAAAGCTGGATGGGGTGGTACTGAAATAAATAAGCTTAAAAAAAAAGGTCTTGAGATAGGTGTGATCAAATGTGAGCTTGCAGTGCAACAATACTGGAAGGCAAGGGAGGTGTGGGAGGGGAGAGATGGGACAAAGTGATCATTATTCTTTGATTCAGTTAACCAAGGGGCAAAAGACTAGGCTAGAGAGCTGAAAAAAATTCTCACTGGTATTAGTGGCTGGGAACCAGATAAGACATGCAGAGAGCTTACTGAAGCTGTAAGGTTTAGAGTTTTGAGAATCCATTAAACAGAACATTAGTGGGAATGACAGAATGAAAAGACTTCCAAACTGCAAAGGTTCATACTGAATGGTGAAACAATTAGTCCTTTTGGACTCTGCTATATTTGATTATTTCATCACAAAGATCAGCTGTGCTTAATGGCACTTGCTATTAAAATCAAACAAGAAGGCTGGGTTGAAGAGATACAGACTAGAGGCACGGAAGAAAACAGGAAGTGCAGTAAGGTGAAGAAAAGACTGAGAAACAGGAATAAAATAGAATGATTGTGATAGCAAATAAGGACATACTGGAAAGATTCTGACTGACAGAGTGTGGAAGTAAAAGACAATAGTAGCAAGACCAACTCCATTTTTACTAATCACTGTCTTAAGGAAGAATCTCCGAACTTTGTATGAACTCATCAACTCCTGCCTGGCATGCCAGGAATTCGAACTGGATAGAACTGGCTAGAAGTTGCAGAGTTTTACAGTGGAAAAATCCATTCTCTTTTTCTTTTCTTTACTTTGGATATTTAGCCAATCAAGAGAGTGTTAGATAGTAACTATACCAACCAAAGTAATGTATGTAAGTCATTCACTTATGCTAATCAGGGAAGCCTCTGCCTGATCTGTGCATTGGACATGCTTCCCCTGCAGCTGCCACTGTGTGAGAATAAAGGTTCTCTCTAAACTATATTACAACAAGTAGAGTTTTCCTTTGACAAGAGTTACTGAAGCAGGTGGGGGACAATGAGCAAGGTAAGGTAACAGGCTTGACTTATGCCCTTCCCAAGGTAGGGGACAAGATAGCTGCAAACTCCATACCTACAGGAGTGTAGAAATTTTGGGCATGATTCAGTTGCCTAAAGATAGATGACTATTGCTATTTGAGACATTCAGGAGATCTGCACAGAGCTGGCAAATATAATACAGAAACTATGAGACACGTTTGCCATCCTGGACTGGAATCAGCATGACTGGTGATGGGGCAGCATCAGATGTTTAGGCAATTGAACTAGGCCTCCATGAAGTAGTCTGGATGGGAGCTCTGCTCTTTTAGGAATGGAATATCCCTAGTTTCTTGCAGGTACTCCTGAATAGGCCTGGAGATCCTACCACGCCACACACAACAGTATAACTCTACAAGAGGTTATATCTGTGGGCCTGCAGGATGCTTCTGCTGCATGAAACATCCTCGTGTCATATCTGGAGCTTTACTGCACACCATTCTTTCTGGAGCTAGCATACCCACATGTCTGAGTTCACAAATGGCATGTTCTAATCACATGGCTTACTTAAACTTTCTTCTGAAACCCCATTTCCTTCTTCACATAAAATGAAAAATTCAGACTCACTTGAACTAGGATCCTAACTTCTGTACTCCAGGGATATTAGTGGTTAAAGTCACAATTCCACCCCATGGTGGACCTTGATATGAAGAAGCAGCTGGGGCCTCCCACCATTCCCTGGACCTATATTTTCTAGCCACTGCTTTCTTCCTACTCATCTTCCATGTTTGAAAGGCAGACTGCTGGGTTGCATGTGCCTAGACCTCAGGCCTCATCCCACATCTCTTCTTCCATTTCTGCAGTGTTCAAATCACTCAAAGAGGTTATGAAGATGATGTACCATGTCAGTTGAATTGCACCATGTATATATTTACTTTATATATTGCACCATTTATATTTACTTTTCTCTATTCATGAGGACTAAAACTGACTGTAATAGGTATTAATCTTAATGCAGTAAATGTCTAAATTTGGAAGAATCCCACTCTAACAGCAGCAAAAGGTGAAAAACATCAACTGTCCCCATGACAAGCCAAAGCACACTAAAAACTACTTTGCTGACCTGTCTACTTACCCACATGATGAATAGCTGAATCAGTGCCCCGTATATAGCCTTTCTCTTATTCTGTCATGCACAACTGGATCCTGAGTATGATAGTGTGACTTTTGGCCTGGGGAAGCAGAGATAGGCTAGAACAGTAAGAATCTTCCCAGATTTGTTCTAGATAGCTTGCATTGTAATTCTGAGTGGATGCATTGAGTGAAAAAAATCTTTTTTGCTGATAGAAGTGCTTGACCTTCTTATGAAATTTCTGCACAGAATGATGTCTGAGTAGAACAGAAAAAAGCAATTTCAGTGTTATCCAGTGCTATCAGGCTACTACCTTTATCACATTGTAATGTTTGTCTGAATTTTTCCTTACTGAGCAGTAATACCGCAGAATTAACACCAGGTGATGAGACTGCTTAAATGGTAAAAATGTAAAGAGCTATCCCTGTAACTGAGAAGCCTTTCCTAACTATATTTCAGTCAGAGAGTCAAAAATATCTCTCATGCCTACACAGACAATCTTCAGCAACCTGCAAAATACCATTACTCTTCAAAATTAGTCTTCTTTGGATAAATATATGCCAATGCTTCCAAAGCTTGAAAGAGACTTCAGCCAATAATGATAGTAGAATCTTTGCCTGAGTGTCCATTCTCATCACTTCACTTTAAAACTTTAAAAAAGAAAAAATAATTCAATATGAAATTATTTTCATGGTGTAAACATCTACTGCAAGTGGTTTCTAAATTGGTGAATATGCAGAAGTAAAATAATTATCTAAATACTAATTAAAGGAATACATCAAAACCTTTCCATGATACACACCATTAAAAGAAAAATTTAGTCCTGATTTCTCTCTCCCTTCATTTAATGAGTTGATGATGGCAAGTCCACCTTTCAACCATCATTTTGTATAGGCATGTCTAACTTTGAAAAAGAAAAATTTTGGTGTGGTGTCCGAAGTCTTTCCACTCCCAGGAAAGATTTAAAGTCATTGCTTGCCTCTGCAGATAGAAGATACACACACACAGACTACTTCTCTTGAAAGGAAAAAAAAAAGTGTTTCTTTGGACTTCTATAACCTGTGAGGAATTTGGGTATCTGGAGTGCATATGACTGCAAAAAGAGGTACAAGTGAGTGGTCTTATTGTTAGCAACTTCCATCATTTTCAGCCGCTGCAGAGAGCATGACAAGCAACAAAAGCAAATGTATTCCCTAGCAAATAATATTTCAGCGAGTCTATTGCCCCTTTTACTGTCAAGCATTCTTCTTCAGTGACAGAATATAATTTTTCTTTTGTGAACAGCTTCTTATGAATAGGAACATGTTCTTTTCCATCAGCCTTTTAAGACAGAATTACTTCAGTTCCTACTTCTGTTGCACTGGTCTGCAGGATGAAGCCTCTTTGAAAGTCAAGGCTGCATTAAACAGGATAATTACCTAGTTATTGCTTGAGAATTTTCAAGATTTCACTTATAATGGTTTGAGTGCAGCCAGCTTGGTATCCCTGTAACATGCTCCAAAACATGTCTGGTTCAGAGTCAGCATGAGCAAAGACATTGTGCATAATCCTGCACCAACACTGTAGATGTACCTTCAGGCATTAAGGAGGAGAAAGATGAACAAGATGGGAAGAGGACAGAGAGAAAGAATGGAAAAAGGACAGTGACCAGGCAGTGCCTGGAACACAGTAAGTAAAAAAGCAGGATAGATAACAACAGAGAAGCTCTTGTAACAGCTGAAGGCTACTATTCTGTACTGAGCTCTCATCAGATTCCATGTTCACTCGCCTTACTCCATGCTACAACACCCTGAGTCAATGCAGCTGCCTCTGAACTGTTCTGTCATATGATCTATGAATCAGCGCAGATACTCCAGTTACAGGCAAGATGTTCCTTATCTCCCTAGTCTTATGCAATCAGCTAGTTGGGAGAAAGGGTGAAATGCAGCTGTCTACCATCTATGAAACTTTAGTGACTTTATATCACTTTCATAAGGCTCACAGCACTTTCTGAGTTACTGGGCAGCTGGAATCCCTGGAACTATTTTCAGCACAGTGCTGATTAATATAACAGCTTCTGCTGATATGTTGGGAATGATATGTTGGGATGATATGCTGGGAGAAAACAGGAAAGAATAAGTTGTAGCCACGTCTTTAAGGAGAGCGTAACAAACCCTCACTGTCAGAAAGAGGATGTATGAAATAGGGCAATATTTATAACACAGCGTAGAAGTGTCCCATTCCCCACTCACACTAACACAAAAGATATTCTTTCTTTACTTGCTCAGCTTCTGATGTATTGAGGACTTTCTGATGAGCTGTGCTGTGCTACAAAGAAATATCTTGCTCTGATCTCTGAAGATGCATTTTGTTGTCTGCATTGGCTTCAAGTAGGATTGTGGGCAATGGCATCTTCCCTTTAGTCAGACAGTGCATACTTTGCAACTGTAACTGCTTACAAAGTATTGTGGTATTCCTGTACTACATGATCTTTTGAAAGGACATGTCTCTGTGTGCACCTGGAATGTCACCTAAACTAATGGGCAAGAAAACCCATCAGTAGGCATACCTATTGGGGGGGGTTAGTAAGGTTCTTTTACATTCATGAATTGGTCTGCCTGATCTTCCAAGATCTACATAATGCTCAAGTCATTTCCATTGTATTTGCCTAATGATAGGTGAATTGTGAGCACTGTCTGGCAGCCTAAAAAATAGCTACTATTCCAGGGGTGAGCTCTGTTCCTCATCCTTGGGTACACCACAAAAGTAATTTTCTGACAGATTTCTGGAAGCACACTATCAACAGATAGTTGCCCAGACCAGAAACTTAACAATCTTGTATGTGGAATGCTATAATATCTATTGCTCATGTTTTCTGGACCTGATCTGAGATGTTGTGGAGGTTGCTAAGGCTCACGTGGCTCTAAGAATAGTACCCCTTTCTGTTCATCCACATGTGCAAGAACAATACTGCAAGAGAGACACAGAGCATGTGAAAAACTACTACAGGGCCCAGCGAGCAAGATGAAGGACACACACCAGATGATGTTCTCCTTGGTTTGCCAATGAAGAAGAAAGGCTCAGGTAGGCTTGAAGACTATGCAGATCAACAGATGTTTGCACAGGTGATGCCACAGGCAGGGATTCCGTTTTTATGATCCTTTTCAAAGTGGGGCAAGAGCATCTTTGCCAACAAGCTTGCTAACCTAGTGAGAAAGGCTTTAAACTAGGTTTGTTGGGAGATGGTGACCAAAGTCTGAAGAAAACTGGAGGAACAGGGGACAGTGAAGAAGTACCTGTGAGTTAGGATAGAGGAGAGGGAGTGTTCACACTTCCCCTGAGAAAGCAGCATGAGTGTTGGGGGGGGGCTGTCTCAAGACCCTATCCATGAATGTAAACAGCATGGGAAACAAAGATGAGGAATTGAAAGTTCTTCTGCAGTTGTAGAGCATTGATCTCAGTGGGTGTATGCAGTTGTGCTTTACTTGCATGACTGGAATGCTGTGATAGATGTTACAGCCATCTGTAACCTGTAAGGCCAAGCCAGGAGGGTGAAAAAGAGGGGTTGCACTCCACGCAAAGGAGCAGCTCAAATGCAGCTTTCCTATGGAGTAGGTGATAGGCTTGCTGAAAGCTTATGGGTGAGGATGAGAGGGGAGGCTGAAAAGGGGGATGTTGTGGAAAGCATCTGAAACAGATCACCTGGTCAAAATGAGGATGTGGATGAAACCTTCTTTGGACAACTGGAGCAAGCCTCAAGATAACAGTTTTGTAAGGAGCATGAACCACTCCAATATCTGCTGGAAGAGGTTAGATAGCAAGGTGCAAGCAATTCAGGATATTTCCCAAGAGTGCTGAGGATGATTTTTTTGATGTGTTTGATCAACAAGCTGAAAAAGAGAAGCACTCTGCTGGACCTGTTACTCATAAACAGGGAGGAAATGGTTGAGGATGTGAAGGCTGATAGTAACCTTGGCTGCAGTAACCATGAGATGATGGATTTTAAGATCCGGAGAGAAGTGAGCAAGATGAATAGCCAGATTACAGCTCTGGAATGAGTGGAATTCAGTTTGTTCAGCAAACTGGTAGGTAGGATCCCATGGGAGACTGCCCTGGAGGGCCCAGAAAAGAACAGTCCTTTCTGATGTGTGGGAAATTGAGCAAGTCTGGTAGGAGATCAGCATGGATGAACAGGGAACTCCTAACAGAACCCAAATGTAAAGAAGACAAGAGTGGAGAAGGACAGCCCAGGAGGAATACAGAAACATTGCCCAGAAACATGCCTTCTTGCATCTCAAGGACAATCCAATCCAATCTGGTCAGTGTTACCTCAGTCCCTGTGAAGATTAGGGAGCAAAATCTCCTGCTATTTCCAGGCACATGAAGGACAGGAAGATGATTGGATGTAACCAGTATCAATTTATGAAGAACAGATCATGCATGATCAAACCTGATTGATCACCTTCTATGATGAGATGACTAACTGTGTGGTTAAGGGGAGAGCAGCAGATGTTGTTTACCAATGGCTTTTGACACAGGCTTCTGTAGTATCCTTGTAGCCAAATTTATGAGTTATGGTTTGATTAGGTGTGATGAAAATGAGCAGGAAATCGGCCGCTGGCAGCAACTATGTAGCTGGCCTTCCTTGATGCAAGACAGCATTGCTGACTCACATTCAGGTTCTCCACCGGGACCTCAAGGTTCTTTCCTGTAAAGATGCCTTTGTTTGGGTTATATTATTCTAGCTGCAGGACTTTCTACTTGCATTTTTTGAACTTCATGAAGTTTCTGCCACTGTATTGCGAGTTCCACCCAACCTGATATCATCTGCAATCTTGTTGAAGGCATGTTGCCCTTCAGTACTAATGACCAACCATCAGAAAAAGGTTGTTCTGAAGATCACTGCCTTGATTCACTGCAAACACATGTTTTATAAGGTTTCTAAGAATTACAGCGACTGCATCAAACATTCATTTTTAATGTGAGATAGCTGATCTGGCCAGGCCATCATAGCTGTCTATTCTTTAGCTGCTTAGAAACGTCTGACATGAAAATTAGTTTTGTTTATTTGCAAGCTAAAGACAGTGATGAGTTATGAATTTAAACCAGGGGTCTGACTGGCCCAAATATAAGGAATTTGTCATATAATGAAGTCTTGTACATTTCAATTTAAAAATTCATTGTCTTTTAAAAAGTAATATACAATTAATATTAAATTAGGCTCATTAAACATGGACCCAGTGCACTAGTGAACAGAACAGAAATGATTAAAGATGTCTGTAGGAAAGATAAGCTATGTAATCACATGGCTTAGAGGCCTAAAAGCAAGAACACATTTGATTCTTATCTTTTATGCACTTACTGTGTGACGTAGGCAATTTATTCAAAATCCAGTGTTATATACAGTTAAATGTAGATACTTGAAGACCATGCTTTATGGCTCTGGTGATGAAGAATCACAGATTTTGATGCCTATTTGAAAACATTGCTCTTAATCCCCATTTTTATCAACAGTAGAAGGAGGAGGATGTTTCTCTTTTTGCCTGTAAGAGGCTTTGAGGATTAATTACTTAATAATTATAAGACATTGAAAACTTTTTTCTGATAACACATTATAGCAACATTATTATTTTGAATAAGAATGTGTATATATTATGTCAGAAAATACTGGAATTGCTTCAAATCTCCCCCCCCAAAAATGGAATAGAAATGTAGGTAAAAGTTTACAAATGTTCTTAAATACTATTGAAGATAACAGATAATAACTGCTTTGCTGAACTGGACAGTACAACAATCAGTAACTCTACTTAAAGAACATGATATTTGTTAGAAATATAAATTTATTCAGTTATATGTCATTGTCTTAGGACATGATATTATTTAATCAATATTAGTTTAATGGCATTCTATGTGTTATACTACCAAATATAAATATCTGATGTGTTTGTTCTCACACTAAAACTGTGATGTATCATGAAAGTCTCACATGTAGTGAATTGAATGGCTGTAGAGAATTAACTGTCCATTTCTGTAAAAATATCAGTCAGAAGATTAGTTCCCTTCGCAAGGAATTTACAACCTCAACATGTCATTAGAAAGGTGCTTCAGATCTGGCTGCTGTTGTCATTTGTGTGCAAAAAATTGCAACAGACGAATCCTCTGCAGATAGTAACAGTAAAGCCATTTTATATGGCTTTTAAGCAGTTTTCTTTTAGAACATAATGGAATGTCTCAAAAATAATAAAAAAGAGACTTCTTTATATTAGCAGTAGTCTGGGCTATTATCTTCAGTACTAAAAAAACCCTATATCTACTTTAAGGTTCAGGGCTGGTGGTGTAATGGTAGTGGGATAAAGGAGTGTGTGAAAGAGAATTCCATAAAATATATTTTTCTTTTATAAACTAAAAGAAAGTGCATGTTAAAGCTTCTTCACAAGTTCAGAGAGGTAGGTTTTCACTTTGAAAATATGCTGTTTTGTATTAGAAGGCATTGAAGCAAACCAGAAGATATGTGGGCATTGTATTGGTTTCACTCTTTTAATTTTGTTTCCCTTTCTCTGTTGGGAAGAAAAACAACCCTCTGCTGAAATGAACTACCTGGGCCCAGCACCTATATAAATGACTTTTCTTACTACAGTTTGTCCTCTGAAAGAATGTCTTGGCACTACCTCCAATTTCTCTATGACAGAAGGAATCAGCCACTGTTCATGATATGGGATAAGCAGTTTATGCCATCTTAATGCAGTGTGATTACTAGTGCCAGGTAAAGTTATGACAGTCCTCCTTTGAGATTCCGTCCCTACATCACTTGTGGAGTTTTATAGGAGCCCTGCCAGCAGACCTGGTTTAACAGATGTCCTGAATCACTTTATCTACTGATTACTGTTGTGAAGCTTTGTCTTTGGGTGGCACCACCCAAATTTAAGGTGACCTCATTGGTAGGCCCTACTTCAGGGCAGGAGGCTTTTGCTATCCTGGACCACTGCAGCTTCACATGCAATGATACATTCTGCTTCTGGATGGCTACATCTACCCCGTCTGGGATACACAGGGTTGAGTTTAGCTGTCCACATTCTTTTAGGAAAAATATAGGTTCTAAATCTGTGCCTGCTAAAGAAGATCACGGTATCATAGAATCACTGAGGTTGGAAGGAACCTCTGGAGATCATCTAGTCCAATCCCCCCTGCTCAAGCAGGGTCACCTAGAGCACATTGCACAGGATTACATCCAGGTGTGTTTTGAATATCTCCAGAGAAGGAGACTCCACAACCTCTCTGGGCAACTTGTTCCAGTGCTCTGTCACCCTCACAGTAAAGAAGTTTTTCCTCATATCCAGATGGAAATTCCTGGGTTTCAGTTTGTGCCTGTTGCCTCATGTCCTGTCACTGGGCACCACTGAAAAGAGTCTGGCTCTGTCTTCTCAACACCCTCCCTTTAGATATTTGCATACATTGATAAGATCCCCCTCTCAGTCTTCTCTTCTCCAGGCAGAACAGGCGCAGCTCTCTCAGCCTTTCCTCATAAGAGAGAGCTGCTCCAGTGCCCTCATCATCTCTGTAGCCCTTCGCTGGACTCGCTCCAGCAGTGCCACATCCCTTCTGTACTGGGGAGCCCAGAACTGGACACACTACTCCACATGTGGCCTCAGCAGGGCTGAGTCGGGGGGGGGGGGCTCACCTCCCTCCACCTGCTGACAACACTCTTCCTGATGCACCTCCACCCCACCCCCCCCCTCCCAGGATACCATTGGCCTTCTTGTCCACAAGGGCACATTGCTGCCTCGTGCTTAACTTGGTGTCCAGCAGCACTCCCAGGTCCTTCTCTGCAGAGCTGCTTTCCAGCAGCTCAGCCCCCAGCCTGTCCTGCTGCAGGGCCTTATTCCCCCCTCGGTGCAGGACCCTGCAATTGCCTTTGTTGAACTTCAGGAGGTTCCTGCCTGCTCATCTCGCCAGCCCCCTCTGACCAGCAGCACGGCCCTCTGCTGCATCAGCCACTCCTCCCCGGTTTGTATCATCAGCAAACTTGCCGAGGAGGCACTCTGTCCCTTCAGCCAGGTCGCTGATGAAGAAGTTGAGCAAGACTGGACCCAGGACTGCCCCCTGGCGCGGCGACGCTAGCTACAGGCCTCCACCTAGACTCTCCACATCAGTGGAGCACAACCCTCTGAGCTCTGCCAGCCAGCCAGTTAAAGATGGTATAAGCTGGTGATTACTGATTAAAGGGGAAGAATACTGGTCGACAGAATATGTAATGCAATAGATTTCTTCAGCCTGTGTATTTGCTGCTGACGCTAGTGTGCTTTGCTAGTGTCATGTTGTCCCTGCTTGTTTCCATCTCTTCTCTGAGCCAGCTCTGGTCCCTGTTGTTCCATCACATTCACAATTGCTAGGACTTTGTACTTGCCAACATAAATACCTTGTCTTTTTTGAGACTAGAGGTTTATCAATATCATCACTTAGCTAAACTTCTGCTACTTATAAACCAAATGGAGTAGGAGTACTTGGTATAAATATTAAGCAAGCAAAAAATCTGATTCTCTTCAGACTGCATAGTCCTCCATTTCTCACTAGCTCGAAGATTCTTGACTTAGCCTATGTTCTATAAAGAGCCTGTCCTATAAAGGCTTATCCCTATGATGGTGTAATACCAAAGTCTCCTACCCTTGCAAAGGCCCTGAGTGCAAATCCATAAAGAAAGGTCTAAAAGCAAAACTAGTGTAACTTGCTTTCTCCCTGATGTGTTGCTGTTTCTTTGGAATTATGACATGAATGAGTTTAGGCTCCAGAGGAAAGCTGAGAAGACAAGCAGCTGAGTTAGAATTCTGGGCTTTTAGAGAAAGGATTCTGGCTTATTTAGGAAACTGCTAGGCAGAATCCCCTGGGAGGCTGCAATGAACAGCAAAGGTACCCAGTAGAGTGGGCTGTTTTGAAAGAGAATGTATTGAGAGTTCATGAACAAACTCTATCACTGCACTGGAAGACCAGAAATTTTAGCAGAAGACCCACCTGGCTATGTAAGGACTTTGCATACATATAGGAGCTGGAAAAAGGACAGGCAGCAGAAGAGGAGTACAAAACATTGCACAGGCACTTAGGCAAAAATCTGGAAGACCAAAGTGCAGCTGGAGCTGAGACTAGTGAGGGACATAGTGTAATAAGAAATGGTTCTTGTTAGAATTTGGGGGTAATTAACAAGTAAGACTGAACAGATCTGGACACTTAAAAACAAAATCAGGAAAAATTTGGATCTGTTGATGAGTGCAGGAGTATCACATAGTGGTGGCTGATGCAGGAAAGACTTAGGCATGCTATGCTATATTTTGGAAGGAGAGAGTCAGCCAGCAGTGCAAGAGCAATGGAGTGGGTCCTGCTTAAACCCATTGGATGGCATCACTCTAATCCCTGGGGCCAGATGGGATTCATCCAATGCTCCTGGAAGAACTGGCAATGTGACTTCAAGGCTTCTGTCTGTCAGCTACGCAACATCATGGTAGTCAGTTTCCATCTCTTGCTGATAGATGGAAAAAAAAAGCTAACGCTACGTCCTTTTTTAAAAAGAGGGAGAAAGACAACATTGGGAACTATAGGCTGGTCAGTCGCACCTCAGTCCCTGGAATGTTTATGCAGCACATTCTCTTGTAATCCATTTCCAAACTCATGAAGGACAAGAAGGTATCAGGAATAGTCAGTGCAAATTTACCCAAGCCAAATCATGCTTGACCAACCTGATAGGATGCTTGACCAGCCTGATAGGATGAAAAAAGTTGTTACATGAAAGAGGGAAGTGCAGTAGATGTAATCTACTTCAGTAAGACTTTGGACCCACTTGACCACAGCATTCTTATTTGAAAGCTGAGGAAGTATGGGCCGGCTGAACAGACTGCCAGATATGTTGAATATTGGCAGAACCAATCATGCTCAAAGCTTGATATCTTGGCCAGAGGCCTGTAATAAGTGGAGTACCTTAAGGGTCAATAATGGGTGCCAGGACACTATCAAACCTGCTGTCTGGTGCAGGTATTGTAGAACTACACCCCTTGTTTATGCAGTCACTGTTACTACCTGCCTTACTGTCACCCTTGGCTCCTTGGTTGCGATCCACTCTCAGTGCTCCTTGACACCAGGGCCCATAGATTTCATCAATGATCTCAGTGAAGACACACACTTCACCTTCAGTATTACGTGAAATGACACTAAAAAAGGGAGAGAGACCACATAAAGAATTCAGAGCCTCGTATCAGAGGGACCTTGAGAAACTTGAGGACTGGGCCAGCAGAAACATAATAAGGAGCCATGTAAAGTTTTGCATCTGTGATGGAAGCTGAGCAGCAGGCCTTCTGGGAAGACCTGAGGGTTATGGTGGACATTAAGTTGAATATGAACCGACAGTGCATTCCCATTGCAAGTAAGGCAAATGGTATACCACTCTACTTTGGGAGGAGAGTGGCTACTGGACTGAAGGAATTTTTTTTAACCCTCTCCATTTGGCACTGGTAAGGCCACAACTGGACTGGCACGAGAAATGCGGAGGAAGTGAAAAGGATCCAAAGGAGGGCTACTATGACAGCCAAGGGCATGGAAAACATCACCTATAAGAAGAGGCTGAGGAAGAATGTTTAGTCTACCAAATAGGAGGTTAAAGGGTGATGTAATCATCACAAAGATGACAGAGCCATACTTGGTAGTGCCACACAATACAACAAGGGGCAAAGGCCACAAACTGTGAACATTAGGAAATAATTTTTCACTGGGTAGAAAGTGTAGCACCAGAACAGATCATCCAAACAGGATGTGAAATCTCCATCTATGGAGGTTTTCAAGTGTTAACTAGACATAGTCATGGTTGACCCGATTTATTTTTGGCAATAATCCTGTTTTGAATGGGAGGTTGGACTATCCAAACAACATTTCTATGGTTCAGTGAAAATGTAGACATTTTAGCCAGTGGGTCAGTGATGATACGGATTTCACTGACCAGAATCAAAAACGCATATGCAGAAATAAATGGAAAAGAGAAGCGAAAAAGTACCACCATAACAATGCCTGGATATCACTTAGTCAAAAAGTAGAGAATCACACTCCCTTTAGATACTTATGAAAATTCAAGGCTGCATTCCTCTGGGTTTTTAGCAAGTCCTTACAGCAGAAAATGGTCACCTCTACAATATTCTTGAATGTAGCCCTAGTAGTAAAATTGCATTTTTTTTAATATTTTCCCGGTGAATGTATGATGATATTTCATACACTGTCAACAAAACTGTCAGCAAAAAGCTATCAAAAAAAGTTCCCCTAGTAGTTTTTAAATATTCCAACATGAAAGGATGCCAAGATTTTCTCTTTAAAAAATTAAATTTAATTGCTTTTAGCTCACAATGAAGGACCTTGAGAACTATATGTGAAGGACTGTAGTATTATTACAAAACAAGCACTTTTCAACAAGCAGAGATGTCAATTTCAGATGATTTGAAATTAGAGCTATCAAATAGACTAATTGGAAGGCTACAGGTTATGGGCAAATATTGACCTCACTGATTGAAATAACCATGAAAATCAGTGCTGAGGATTTTATTTCACACAGTGAAGTGTTTATCATATATTTCTACAGAGTAAAGATAACCTAGTCAAATTTTTCTTTCATGGCCAGTATGAGAGCATATTCTATTCAGCAGTTACCTTACTTATTTTATAATTTACAGTATTTCTTCAAATGCAAAGTTGAGCAGAGGCACTTACGGTGGCAGATTTTAAAGAGGATGGGACTAAACTCTCACAATGTTATTAACTGTAAATAACTGCACTAAAGCATAGAGTGTCACTTTGATGTAAATGAAAAGAGAATCAGAGCCCATGGGCAGGAAAACACTCTAGTACCATAGTCTGCTCTTGACTACAGAAATATATTCTTAGTCTAGAATAAGCCTTTTGACTTAATCTGAATTACTGTAATCCAAAATACTGTACAGCATAAATTACCCCACAGTCCTTATAGGGATTTTTCTTTCTAATCACCATTCCTTTAAATTTAATTGTCAAAATATTTCAAAACCACTAATCTCAATACAGGACTTTTAATGCAATGACTTAGCTTAGATTTCTGCACAAATTGCAACTGTTTGGTTATTATTGCAGCAGCTGTTAGTCTTTTTTTTTCTCTATTTTTTTTTTTTTTTTCCTGGTAATGCCAGCATGACTGAGCAAGTTACATCAAGGTCAGTTGTTTTCCATGAGGTTAACTCCAGTGATTTTGCAGATATATTTTTGCAATGAAGCCATAAAGCAGCAGGTCTTCAATACCTTTCTGCAGTCACCAAATTGCGTTGCTTCAGTCATACACATCATTAATACAACCGTAAGTATTTCTTTTGTGTTAGCAACAACTTAGTGCATGTAGACACACTGTGCAGCCCTGATAGCTTCAATCCATTTAACTTTGAGAATGATAGCAGCAGGAGAATCATAAGACAGTAAGGTGACAGCTGACACTGCAAGCCAGCCACCACCTTAAGTGAGTGTAAGAGTTTCCAGCCTGTGTTAAAATACATTCCACGGCTTCTTCATGGATACTGGATTCCAGTGAGTTAAATCAGTGTTAGCAAACAAGCAAGGAATACACCTAACTGTGCTGCAATCTCACTGCTGATTGGAAGGCATCAGCCCCCTCTTCTCTTTTCCTGCCCTCCCATAACGAACTCAAAAAAGTGCTGGAGCAAATTTGCTAGCCATCTGTGACAGCAAGATGGCAAGAGAGGGTCAGATACCAGCACAGAGACACTCAAGGTTCATAAGGGGTTAAACAGGATAGGTTTAATAGAGGACTTACACTACAGACTGCACAGGGAGCCCTGGGAACTGTGGAGGGGGTTGCTGATGTGAGGCTGCTGGAGGTGTGGGTTGGACACACGGGCAGGACTCGACTCGTTGTTCATAAGGGCCCCGCAAATCTACTAGAACTATTTCCTTATCTCAGCTGTGCTAACCTTGAGTAGCTACTGCCCAGGAAGCAGCTAGACATTGTTGACAAAATGGAATATGCATTCCTGGCCCTGATGGGAATTTGGTTAGTGTGTAGTTTCACACGCTGGGCCTGCTACCACATACTCTGCCAGTCACTGACTCCTCGCCAGATCTTCCGCAAGTGTTCTCACTACACCATCCTAATGCAATTATTACAGTAAGAAGGACAGGTGAAATACTACTCAAAGCCACATACATGAAAATTCTGTGTTTTCCTCCCCAGCAAGGAAAGTGCTTTTGCAAGGGATGGTTCAAAGTCCAGGCTCAAAGAGCTGCTTTGAGTGATTGGTTTAGGTGAGTTCAAGGCAGCTCTGGAGCTGAGTCTAGAACTCCTTTCTTCTAGAATGTACTTGCGTATCTCCTATAGAATCCCATGACATCAGGAATCCTCCTCTTCTCTGGCCAAAAAGAAGGACTCTCTGAAATGATTAAACCTAGCAGTGAAGAGAGAAAGAAAGATTCTTGAAAGCTTGCTGCAAGTTCCAACGAAAATGATATAGGATGTGATTTGCAGTGTACAGGCTCCTGGCTTTCTTTTATACTGTGCATGTTCATTGCACAAGGACTTCGCTTATGCCTGTGCTGTAGGAAGTATCTCCTTATCTATGAAGAGAAAGCATGTAGAAATAGGTGTTCTGTATAAAGTCATCAACTTCTTGTCCTCAGCCTTCTGTAATTTTCTCTCCACTGATCTCTGGACTCTTCAACCAAAAAAAAAACCAACTCACCCTGCATCTGATCTTATCCATTTCTCATGTATATCACAACAAACAAGGGCTAAATCCAATGAAATTTCACATAAAAAATGATGTGAAGGTGATATGAAAGCATGAGAAATGGAATCTTTTCCTAAACACTGGATCATAATTGAACTTGCACAGCTTTCATATTCAATCATGCTTTTATTAAAATGTAAAACCATGAACATGTTGCTGGCAAAATGAAATCTGCTCTATATAAAACACATATAGCAATGCGTTGATAGCAATGAGCCCTCTGACTCCTGCACTCTGCCTTGCCAGTGTACCTCCTGCCCTAACCTGAAAGGATAATCCTTAGAAATTAGAAGGTTGCTCAGTTACCCTGACACTTTTCCCTGGCCTGCTGCTGAGTGCTGGCACAAAGGCCAAGTGATACCAAACAACATGGATTTTTAGATCTGAAAGACGGCACTGCAGGAAATTCTAACTTCTAATTGACAGCTACTGTCTGATGACACCTTTCATTTGAAGATTGAACCAAGTTTGCAGTAAGAGAGGCAAGGATTTGTGTCCCGTTACAACACTGTTCTTCCTCAGAAGGTTCTTCTTCAGCCAAGTAAAATGTCTTTAACTCAATCTCCTCCAGCATTGTAGCTTTGTATCTGAAACCTCTGTCCCTTTGCAAGCAGTGATGCAAGGGTCTATCCTGGCTCAAGTTCCACCACACGAAGAAGAAAGTGGCCTCAGTAGAGTAGGCCATTATTTTGTTGGTATTGTAGGTGCTCACAAACTTGAGCTGGCTTTAAGTGAGCCAGTCCTGCAATTGTACATGCAGTGAAGACACTTGCTCTGGATCCTTGTGAGTCAGCTGGGGTCTGAAAGTAATGGCTTGGCTGCACAAATGTACTGCACACTGACCTCGCTATGCTGCTTCTGGATTTGAGTTGATATTCTATATTGTGTTGTTCTGCCCCTGTCAATTCATGGGCTCAAGTCTGCACTAGATCTAGGATCTGTGCACTGCAATCCATTGCACAGTGCAGAACTCTGCTGTGATTGAATTTGTGCCAGCTGGTTCAAATTTTTCAGGGTGTTGGCATTTCAGGAAAATCATGTGCCAAAGATGTTGTCCAAAATCTTTCCAAACACAGATTATGTTTTCTGCAATATCTCTAAGCGTTCTCACCGACCCACAGAATCACTGAGGTTGGAAGGGACCTTTGGAGATTATCTAGTTCAACCCACCTAGTCATTTTTAGTGTTGATTAAAGCTTAAAAAGTGCTTGACATCGTAGGTACTTAGAAACTTTAAATCTGTTCCTTTTTTATAGAGGCTTGATTTTTCTGTGGAAGTTATTTTTAAAGTCATTTATGTGATATTGCAGGTAGCTGAAAGATTCTGGAATAAATGAAAATGCATGTCTTTAAACTACCAATGCTTCCATTGTCTATTTGGGTCTTGTTCTGAGCTTTTCTAGTCACTGAAAGACTCCTATTGCTTTCAAAGGGCTGTGTCTCAGGCCCCCAAAAAAGGGGCCACTCTGTTAAATTTTGATTTCATTCATTTTCAGCAGCTTATCAGCTTCCTTCTTGAGGACACTAATGCTTAAATAGTCTTTGATTAATATCTCAGACTGGGGCACTTCTGCCATCACCATTCTGCTTCTTCTGAGGTGTGGGAGCCAGAATAGGCCTGTGTCACTATGGGGTGAAATAGGTTGTCCTGTACCGTGCAACTTTGAACAGAGCTTGATCCTAAGTGCTTGTTTTCTAAGACAGGTAAGGAAGACTGAAAGAATGACTTAATTAAAGTAAAAATTTTTCTTAATTCATATTATTCACTATTCTTTTTTGACAAAGGCAGATAAAAAACAAAAAAAGAAGAAACCATGATGGGAGGAAATGGAAAGCGATAACTGACCTTTCTTTGGTCTTTCAACTAAGTCCTTTAATTCCTTCTCAATATTCCACCTTGCAATCCATCCTGTAGCAAGCCTGCCAGACATTGACACCCTCACAAATTAAGCTACTGTAGAATTTATATTCCACCTGTACCACCTGTTTCTGCAGCTCTGTGTCCAGACACTCAAATCATTGATACAGAACAAGGACTTTTAGATCTAGTTCTATGGCCTGTTTCACTCTCACAGAAAACTCAGAGCAGGTCCTAGCCCCATTTTACAAAGTTTGTGACTAGTTTTCTTGAGCCTGTGAAAATCATACTGCAATCTTGAGCTCTGAGGTCATATACTCCAAGAGCCCAGATAAGGTTGCCCTATGGAAATGGTTATGAGCCTGAGAATGGCCCCTCCTTTTTAGGGTGTGTAAGAGCAGGACTTGAAGTACAAACCTGAGTAACTCTAAGATCCTGATTGTACAGAAAGTTAGCTACCTCCTGCTCCTGCTGGTTAACTTCATTCTACAGCCAAGGATTTCAATTACTTGGCAGCTCCCATGTCAGGATAGTTCCACTGCTGTCCATATTGCCCTAGCACAGAATTCGTGCTTGGACTGCTCAAAAGCCATATGTTGGCTACCCATACCATTAGCAATTCCATCAACAGGTTTGATCTTCAACTTGCTGCTCTCCTGGAGGACTGTATATGAACAGCTATTCAGTTTAATCTGAGAGATGGGACAGACTGTATAAGGAACAAGGCAAGATAGGTCATTTCTTGGGAAACTAATATTGGCCAGAATCTTGTTGCTGTAGCACAACCTCATCTGTATAGGTTTAAATTCACAGCAACAGGAATAAAGTTTGAAGAGGACTGATTATTCACACATGATTCACTTACTCCTGAGCTTAGGCAATGGGTTTCTTAGTCAAGGGGAATAAAAAACAATTAACTAAAAAAATTAGGGAAGTTAACAAAGAGACTAAAACACTCTTAGAACAGTTACATGGACTACTTCATTTTAGTAAGGCTTCTTAATGACCCATTTCATTACCTGAAGAAAGGCTTTCAAGCACGAAAGGTTGTCTGCTTTTGTTTTCCTTTTTCACCAGCTATATCATTTGGTCTAGTAAAAGAAATCATGTCTCCCTGTAAACTCAGCCATGCATACATCTTTCAAACACCATGGCTTACAACAGTATTTTTATTGATGGCAGTGAATTTTGTGTGACTATACAGCCACTGCTGCAGGCTTTGAAGCCGCATGAAGACAACATCCATTGAAATCATTGGCAACCACTTATCTGTAGTGGATGTGGTTTTTTTAACCAGTGCGTATGTCTGTCAGCTGCTTTATTAATTTATAGGTGTTTGCTGATATTAGAAACATCAATAAACCATACCCTTCAGAGCCACCCTGAAGACAACAATTGTCTGAGTTTTACTTTGTAGTCCTTATAAAGTCAATAGTCAACTGAAAAAATAATGAAAAGACCTCAGAATGCCAGACTCTCTTTCTGAATTAATCAGAAGTTTAGAAAATTTGTCCTTCTGGAAATCTTCCTAGCACATCTCTGATGATTTATAGACCATAGTAACAAATTTCAACTGAAACTGAAGAGTCCCTGTGTCTGTAAAATCATGAAATGTTATACCTCTATGGAACTGAGAAACCAAGGTAAAAGGCCAGGTCTACCAAAGCCTTAAGGCTTTGCCTTTAATTCCTGTTGAAATCCAGAGCATTTCAGTACAAAAATTCATTTGCTGATCTGAAGCAAGCCACCTGGCTAATGAAGGATCAGTTACAGGCATAAGAAGAGGCTATGTGAATAGCATAAGCACTAATGCATTGAACTAACGAGCTGGAGTTATGCTGAGTTTTACTATAGTTCATCCAGCCCTTGATTTCAGTAGGGAGTCACATTTCTAGACCACTGTTTTTGCAAAGCTCTAGAGTGATCTGGTAGCTTACCTTCATCATTCTTTAGAGATACAGGTTTCCCTGAAATAGTTGCAGAGAACATACATGTGCTCCTCCAGTCCAGTAGCTGGTGCATCCAAGAAAGTTTCATTTTAATTTGAGACAGAAATCATCACAGCACCAAGCTCTAGGAGAGGGTGCTTGATATGCATTTCATGGAATAATTTAGATTTGTGTGACAGCAGTGGCAATCACAGATTTAGTAACCTTAGTTGACTACAGCACTTGTGACTGATGAAAATGATTACACAAGTGCAAAAGAGTAGTGAACTGGAGCCACCTATTTTCTCATTCACCTCAAACAACATTACTTCTCAACAGGAGCACACTCTAGTAAGAAGCATATACACCTAAATGATTATTTGTATAGAAAAATCTGCTTGGAGATGTGAGTACCCTGTACCTCTGAAAGATCTGTGAAAGCAGGAGATACATATGCATCTCTGTGTTTGCTTGTATGTATAAATTATCTGGAAAAATTTTGCTTGTTTCAGCTGAATGTATACCACATGTATTTAACTGAAAGACTTTGGTCTTAGCTAACTGAGGTCTTTCAGGAAGGAGGGCTCACAGTTGTAGATCTAAGAGTATGTTTTTCTTAAAGAAGGGAAAAACTGGCATATTTATATCTCATTACAGTAGTTCAGGGTAGAATCTCTAAATTATAATTTAGGATGCATTATTTGAAGGCATGTGTAAATGCAGATCTGAAAAGAGAGTCACATTTTCTGGGCCAGGTTCTGATCCATGTACATTGTCCAATTATATTTATTCTTAGAGAGAGGTTCTGAGAAGGGTCAAGGGCAGGACTGCTGCAGCTTACAGAACTGCATTTCTTTCACTTGCTTAACGACTGTTCACTAGAAAGGACAGGCTCTGGAGTGCCAATGCATTCCAAATAGTGCTAAATAACAAGCCTACTGCTCTAGGACATTCCCAGTACTGGTTCTCAAATTTCCACAAAAAGACAGTTCCACCAGAAACCATATATATCTGTACAAACAAATTTCAGGGGGGCTTTTCTGCTCACATTAGATTGATGTTCATCCTCTGATTGTATAATCAGTGTCTGTGCTACCATGTAGCTCTCATGTGCCAGCAGTAAATCAGGTCTCCAGGTTTTGCTAGGCTTTTCATATTAATGCAAACAAGTCCTATCTTTCAGAGAATTCATTTCAAAAATTAAGTATCAGAGAAGGGAGAAAAGAAGCAAGAAAGAGGAAAATCTTTAATAAATCTTGGGCCTAAACGACATATACTTGCATTGCATCATTCCATAATATTAGAGCTGTTTCAATGCCAATAAAATTACCTTTCTTTTCCCCATAAATCACAGTCTTTGAATATTCCATTTTCATCTTATTCCTTAGGTCTTACCAGTGCAGTAATGCAATTATAGACAAAGCTAGAGCTTCATAATTTATTGAAAAAAATGAAGTTTGTAAACTGATTCTGAGTTACTTCATCTGCCTGTATTACTACTCCTGTTCAGCAAATCACCTGTGGCATTATGTCTTTATTCTATTAATAGAGATCTACTGAACAGTGTCAGCTCATAATACATGTTACTTGAACAATCCAGCCAAGGAAACTGAATTAACCAAGTTCATTTGCATAAAATTCTCAGAAGGAGTGCATGACTTTTGGAAAGAGAAATTCTGTTTTTAAAAGTTATTAGAAGAGGAAAAAACACAAGAGATTGGTCACAGTCTTGTGCCTTTGGTCTGTGCTGACCAGGAAGAAAATGATTGCTACTTGGAGAAGTAGTTTCAGAAGGTCTTATGCCCAAGGATGGAAAAAGAAGGCAGGGAAGAAAGGGAGAGAGCAAAAATACTTTAGATGCATTCTCATTAAACTCCCAAATTTTACAATCAACAATTCATTATTCCCAGATTCTGTATTACAACCATGAGTCTGCTATAAGCTCCAGACTGAAAAATCGCTCCCAGAGTGGGATGGAACGGACCTTGAGGAGTTATTTAGCCCATCAGCTCATCCTAAACCATTTCTGACAGGTGTTTGTTTAGACCGTTCTTAAAGACCTAAAAGTTTCATAAAGGAGATTCTGTACGCTCCCCAGCAATCTATTCCTGTTATCTACCCTTACTATCAGGTTTTCCGTACTTCTAACTTAAATACCCCCACCGGCAATTTGCACTCCTTGCTTCCTGTGCTAGAAATGAGGAATTCCTTCTCTCCTTGCAAGATCTTATACAACAACTGCTATGTCTGTCTTCTTTATCCTAAAATGAACAAACCTGTCCTTTCAAATTTCTCTCATGGACAGTCTGTTCTGTGCTTCTCTCCCTCAGTTTGGAATCCCATGTCTCAAAATGGAACATGATCTTCGCCTCTAAAGCCTGTCTTGTCCCCTTAAATGACAAGAACTGCTCCAGAAAGCTGTGTGGTGTGGACCATAGACTTTTTTTGCATGTTTCAGCATGAGCTACACTAGCTTTACTATTTCTTTCTTTATTTGTTTTGTTTTTAAATCACTTGATTTAAGAAATCAGAAAATCTGGCTTGCTGTTATCTCTAACAATTTTGTCAGCTATGTGCTCAGCCCATTACAAGGAGATTTCAGTATGTGGTGTCAGTGCTAAACTTCCCTGTCCTTGCCTTTTAGGGAGAGAGAGCTGCTGCAAGGACACAATTGTAATGAAATGTTTTTAAATGCAATTCAATATCTCATGCCTTTGCCAGCTATAAGGGAATGACATACTTCATAAGAGGATTTGCTTGTCAGTTTTTCCATTGCTTTTTCAGTTACAAGACATAACTATTCTTCACATGTTAGGTTTTTTTGAATAAGCACGTGTATGTGCATGAAATGCTTTCAGAAAGGGTATGCAAAATGAAAGATTACTGCTTTAAAATCCACCTGATTACAGCCAGTAAGAAGGATTACTCATTTCAAATGCTAATTTTTAAAGCTTGATGAGGATGAATCATAGATTTCAAAGAAAAAATATGTCAGGCGGGCTATTTCTTTTTTTAAAATCTCTAAAGAAATTGACTTAAACAAGCAAGAAGGTCATTTGTTGCTTGTCATTATAGTGGAAAGAGCAGGCAGGCTAAAAATAGGAATATGACACTTTGCAATAGAGAGAAAATAGAAAGATAGGATTAAAATGACTATTAGTGATTATTATTCATCCAACCCAACAAAGCAGTGTGGTAAAAATATTATATCAACCAATCAGCAATAAAGAGAACCATTAAGGAGGAAAAAAAGTCTAAAATTATATTGCTCTTTTAGGATAAAAAGAACAAAAAAAGGATAGATTTTCCAAAGTGCTGACCATTCAGCAGTTTTGTTGACTTGGATGACAACTGAGGAAAAAGTGAGCTTAGCTATTGATGCTAGAGTCTGCTTTTCACAAAATGTGCCCAAAGTGTTTTGTCAGGGCAAAGAAGTTGAGCGATAATCATAAAACAGTTTTATCTGTTCATGCAAATTCTGTTTTTTTGGCTAAAATACCCAGATGGAAAAGATTTTCTTCATATTTGACGGCCTTCATAAAACTTACGAAAGCATGGAGTCAGCAAATGTGCAGCTATACATCTCTGACACTCCTTGCGTAGGAACAGGTTTGTTTTCTAACTGTTGCTCAAGAAAACATGCACTTTTCCTTTGGCTTTTTTTTTCTCTGTAAATCAGGCTGTAGTTACAAAAACCTTTGTCTGGAAACACCTGCAGCTTTTGTAGTCCATGCCTCAGCCTGGCTACTTGTTCCTGCCCCTCTATTATTATCACTGTTGCAATAGTATAACTGCTTGTGCTGCTGCATAAGGAACAAGATTAAGAAAATACTCTAACTGCAAAATAACTGATGTTTTTCTGACATATCAGAGTCAGTTCCTAGAGCTCCTCCAGCAAAGAGTTGTGTTGACATAATATATGGAACATCCCTAGGGAAGAAAATAGTGGCCAGCAGTGAGGCCACTATGTTTCTTTTGAAACAATTTCCCATTAGCAAAGGATTGTTTTCAAAAAAAGTCGGAGATACTCATGGGATTGGGAAAATCAGCTTTGCAAAGGTGTGATACATTTGCTCTATTTGTGACAAATTCCTTTGGAGAGAGTAGAATAGTTGAGCTTTGAATGTGGTGGATCTTTTTCTCTAGAAATGAACACATTAGCGTGTATGTAGACTTCTGCAAACGTGTGTATGTGTAAAGGTTCATCTTAGCATGCAAATATTCCACAAAATTTGGAATAACCACATATGTGGAACCTCTTAGTAGGGAATAAGTGAAATAAATGTCCCCATATCAAGTTACATCGGGAAGAAGTATGCTTTTATTCTCTAGGGTTCTAGTTTGAACCAGTAGCTGCATTTTATGACAAAACTGCAGACACTCTTTTTAAGCTCTTCACAGGCATGACGCAGGCAAGCTGAGCCTCCGGAATGTGCAGCCCATAGAAGAGAGATTTGTTCCGGGGTGCTCCCCAAGAGTTAATGAACGCTGGGAGCACCACAGCCAGAGCCACTACTCTGTGGGGTTGGTGTAGCCTAGGGGCACATCCTCTAACGACTCCATGATTGGCAAGACCAGACAAAGGAGAAGTGACACTGCAGACCCACACCATAAAAATCTAGGTAGGTGGAGCAATTCCCCACGGAATGACCTCTTAATGGGTATATTGTTACCCATCAAGCAGTGTTGTGGGCTGAACACTAGTTTACCTAGTGATATGCACAAACTGTTATTGACTAGAGCAGTACAGCTTTGGTATAATTCCAGGCAGCCATTATTTTGACTGGCTATAAAAGAGAGTAAGCCACATATGTTTGGTGTGGACTTGGAGCCATGGTCAGCTGGCGTGCAGACCCGAGAATCCACCAGTCAGTGGGGACACTGCTGATGTCAACAGCATGGTGAGGCAAAACTGGGGAAAATTAGACCAGAAAGGTAGCCCATAAAGGACGAGAGCGGTCTCTGTACATGCACCCGTTTGCTTGAGAAACAGGGGAAAACTATACCAAAAGGTGGCCCTCAAGGAAAGGTCGAGAGCAGTCATTGTACAGTGCATCCATGATTTAACTGTAGAGTTCTGATATCTTTTATATCTGATGTATTCAGTTCTGCTATATTTCTAGCTTTTTTATAACTTCTTATCACTAATAAATTCTCACACTTGACAATTGATGATCTCTCAAGTTCAGTACAACTAACCCTGGAATCTGAAAGAATCCCAGACACCCCTCTAGTGGCACGTCACAGCTCTAGAATAAGTCACAGGGCCAATATTTGTACTTCCCTGCTGCAGTTAATAAAAGAGAACACTGACATAAAGAACTACTGTAATAACTGAGATAGCATCCAACTAGTCCACCAGCTGGACATCTGTAATGATCCATTAGGAACTGAACTGGGCATTTCATGACTCATTTCACAAACACTGTTGAATGCCTATCAGCAGGTAATAGCTAAATCATCATTTGAAGGAAAATCTTAGGTGGTGCATCCATTGAACTGAGGTACTTAACCAAAAGAGAATTCTGCTTCAACCAGGATCAGAATTCTCTGTGAGGAGCCTTCTGCTGAGGAATTCATTTTGCATTCAAGTACACACAACACAAGCCTGTTTACCACCTTGTGGTGCTAGAGCTACCTGTTCCCACGCTCTCCCTGGATGGGTGGGTGAGGTTATTTTAAAAAGTCTGGTGAGATTTGCAAGACTGAGAGCATGAGGGTTTTTTATTATCTTTGATCAGATTTGTATTGTAAATGTATTTGTATTGTAAAAAACATTTGTGAAACTAGGGAATAATCTGAGGATATTTTTAGAAAGCATATAAATAAATGCATAATGTATATCACATACAATTGCCTCATCTCAGTAGCTTCTTCTGAGATGTTATATACGTCTGAGACATACAGTTTAGATATATTTATTATGTAAGGCATTTATGCATCAGATTATAATGTCTCTAAGGAATTTTATTATTTAACCTCCATAGAACATAATTTCGGTTTGAAGAAGGCACTGTATTGCTTGCATAGCTGAAGGCCAATCATCAAAAGCATAAGGAATTAATGACAGGAAGCCTTGCTCAACACTTCAGCTATATGATTTGCATGTTATTTTTTGTTCTGAAGCAGAAAAGAAAACAACATTGAAAGGAATGCAAATCATACTTGAACATTTAATGTGACAGCAGTACAAAATAAAATTATATGGACAAATGTCTTCATTTCTTCCCAGCTCTGCTGACCACTGAAAAGTGCCACATGCTGAAAAGGCAAATGATGCCATTTCTTTAGTTTATAAGTACATCAGAGTATTAATCCTATTTTTATCCACATATCTAATTTCGCAATGAGTAGTTGATGGCTGTTCTGTGTTTGAATTACTGATGCTTTCCAGACAGTTGTTCTACTCCAGCACAAAGATTTGATGCCCATCAGACATCATTAATCGTCTGTGCAGACAACAGCCTCCCATAGAGGCTCAGCTTTCAGGCCTAGAGGGATTCAGATGTCACTGAGTTATCTCACACCTAGTTTGGCTTTATGTAGCCTGGGAATACTTATTTTTGACATGTACCTTTGCATAAGTTCTTCCCTATTTTAACTATGTTCCTTTTCCCGAATGGATCAAAAAAAATTGCATAATTTGTTTTATTGAATTTTGTTCCAGCTGTTTCACTGGACAAACGGAAGCAGCTTCTGAATGATGTACATATCAAAGGACAATGGTTGTAGGTGTCTAAGATATATTTTTAAAAAAGGAATGCCTGAATCTAGGTTACTGAGATTGGAGTCAATCATCTAAATATCCCAATCTTTAAAAAGTCAAGCGACCAGCTTAATTCCCCAAGTATCTCTGAAAAACAAGCTGCCAATTTAAGACTTGCATATCAAATCACTGTTTAGTTTCAGGCGTTTGGGGTTCCAAGTTTACAGCTATATATTCAACAGTTGCATGACATCAAACTGTGGACTCATGGGAAATGATACATCTCACATTATGTTTTACTCAAGTTGTTCCCTCCCTACATCACTTTCCATCAATTAAAACTTTTCTGCCATGTGTAATTCTAACTTTGTGGGGGAAATTCTGAATATTCATTGGGGCAGAAATTCACTTTTTTTTTCTACCTGAAGAAATGGCAATATTCCAATGGAAACAAGTTCTGCAGCCACCTGATATTTTTGCCCTTGAAAAAAAATTACTTTAAACCTTGGAGAGATTTTCAGCTTCTCAGATTCAAGATGTTTTTCAGTGCCTTAGTGTTCCACCTGCACTGTCTTGAAAACACTCCTCTCTCATTTTCTTTCTCTCTTTCCCATGATCCAGTTTTTCTCTTCCTACTCTCAAGCAGAGCAGTTTTAATTGGTCATCCAAAAAGCCTTTTCTTTCTGTTACCTTTTCTTTCCAGAAGTGACAGTTATTTTGAAGATTCTCCAGCTTTCTGAACTTGTGGAGCCTAATGAATTCCACTTCAAG
The DNA here is from genome assembly GCF_036417845.1 of Apteryx mantelli. NCBI lineage: Eukaryota > Metazoa > Chordata > Aves > Apterygiformes > Apterygidae > Apteryx > Apteryx mantelli. The sequence goes on from NC_089978.1 coordinate 137,625,416, forward strand.
AGAGACATTTAAAATCAAAGAAAAAAGAAATTGTTCTGCACCTCTAGAACAGCAGCAAACAAATACATAAATACATCCTCTTTCATGAATTACTAAAAGTTACTTATATTACAGGCAGTGCATTGTTGGCCATTGGCTCCCGAACTCAAGCAATTATTTGTTATTAACACAACAGAAAAATGAGACATAAAAACATGACATGTAAGAAAAAGAGTGTAAGAACTGGAAACATACACTTTCCTAAAGTTAAAAATCTAGATTCAAAGCACATGTCTGCAACAGGAGTAGATTCAGTAGCAAATAATGTAATCAAGAAAATATGGTTCCCACTCATACTTCTGAAACCATATACCGAGATTCACCTCCTTAAATCATTTAATGTGAGAACTGAGGATGTGGACTATAAGAGCAGAAGGCACCAGAGTTTAAAACTCACCTAAGTCCCATTTTTATATGTGCATATACAAAAAAAAAAATACTACCAAGTGGCTGCTTAATCGTTGGTCTGTCTAAACTCTGCGGGCAATTCAGTGTGATATTTCCTGGATGTCTAGCAGTTAACACCCAGAAGTGGGCAGGATTTAAGGCATATTCTGCTTCCCCTCATTTCATTATTATCTCACTCCTAACATAAAATATATTTGGATTTCCAGGCTATGCTTAGTGAACTACTCATCCAACCCAAAATCCACGATTCTACTGTAGAAGCTAAGTACCTAAAAGCTATACACTGCATGGCCCAGACCATTCAGTGTTCAAGCAGGTAGCTCCTTTCTGGCTAAATCCTCAGCAGGCATAAATTAGCAGAGCTTCACTTATTTTAGGGAGCTAGCTGTCTTATAAAGTATACTTCAAATAGCTAAGACATGTTTAATTGGGAATTTTGCTTAACTTGGCTGTCTGAGAAGGAATTATGCTAAGTCTAAAAAATGCTAAGCAGCAATGAGTGCTACTTAGCTACCAATAGTCTCAAGTGGTGCTTAGGTCTTTGTTACATACAGATCAACTCTTCTCTTCTGATGACAGCTCTGACATCCCTAGCAAGAACATATGCAGAATGCTAATGAAGTTAGAGGAGTTAATGAATCTTGACTGTTTGTCTTCATCAACAACAGCTCAAGACTGTCTTCTGTCTTTCCTCTGGTTATGGCTAGCAGGTGGAATGTTTCCAAGACAAGCAACCTGTTGTCTGAGTTGCTCCCTCAGCATCTCCACCCAACCCCTCATATTCATTCAGTGGTATGGTGGGACTTCCTGCAGCAGTTGAGGCAGTAACTTTGCTATTTTAAGTGCAGTTAACGATGAATGCTGGTTAATCGAAACTGAAATTAATTCATGGAGAATTCCCAGTTAACTGTTCTACTGTTAGACAGTAAGTCAGACAGAACAGTAAGTTCTACTGTTAACATGCACTTTAGCTTCTAATTTCTTTATTTGAAACACCATGCAGATGGGCCATTTATTGCTGACAAATAGATGCCTCTTTTCCATACAGCTACTGTGATTATTCCACACGTTAAATTACAAGGTATTTTTCTTACTCTTCCAGGTCACTAAGATTTAGGTGCAGTGACTTTGCGTATATTACTGTCTTTTATAACCCATCAGTGCAGCTCATTAACAGTCATGAGCTATAGTTTCTGCATAGACAGAAGACACTGTATGATAACTCACAGATAGGAAATAATAGATGAGGATTTTGTAATCAGTGTCTAGTGTGAGATTATAATTCACACACAAAGGGTTTAATTTACTAGAATATTGTGGTTAAAATATCAAGTACCAAATTCTGCAAGTATCTCCACTATGGTTTCTATTGCAACTATTCTATTGTTGTTCTTGTGTCTCTGCTCCCCTGCCTAAGCTTATAAGGCTGTTTTGCAGAGCTTTTCCACAGGATTCCTTTATTCAAAAACTGTTGATACTTTTTAGTCATTCAGATTTGGCCTAATGGAACAATGATAAAAGGTTTCTTTAAAGATTTACATTTGTTTTAATAAAAATACATAATAGCTATAAAACTATGTTATTTATTTACATAATCAATTTGATTCCACAACCACAGAATTTGCAGGAGTCCCCACATTAAGTGCAAACACGTTTATGAAAGTACTTAGCTAATTTGGTAAGTTATTTTTGGTCATTTAAGGTGCTCTTGTACTGTACATCTTGAAATTTAGAAGTGAATTGTATTATGGAAAATTAGGCTCACCAGCCACTAGGTTCCCACTAAGGCAGAAAATCGAAGTCAAATAGGAGAAAAATAAATTTTAATGATGCACATGCAGTAATTACAACTCGAGCTGTGTGTCTCCAAAGAGAGACCCCGAATAAAGAAATCCCTGGGCAATTATACCCTTACAATCTAAATTCCCACCCTCATGCGATAGTTCAGACCACTAATAATTCAGACCTGGGGGGGGGGGGTCTTCCCCTTCTTCATTGGGTCCCTTCATTGTCTCTTAGACAGGTTGCCTCTTATCTGACTTTCAAGGTTGAAGCTTCTTCTCTGGGTGATAAGTTCTCTATCTTTCCAACTCAAACCAGCTCTGGGGTCCTCCTTTACTTAACTAGTCAAAAGCTCATCATATTAGCTAAGTACAGTCTAAGGTTTCAGCAAATTTAGCTACTCACACTAAGCAAGTTTATATATGTTTTAACTCTTGCTTACATCAGCTTATGTTTGCATAAGTAAGAAGGATTCATCTCTAATACACTTCTACAGCCTAATGCTAGCAACTAACCCTAGACAACTTCAGTCCAGTTTTCACTAACAATTGCTAATGTGAAAAGTGTATAGCTACTATGGCAGTGCAAAGACAGTTTCAATGCCAAGAAACAGGAGTGAGTTCTTCTGACATACATCCTGGCTCACAACAGTGTTTTCTCACTGTTCATAGTAAATACTCCAGAACTGATGTGACCAGCAAACTATTATGTAAATAGTCCCAAATCCTGCTCTAAACAAGCACTTTGGAGTATTCATATTTCTATACTTAAGCAATCATTGACTGAACTGAGTGTGCTATTTAAGTATATAAAACTAAACGCAAAAGCTATAAGATTTCCTAGATCTTTCATTTCTCCACAAGTTTCACACCGAAGTTACCTGAGAAATGGCTGGTTAGGTAGCTAAATTAGGCATCAGTAATCAAAGCAACAGAAGCTATCATAGCACGCTGAAACAAATTATGTCCCCTCCATGCCAAGGCTGGTTATTGTCCAAGACTATAGATACCTACACAGTGCTGAGGTGCTGTGGAGTATCACTCAGTACAAAGGGAAAGAAGAAACAGAGAATAGGGATAGCTGTTGATTTCAATCCCAAAGCCCTTCCAGCAAATCAGGGAAGCGCTAGGCCTGTTACAACTTATATAAGCCACATCTCCCACTTTGTCAGGGTCCTGAAGTGCACTGAAATGCCTTAGTGGCCCTGACCAGCCTCAACCTGGGGCCTCCACACACACCCTCTGCCTGAAGGCCCCTGAGCTCCATTTGAGTTCAAACCTGGCCTTTCAGTCCCTACCTGAGCTATAAGACAGGTGTACATATCTCTAGTACTGCCATAACTGTACCTGGTCATAGATCCTGTTGATCCAGACCCTGACTTGCAGACTGACTTGACCTCAGACCTGCCCAGTCATCACTGTACTGCATCTGACCCTGGTTATTGTCACTGGACCTGATCCTGACCTGCAGACTGACTTCCAGCTTTGACCTCAAACCTGCCTCATCATTGCAAAGTTGTCTGGCAAGCTGGACAATAAGTTGAACCTGATTATGGTCCATAGGCCTGCCCTGCTCGCCTCAGTTGTGTGCTGGGCCTTGGCCAGTGAGGCTTGTTATCATACTCAGCCCCCTGTCCTTCAGGGAACAGCCAACCCTTGTAGCCCCCTGACAGTTAACTGTCTTGAGCCCTGAGCTAAGCACTGTAGAGCTTGGCCTATAAAAATCCTTCTGAATGACCATCCTGGCCCTAGACTCTGATCTCACAGTGCTAAGGCCCTACCCAACACCAAGTTCCTAAGTGAATCTTCTTCTCCAGACTGCCTGGCCTTTGGAGCTCCCCCACCTGGACCCTGCCCCTACAGTTCCTCACTAGCAAGCTGAACTACCCCTCACCCAACCTCAAATCTCCCCTGCTGTATACCCTTTCCAGTTCCCTGTCCCTATATGGGCCCTATGTCCCCTGAAATAGCCCTGCAAAAACCCCACAGATATTAAATCCACAATAAGCCCCTTCCAAGCCTAGACTTTTGTGAGAATACACCTTGCTGAGAAGGAAGGCTGCTCTTAAGGCTCTGAGTGAACTAATAGGCCTTAACGGCCTTGACCAGCCTCACCTGGCTCCTGCACACACACTCTGTACCCATTGGCCCCAGAGCTCTATTTAAGCTCAGGTTCAGGCTTTCAGCTAGTGCCTGAGGTACATGGTAGGTGTGTTTGTTTCTAGCTCTGTCATAGGTGTGCTTGTGTCAGACTGTAGAGCCTGTTGATCTTGCCGATTGACTTCCTGGTTTGACTTCAGACCTGTCTCATCAGTACGGACCTGCTTGTTGATCACTAAACTGTGTCTGACCCTGATTAGTTTCACTGGACCTAATCCTGACCTGCAGATTGAGTTCCTCACTTGACCTTGGATGCCACAAATGTGTTTGTTGATCTGAGCTCTTGGTTGAACCTGAGTATCAGAACACCCTAGGCAGTCCTAGAGCCCTGGTGAGTTTGGTGGGAAAAGGCTCAGACTGCCTCAGAGGAGTCCTGGAGGGTTTGACAGGAAAGTGTCCTTTGATACTTGGGCCTGTGGGGTGACTTCAAGTCTGACATTTTTGAGCCTGTTCAGCCTTTGGGTCTTTTCAGAATGGCTTGGAGCTTTCCTCTAGTTTAGCCTACCAGGATTTCTGGGCCCATCAGGGCAGCTGGGAGCTTTCTTCTCCTCAGGCCCTCTTGACCTTTGGCATCCATTACAACAGCTTGGAGTCTTTCTCTCCTTGGGCCTGCCCAGCCTCTGGGACCCATCAGGGCAGCTTGAAACCTTCTTATACTGGAACCTGTTTGACCTCCAGGGCTCTTTGAGGTGGCTTGGAGCCTCTCTCCTGTTGCATCTGCTCAGCCTCTGGGGCCTGCTGGGACAGCATAGAGTCTTTCTCACCCTTAAGTGCATCTGGCCTCTGGAACCTATCAGAGATGACTTGGAGCCTTCCTCTCTTCCAGGCTGCCCAGCCTCTGCAATATGTTTGGATGACTTGGAGCCTCCCTTCTGTCAAGCTTGTCCAGACTCTGGAGCTCATCAGCATATCTTGGAGCCTTCCTCCTCTCAAGTCTGCCTGCTGCAGGGGCCCATCACGGCAGCTTTGATCCTTCCTTCCTTTGCACCCAGCTGGCCTCCAGGGCCCATTGGTGTGGCTTGGGGCCTTCTTCCAGTCTGCTCAGTCAGCAGGGCCTTTTGGGGTAGCTTACAGTCTTCACTCCCTCAAGCTCTCCCTACCTCTAGTGTTGTGAGAGTGTCTTGGAGACTTCCCTCTAGCCTACACCTGGCCTCTGAGTCCCTTTGCAGCAGCATGGAGCCTGGCTCCCTGCAACCTCACCCAACCTCTGGTGCTTGTCAGGGTGGCTTGGAGACATCATTCCCTCAAGCCTGCCTGACTGCTGGTCACCCTCTTAGACAGTGTGATCACTTTACCACCCCCTTCCCTGCCCCAGCCTGTAGTCTCATGTCGTGTTCTTTTCCCCATTTCTTGTTTCTGCCCTGGTGCTGTGTCCCCTCAGAGAGCCCACTGACAATCCACAGCAATTAAATCACTCCATAGCAAGTTGTTTTTGAACCTAGATCTCTGCAAGATGTGAGCACAGACCTTGCTGAAAAGGGCAGATACTGTCAGAGCACTGAGTAAACTTCCAGGTCTTAATGGTCCTGAGCAACCTCTTCAGGGCCTCTACCCACACCTTCCTATAAACATCAGAACTCCACCTAATCTCGAGCCTAGGCCTTCACTCCCTGCCTGAGAGCTGTTGTAAGTGTACCTGTCTTCAAGTCAGCCACAGCCGTGTCTGGGCCTGGCTGTGGAACCTGTTGATCTGGACCCGGACTGTGGACTGAATTCCCAGCTTGACATGCACTGTGCTACTCAAAGAGCAATGTGTTGTTTTGAATACTGCTCTGGCAAAAGTCGTCTATAAATGTAGCTAACACCAAAGAAAAGATTGTTCCCACTATGGCTTATTTTGGCAGGAGTTAAATGGTAAGTTATTATAGTGGGAGGGCTTGTTTGGTTTTACGGCTTTTGTGAACAGAAGGGTTTGCTGAAAGTAAAATCGTTTTTGCATGTCCACAGTGCCTGTTAGGTGTGTATTCACAATGCCACAATTTTTCTTCACTTAATTTCTTCCTTTTGTATTTGCTTATGACTTAAAGCAGTCTGAACAAGACAAGAAACAGCTGCAGACCCTCCTTTATCTTAAGGGCCCTTTATATAGGTTGGGGCCAATTAAACTTGGTTGCATTACAGGCTAAGTTGAGTGACCTTTTTCACTCAGTGAATGAGCGGTCACAATCGGAATAGACATATGTTAAATTAGTATGAAGTAAGTAAAGATGTTCTATGATTTCTGTATGAACTGCTTATACTGCAAGAACGATAGGATAGAAGAGAATCAAAGTTTTTCTTTTCTTTCCTTTTTTTCCTGTTTTACCAAATCGACAACAAACTAATAGAGGAGATTTCATTAATAAGACTAATGAATCTCTATCACTAGACCATTTTTAAGATGTAAGTGATTTTTAACTCCTCGGAAAGGTACATTTCAGAGATCTGGGGGTTGAGGTTAAGATAAAACACACAAATGCTGAGGGAGCTGGCGGATGTTATTGCTAGGCCACTCTCCATCATCTTTGCAAGGTCCTGGAGAACAGGAGAGGTGCCTGAGGACCGGAGGAAAGCCAGCGTCACCCCACTCTTCGAAAAGGGCAAGAAGGAGCACCCAGGGAACTACAGGCCAGTCAGGCTCACTGACTAATGGCGACGCTAGCTACAGGCCTCCACCTAGACTCTCCACATCAGTGGAGCACAACCCTCTGAGCTCTGCCAGCCAGCCAGTTCTCAAGCCACCTCACCGGCCACTCATCTAACCCACGCTTCCTGAGCTTACCTATGAGGATGTCACAGGAGACAGTGTGGAAAGCCTTCCTGAAGTCAAGGTCGACAACATCCACTGCTCTCGCCTCATCTACCCAGGCAGGCATTCCAGCATAGAAGGCTGTCAGATCGGTTAAGCATCATTTCCCCTCGGGGAAGGCACGCTGACCACTCCTGCTCGCCTTCTGGTCCGCCACAGCCTTAGAGATGGCCCCCAGGACGAGCTGCTCCATCACCTTTCGAGGGATGGAGGTGAGCCTGACTGGCCTGTAGTTCCCTGGGTGCTCCTTCTTGCCCTTTTCGAAGAGTGGGGTGACGCTGGCTTTCCTCCGGTCCTCAGGCACCTCTCCTGTTCTCCAGGACCTTGCAAAGATGATGGAGAGTGGCCTAGCAATAACATCCGCCAGCTCCCTCAGCGCTCGTGGGTGCATCCCAGCGGGGCCCATGGATTTGTGGGTGTCAGGTTTCACTAAATGATCTCTAACCCCATCCTCGTCAACCAAGGGGAAGGCTTCCTTTCTCCAGACTTTCTCTCTTGCCTCCAGCGTCTGCGAGTCCTGAGGGCTGGCCTGAGCAGGAAAGACTGACGCAAAGGCGGCATTCAGTAACTCTGCCTTCTCTCACCAGGGCAGCCACCCCATTCAGCAGCGGGCCCGCATTTTCCCTAGTCTTCCTTTTGCTCCTGATGTATGCGAAGAAGCCCTTCTTCTTGTCCTTGACATCCCTTGCCAGATTTAATTCCAAATGGGCCCTGGCCTTCCTCGTCGCATCCCTGCAGACACTGACAACGTGCCTATAGTCCTCCCAAGTGGCCTGTCCCCCTTTCCACATTCTCTCTACTTCCTTCTTCTGGCTGAGTTTTGCCAGGAGCTCCTTGCTCAGCCATGCAGGCCTCCTGCCTCCTTGCTCATAGCGATGCTCCGATCTTGAGCTTGCAGGAAGTGATGCTTGACTAGTAACCCGTTCTCTTGGGCACCCCCCGCTCCTTCTAGGGCCCTAACCCGTGGGATTCCTCCAAGTAGGTCCCTGAAGAGGCCAAAGTTTGCTCTGCTGAAGTCCAGGGCTGCGATCCGGCTTATTGCCCTGCCTCCTCCTCGCAGCATCCTGAACTCCACCATCTCGCGGTCACTGCCCCCAAGGCTGCCCCCGACCTTCGCATCTTCGGCCAGTCCTTCTCTGTTTGTTAGTACGAGGTGCAGCAGCAGCACACCTCTCCTCGTTGGCTCCTCCACCACCTGTGTCCAAAAGTTATCACCAATGCTCTGCAGGAACTTCCTGGAGTGTTTGTGCCTAGCTGTGTTGTGTCTCCAGCAGCTATCAGGCTGGTTGAAGTCCCCCATGAGAGCCGGCGCCCGTGATCGTGAGGCTACTTCCAGCCGTCTGTAGAAGGCCTCCGCCACTTCCTCTTCCCGATCAGGCGGCCTGTAGTAAACACCCACCACAGTGTCCCCCATGCTAGCCTGCCCTTTTATCCTTCCCCATAAGCTCTCGACTCGCTCTTCAGCCACCCCGAGGCAGAGCTCGATACGTTCCAGTTGCTCTCTCACCTAAAGAGCAACTCCACCACCTCGCTTTCCTGGCCTGGCCTTCCTAAAAAGCAGGTAGCCATCTAGGACAGCACGCCAGTCATGTGAACGATCCCACCACGTCTCTGTAATTGCATGAGCTCATGATCATGGCCCTGCAACCACACACACAGCTCTCTAGTTCTTCCTCTTTAGTGCCCATGCTGCATGCATTGGTGTACAGGCACTTCAGAGCGCTGATCGAGCGCGCGGCTTTCCCAGGAGGGATACAAGGGGCTCCTCCGTAGCCACAGCCCGTGCGCACTTCCCTGGCTGCAGGCACCCCGCCTCGAGCCGTGTTTTGCCAACTACCCGGTCACTCTAACGCTCCCCTTGCCCCATCTTTCCTAGTTTACAGTCCTCCTTAGCAGGCTGGCCAACCTGTCCTGTTGGCATAGACACACGTGCCCCCGCTTAGTGAGGTGGAGCCCAGCTCTCCCCATCAGCTGTCGATCTTCAGACAGGGGCCCATGCGCGCAGAAACCAAAACCCTCTTGGCAACACCAGCGGCGCAGCCAGCTGTTGGCTTGGAAAGTCCGTCTCCTCCATCCCCCTCACTGGCGGGATTGAGGAGACGATGACCTGGGCTCCCAGACCCTTCACCACCATCCCCAGAGCTCGGAAATCCTCTTCGATGGTTTCCAGTTTGCCCTTGGTGTCATTAGTGCCCACATGGCAGAGCGGCAGAGGGTACTAGTCCGATGAGTGGCCAAGCCTTGGCAGTCTTTCCACGACATCTCGTACGCGAGCCCCGGCAGGCAACAAACCTCTCTAGACAAGAGGTCAGGTCGGCAGATAGGTGCCTCCGTCCCCTGCAGCAGGGAGTCACCCACAACAGTCACCCGCCGCTTCTTCCGGCTGTTCCCGCGAGGCACAGGGTCTGTTGCCCCAGTTACTTCCCTTGCAGCCATGTCCAGCTCCTCCTCATCCTGCAGGGCACCAAACCTGTTCTTCACTTGCAAGTCCTCAGGAGCAGGAGGAGCCTTTCTCCTCCTACGAGAAGCGACCAGCTTCCAGGCGCCTTCTACAGTGTTATGATGTACCGTTTCACACGGCACAGAGCCCTCCCGCAACTCCACTGCTCTGGCGGCTTGAGACTCATGAAGCTGTGCAGTCTCCGAGAATACCCTCTCTAGCTCCTTCTCCTCTTCTCGGATGCTACACAGCAGGCTGACACTCCCTGCAGCCTGAGACCTTTAGAGTTGCATCTGCTGTCAGAGGGTCCGCCTGGGCCCAAGCCTCTGACACAGAGGATGCAGCGACTCCAACAAGTCCTGGGCAACGTGCGCTGCAGAGTGTCATGACCGTACCGGAGCAAGCATACAGTGCTGGGATCGGAAACGAAGGTGCCTTCTTGTGCCCTGCTGTGCAAACTGCTGCCTCTGGGAGCTGCGCCCTGGGCCTGGCTCTTACGGTCGGCCTCTCCCTAGCACTGACTCAGCCAGTCACTGACCCACCCTCATCAAGGGCCACTTGGATGAGCGATCGATTGTTAGTGGCAGCTACACCTAGCTAGAGCTTCTCGCAGGAGAAGTTAAGGCCTCCTCTAGTTGTCCTTGCCCAGCTGCCCTTTCCTGTTAGCAGCAATCAGCCCTACTTCCTCAGCTGCTTCTGACAAAGCGCCCACAACTTCCGAGAGGGGGGGAAGGCCTCAAGAGTTCTAAGTCGAGCCCAGACAGTGCTGCACAAACTGCTGCCTCTGTTAGCTGTTAGGAGAAGGGGCTAGAGAGGGTATTCTCGGAGACTGCACAGCTTCATGAGTCTCAAGCCGCCAGAGCAGTGGAGTTGCGGGAGGGCTCTGTGCCGTGTGAAACGGTGCATCATAACACTGTAGAAGGCGCCTGGAAGCTGGTCGCTTCTCGTAGGAGGAGAAAGGCTCCTCCTGCTCCTGAGGACTTGCAAGTGAAGAACAGGTTTGGTGCCCTGCAGGATGAGGAGGAGCTGGACATGGCTGCAAGGGAAGTAACTGGGGCAACAGACCCTGTGCCTCGCGGGAATAGCCGGAAGAAGCGGCGGGTGACTGTTGTGGGTGACTCCCTGCTGCAGGGGACGGAGGCACCTATCTGCCGACCTGACCTCTTGTCTAGAGAGGTTTGTTGCCTGCCGGGGCTCGCGTACGAGATGTCGTGGAAAGACTGCCAAGGCTTGGCCACTCATCGGACTAGTACCCTCTGCCGCTCTGCCATGTGGGCACTAATGACACCAAGGGCAAACTGGAAACCATCGAAGAGGATTTCCGAGCTCTGGGGATGGTGGTGAAGGGTCTGGGAGCCCAGGTCATCGTCTCCTCAATCCCGCCAGTGAGGGGGATGGAGGAGACGGACTTTCCAAGCCAACAGCTGGCTGCGCCGCTGGTGTTGCCAAGAGGGTTTTGGTTTCTGCGCGCATGGGCCCCTGTCTGAAGACCGACAGCTGATGGGGAGAGCTGGGCTCCACCTCACTAAGCGGGGGCACGTGTGTCTATGCCAACAGGTTGGCCAGCCTGCTAAGGAGGACTGTAAACTAGGAAAGATGGGGCAAGGGGAGCGTTAGAGTGACCGGGTAGTTGGCAAAACACGGCTCGAGGCGGGGTGCCTGCAGCCAGGGAAGTGCGCACGGGCTGTGGCTACGGAGGAGCCCCTTGTATCCCTCCTGGGAAAGCCGCGCGCTCGATCAGCGCTCTGAAGTGCCTGTACACCAATGCATGCAGCATGGGCACTAAAGAGGAAGAACTAGAGAGCTGTGTGTGTGGTTGCAGGGCCATGATCATGAGCTCATGCAATTACAGAGACGTGGTGGGATCGTTCACATGACTGGCGTGCTGTCCTAGATGGCTACCTGCTTTTTAGGAAGGCCAGGCCAGGAAAGCGAGGTGGTGGAGTTGCTCTTTAGGTGAGAGAGCAACTGGAACGTATCGAGCTCTGCCTCGGGGTGGCTGAAGAGCGAGTCGAGAGCTTATGGGGAAGGATAAAAGGGCAGGCTAGCATGGGGGACACTGTGGTGGGTGTTTACTACAGGCCGCCTGATCGGGAAGAGGAAGTGGCGGAGGCCTTCTACAGACGGCTGGAAGTAGCCTCACGATCACGGGCGCCGGCTCTCATGGGGGACTTCAACCAGCCTGATAGCTGCTGGAGACACAACACAGCTAGGCACAAACACTCCAGGAAGTTCCTGCAGAGCATTGGTGATAACTTTTGGACACGGGTGGTGGAGGAGCCAACGAGGAGAGGTGTGCTGCTGCTGCTGCACCTCGTACTAACAAACAGAGAAGGACTGGCCGAAGATGCGAAGGTCGGGGGCAGCCTTGGGGGCAGTGACCGCGAGATGGTGGAGTTCAGGATGCTGCGAGGAGGAGGCAGGGCAATAAGCCGGATCGCAGCCCTGGACTTCAGCAGAGCAAACTTTGGCCTCTTCAGGGACCTACTTGGAGGAATCCCATGGGTTAGGGCCCTAGAAGGAGCGGGGGGTGCCCAAGAGAGCGGGTTACTAGTCAAGCATCACTTCCTGCAAGCTCAAGATCGGAGCATCGCTATGAGCAAGGAGGCAGGAGGCCTGCATGGCTGAGCAAGGAGCTCCTGGCAAAACTCAGCCAGAAGAAGGAAGTAGAGAGAATGTGGAAAGGGGGACAGGCCACTTGGGAGGACTATAGGCACGTTGTCAGCGTCTGCAGGGATGCGACGAGGAAGGCCAGGGCCCATTTGGAATTAAATCTGGCAAGGGATGTCAAGGACAAGAAGAAGGGCTTCTTCGCATACATCAGGAGCAAAAGGAAGACTAGGGAAAATGCGGGCCCGCTGCTGAATGGGGTGGCTGCCCTGGTGAGAGAAGGCAGAGTTACTGAATGCCGCCTTTGCGTCAGTCTTTCCTGCTCAGGCCAGCCCTCAGGACTCGCAGACGCTGGAGGCAAGAGAGAAAGTCTGGAGAAAGGAAGCCTTCCCCTTGGTTGACGAGGATGGGGTTAGAGATCATTTAGTGAAACCTGACACCCACAAATCCATGGGCCCCGCTGGGATGCACCCACGAGCGCTGAGGGAGCTGGCGGATGTTATTGCTAGGCCACTCTCCATCATCTTTGCAAGGTCCTGGAGAACAGGAGAGGTGCCTGAGGACCGGAGGAAAGCCAGCGTCACCCCACTCTTCGAAAAGGGCAAGAAGGAGCACCCAGGGAACTACAGGCCAGTCAGGCTCACCTCCATCCCTCGAAAGGTGATGGAGCAGCTCGTCCTGGGGGCCATCTCTAAGGCTGTGGCGGACCAGAAGGCGAGCAGGAGTGGTCAGCGTGCCTTCCCCGAGGGGAAATGATGCTTAACCGACCTGATAGCCTTCTGTGCTGGAATGCCTGCCTGGGTAGATGAGGCGAGAGCAGTGGATGTTGTCGACCTTGACTTCAGGAAGGCTTTCCACACTGTCTCCTGTAACATCCTCATAGGCAAGCTCAGGAAGCGTGGGTTAGATGAGTGGCCGGTGAGGTGGCTTGAGAACTGGCTGGCTGGCAGAGCTCAGAGGGTTGTGCTCCACTGATGTGGAGAGTCTAGGTGGAGGCCTGTAGCTAGCGTCGCCGCGCCAGGGGGCAGTCCTGGGTCCAGTCTTGCTCAACTTCTTCATCAGCGACCTGGCTGAAGGGACAGAGTGCCTCCTCGGCAAGTTTGCTGATGATACAAACCGGGGAGGAGTGGCTGATGCAGCAGAGGGCCGTGCTGCCGGTCAGAGGGGGCTGGCGAGATGAGCAGGCAGGAACCTCCTGAAGTTCAACAAAGGCAATTGCAGGGTCCTGCACCGAGGGGGGAATAAGGCCCTGCAGCAGGACAGGCTGGGGGCTGAGCTGCTGGAAAGCAGCTCTGCAGAGAAGGACCTGGGAGTGCTGCTGGACACCAAGTAAAGCACGAGGCAGCAATGTGCCCTTGTGGACAAGAAGGCCAATGGTATCCTGGGGGGGGGGGGGGGGGTGCATCAGGAAGAGTGTTGTCAGCAGGTGGAGGGAGGTGAGGCCCCCCCCCCCGACTCAGCCCTGCTGAGGCCACATGTGGAGTAGTGCGTGCAGTTCTGGGCTCCGCAGTACAAGAGGGATGTGGCACTACTGGAGCAAGTCCAGCGAAGGGCTACAGAGATGATGAGGGCACTGGAGCAGCTCTCTCTTATGAGGAAAGGCTGAGAGAGCTGCGCCTGTTCTGCCTGGCGAAGAGACCATTGATCTAACAACATATAAAACTATCGAAAGAGAGGGTGTCACGAGGATGGGGCCGCACTCAACGACTCCTGTTCTCGCCGGCACTACGACGAATCCACTCGCAGATTCTCAGACTCGCCAAGTGGCCCATTTCCTGATTCCCCGACTGACCGAGGAAGGAATCGCTCGCCGACACCCAGACTCCTCACCGACTCACTCACCAACTCACAGACTCTTCAACGACTCGGCGCCTCACAGATACACCGACTCACTCAACGACTCACGATTCGCCGACAGACGGAGTCACCGACTCACCTACCAACAGACTTCCCACCGACTCGCAGACTCCTCACCGTCTCACAGGTACACCGACTCACGGGCTCCCAGTTTCGCCCACTCACCGACTCTCGACTCGCTGACTTGACGACTCGTCGACTGAGCGAGCGGCCAACTCACCGACTGACAGCCTCAGCCTCTCACACTCACCGAGTCGCCGACTCGCCGACTCTCAGGCTCCCCGACTCGTCAAGTCACTCCCTGAGTTCACAACTCTCAGACTCACCGGCTCACAGAAGCCCCCATTTCCCGATCCGCCGGATGGGAGCTGCTCAGCCTCTCCGGTGGACCGTGAGTATCCCCCCCCCCAACCCCCCGGCCCTCCGCTCCCCTTTTCCTGCGATGCTGCGTTAAGGTAACTCTTGGAGGTTGAGAGTCCGCTCACTAAGAGAGCGAAGAAGCTAGCTTTCAAGTTGGGCTAAGCAGTGTTGCCGATTATCAGCGCAGTAGCCGATGGTTTGGGGTTATGCTTTCTAAAGGAGGACTTGCATTGCTTCAGTGGGTGTTACTAATCCGAGAGCTCGCGTGAGGAAAGAAGCATTGCTTTTTATTACTTTACTCTCTCGGAAGTTACCGTCCTAAGCGAGAACCCTCACAGCACGCCAGCAATGCAAACTCTGAGGCTAAACTTCAGGTCTAACCTTTGCCCTAAATCTAAAGCGTAACCCAAGAGCACAGCTAACAGAGGCAGCAGTTTGTGCAGCACTGTCTGGGCTCGACTTAGAACTCTTGAGGCCTTCCCCCCCTCTCGGAAGTTGTGGGCGCTTTGTCGGAAGCAGCTGAGGAAGTAGGGCTGATTGCTGCTAACAGGAAAGGGCAGCTGGGCAAGGACAACTAGAGGAGGCCTTAACTTCTCCTGCGAGAAGCTCTAGCTAGGTGTAGCTGCCACTAACAATCGATCGCTCATCCAAGTGGCCCTTGATGAGGGTGGGTCAGTGACTGGCTGAGTCAGTGCTAGGGAGAGGCCGACCGTAAGAGCCAGGCCCAGGGCGCAGCTCCCAGAGGCAGCAGTTTGCACAGCAGGGCACAAGAAGGCACCTTCGTTTCCGATCCCAGCACTGTATGCTTGCTCCGGTAAGGTCATGACACTCTGCAGCGCACGTTGCCCAGGACTTGTTGGAGTCGCTGCATCCTCTGTGTCAGAGGCTTGGGCCCAGGCGGACCCTCTGACAGCAGATGCAACTCTAAAGGTCTCAGGCTGCAGGGAGTGTCAGCCTGCTGTGTAGCATCCGAGAAGAGGAGAAGGAGCTAGAGAGGGTATTCTCGGAGACTGCACAGCTTCATGAGTCTCAAGCCGCCAGAGCAGTGGAGTTGCGGGAGGGCTCTGTGCCGTGTGAAACGGTACATCATAACACTGTAGAAGGCGCCTGGAAGCTGGTCGCTTCTCGTAGGAGGAGAAAGGCTCCTCCTGCTCCTGAGGACTTGCAAGTGAAGAACAGGTTTGGTGCCCTGCAGGATGAGGAGGAGCTGGACATGGCTGCAAGGGAAGTAACTGGGGCAACAGACCCTGTGCCTCGCGGGAACAGCCGGAAGAAGCGGCGGGTGACTGTTGTGGGTGACTCC
Source organism: Apteryx mantelli (assembly GCF_036417845.1). Classification (NCBI taxonomy): domain Eukaryota; kingdom Metazoa; phylum Chordata; class Aves; order Apterygiformes; family Apterygidae; genus Apteryx; species Apteryx mantelli. Next base: position 137,641,162 of record NC_089978.1, read on the forward strand.
CTGCTGCAGGGGACGGAGGCACCTATCTGCCGACCTGACCTCTTGTCTAGAGAGGTTTGTTGCCTGCCGGGGCTCGCGTACGAGATGTCGTGGAAAGACTGCCAAGGCTTGGCCACTCATCGGACTAGTACCCTCTGCCGCTCTGCCATGTGGGCACTAATGACACCAAGGGCAAACTGGAAACCATCGAAGAGGATTTCCGAGCTCTGGGGATGGTGGTGAAGGGTCTGGGAGCCCAGGTCATCGTCTCCTCAATCCCGCCAGTGAGGGTGATGGAGGAGATGGACTTTCCAAGCCAACAGCTGGCTGCGCCGCTGGTGTTGCCAAGAGGGTTTTGGTTTCTACGAGCATGGGCCCCTGTCCGAAGATCGACAGCTGATGGGGAGAGCTGGGCTCCACCTCACTAAGCGGGGCACGTGTGTCTATGCCAACAGGACAGGTTGGCCAGCCTGCTAAGGAGGACTGTAAACTAGGAAAGATGGGGCAAGGGGAGCGTTAGAGTGACCGGGTAGTTGGCAAAACACGGCTCGAGGCGGGGTGCCTGCAGCCAGGGAAGTGCGCACGGGCTGTGGCTACGGAGGAGCCCCTTGTATCCCTCCTGGGAAAGCCGCGCGCTCGATCAGCGCTCTGAAGTGCCTGTACACCAATGCATGCAGCATGGGCACTAAAGAGGAAGAACTAGAGAGCTGTGTGTGTGGTTGCAGGGCCATGATCATGAGCTCATGCAATTACAGAGACGTGGTGGGATCGTTCACATGACTGGCGTGCTGTCCTAGATGGCTACCTGCTTTTTAGGAAGGCCAGGCCAGGAAAGCGAGGTGGTGGAGTTGCTCTTTAGGTGAGAGAGCAACTGGAACGTATCGAGCTCTGCCTCGGGGTGGCTGAAGAGCGAGTCGAGAGCTTATGGGGAAGGATAAAAGGGCAGGCTAGCATGGGGGACACTGTGGTGGGTGTTTACTACAGGCCGCCTGATCGGGAAGAGGAAGTGGCGGAGGCCTTCTACAGACGGCTGGAAGTAGCCTCACGATCACGGGCGCCGGCTCTCATGGGGGACTTCAACCAGCCTGATAGCTGCTGGAGACACAACACAGCTAGGCACAAACACTCCAGGAAGTTCCTGCAGAGCATTGGTGATAACTTTTGGACACGGGTGGTGGAGGAGCCAACGAGGAGAGGTGTGCTGCTGCTGCTGCACCTCGTACTAACAAACAGAGAAGGACTGGCCGAAGATGCGAAGGTCGGGGGCAGCCTTGGGGGCAGTGACCGCGAGATGGTGGAGTTCAGGATGCTGCGAGGAGGAGGCAGGGCAATAAGCCGGATCGCAGCCCTGGACTTCAGCAGAGCAAACTTTGGCCTCTTCAGGGACCTACTTGGAGGAATCCCATGGGTTAGGGCCCTAGAAGGAGCGGGGGGTGCCCAAGAGAGCGGGTTACTAGTCAAGCATCACTTCCTGCAAGCTCAAGATCGGAGCATCGCTATGAGCAAGGAGGCAGGAGGCCTGCATGGCTGAGCAAGGAGCTCCTGGCAAAACTCAGCCAGAAGAAGGAAGTAGAGAGAATGTGGAAAGGGGGACAGGCCACTTGGGAGGACTATAGGCACGTTGTCAGCGTCTGCAGGGATGCGACGAGGAAGGCCAGGGCCCATTTGGAATTAAATCTGGCAAGGGATGTCAAGGACAAGAAGAAGGGCTTCTTCGCATACATCAGGAGCAAAAGGAAGACTAGGGAAAATGCGGGCCCGCTGCTGAATGGGGTGGCTGCCCTGGTGAGAGAAGGCAGAGTTACTGAATGCCGCCTTTGCGTCAGTCTTTCCTGCTCAGGCCAGCCCTCAGGACTCGCAGACGCTGGAGGCAAGAGAGAAAGTCTGGAGAAAGGAAGCCTTCCCCTTGGTTGAGGAGGATGGGGTTAGAGATCATTTAGTGAAACCTGACACCCACAAATCCATGGGCCCCGCTGGGATGCACCCACGAGCGCTGAGGGAGCTGGCGGATGTTATTGCTAGGCCACTCTCCATCATCTTTGCAAGGTCCTGGAGAACAGGAGAGGTGCCTGAGGACCGGAGGAAAGCCAGCGTCACCCCACTCTTCGAAAAGGGCAAGAAGGAGCACCCAGGGAACTACAGGCCAGTCAGGCTCACCTCCATCCCTCGAAAGGTGATGGAGCAGCTCGTCCTGGGGGCCATCTCTAAGGCTGTGGCGGACCAGAAGGCGAGCAGGAGTGGTCAGCGTGCCTTCCCCGAGGGGAAATGATGCTTAACCGACCTGATAGCCTTCTGTGCTGGAATGCCTGCCTGGGTAGATGAGGCGAGAGCAGTGGATGTTGTCGACCTTGACTTCAGGAAGGCTTTCCACACTGTCTCCTGTAACATCCTCATAGGCAAGCTCAGGAAGCGTGGGTTAGATGAGTGGCCGGTGAGGTGGCTTGAGAACTGGCTGGCTGGCAGAGCTCAGAGGGTTGTGCTCCACTGATGTGGAGAGTCTAGGTGGAGGCCTGTAGCTAGCGTCGCCGCGCCAGGGGGCAGTCCTGGGTCCAGTCTTGCTCAACTTCTTCATCAGCGACCTGGCTGAAGGGACAGAGTGCCTCCTCGGCAAGTTTGCTGATGATACAAACCGGGGAGGAGTGGCTGATGCAGCAGAGGGCCGTGCTGCCGGTCAGAGGGGGCTGGCGAGATGAGCAGGCAGGAACCTCCTGAAGTTCAACAAAGGCAATTGCAGGGTCCTGCACCGAGGGGGGAATAAGGCCCTGCAGCAGGACAGGCTGGGGGCTGAGCTGCTGGAAAGCAGCTCTGCAGAGAAGGACCTGGGAGTGCTGCTGGACACCAAGTAAAGCACGAGGCAGCAATGTGCCCTTGTGGACAAGAAGGCCAATGGTATCCTGGGGGGGAGGGGGGGTGCATCAGGAAGAGTGTTGTCATCAGGTGGAGGGAGGTGAGGCCCCCCCCCCCCCGACTCAGCCCTGCTGAGGCCACATGTGGAGTAGTGCGTGCAGTTCTGGGCTCCGCAGTACAAGAGGGATGTGGCACTACTGGAGCAAGTCCAGCGAAGGGCTACAGAGATGATGAGGGCACTGGAGCAGCTCTCTCTTATGAGGAAAGGCTGAGAGAGCTGCGCCTGTTCTGCCTGGCGAAGAGACCATTGATCTAACAACATATAAAACTATCGAAAGAGAGGGTGTCACGAGGATGGGGCCGCACTCAACGACTCCTGTTCTCGCCGGCACTACGACGAATCCACTCGCAGATTCTCAGACTCGCCAAGTGGCCCATTTCCTGATTCCCCGACTGACCGAGGAAGGAATCGCTCGCCGACACCCAGACTCCTCACCGACTCACTCACCAACTCACAGACTCTTCAACGACTCGGCGCCTCACAGATACACCGACTCACTCAACGACTCACGATTCGCCGACAGACGGAGTCACCGACTCACCTACCAACAGACTTCCCACCGACTCGCAGACTCCTCACCGTCTCACAGGTACACCGACTCACGGGCTCCCAGTTTCGCCCACTCACCGACTCTCGACTCGCTGACTTGACGACTCGTCGACTGAGCGAGCGGCCAACTCACCGACTGACAGCCTCAGCCTCTCACACTCACCGAGTCGCCGACTCGCCGACTCTCAGGCTCCCCGACTCGTCAAGTCACTCCCTGAGTTCACAACTCTCAGACTCACCGGCTCACAGAAGCCCCCATTTCCCGATCCGCCGGATGGGAGCTGCTCAGCCTCTCCGGTGGACCGTGAGTATCCCCCCCCCCCAACCCCCCGGCCCTCCGCTCCCCTTTTCCTGCGATGCTGCGTTAAGGTAACTCTTGGAGGTTGAGAGTCCGCTCACTAAGAGAGCGAAGAAGCTAGCTTTCAAGTTGGGCTAAGCAGTGTTGCCGATTATCAGCGCAGTAGCCGATGGTTTGGGGTTATGCTTTCTAAAGGAGGACTTGCATTGCTTCAGTGGGTGTTACTAATCCGAGAGCTCGCGTGAGGAAAGAAGCATTGCTTTTTATTACTTTACTCTCTCGGAAGTTACCGTCCTAAGCGAGAACCCTCACAGCACGCCAGCAATGCAAACTCTGAGGCTAAACTTCAGGTCTAACCTTTGCCCTAAATCTAAAGCGTAACCCAAGAGCACAGCTAACAGAGGCAGCAGTTTGTGCAGCACTGTCTGGGCTCGACTTAGAACTCTTGAGGCCTTCCCCCCCTCTCGGAAGTTGTGGGCGCTTTGTCGGAAGCAGCTGAGGAAGTAGGGCTGATTGCTGCTAACAGGAAAGGGCAGCTGGGCAAGGACAACTAGAGGAGGCCTTAACTTCTCCTGCGAGAAGCTCTAGCTAGGTGTAGCTGCCACTAACAATCGATCGCTCATCCAAGTGGCCCTTGATGAGGGTGGGTCAGTGACTGGCTGAGTCAGTGCTAGGGAGAGGCCGACCGTAAGAGCCAGGCCCAGGGCGCAGCTCCCAGAGGCAGCAGTTTGCACAGCAGGGCACAAGAAGGCACCTTCGTTTCCGATCCCAGCACTGTATGCTTGCTCCGGTACGGTCATGACACTCTGCAGCGCACGTTGCCCAGGACTTGTTGGAGTCGCTGCATCCTCTGTGTCAGAGGCTTGGGCCCAGGCGGACCCTCTGACAGCAGATGCAACTCTAAAGGTCTCAGGCTGCAGGGAGTGTCAGCCTGCTGTGTAGCATCCGAGAAGAGGAGAAGGAGCTAGAGAGGGTATTCTCGGAGACTGCACAGCTTCATGAGTCTCAAGCCGCCAGAGCAGTGGAGTTGCGGGAGGGCTCTGTGCCGTGTGAAACGGTACATCATAACACTGTAGAAGGCGCCTGGAAGCTGGTCGCTTCTCGTAGGAGGAGAAAGGCTCCTCCTGCTCCTGAGGACTTGCAAGTGAAGAACAGGTTTGGTGCCCTGCAGGATGAGGAGGAGCTGGACATGGCTGCAAGGGAAGTAACTGGGGCAACAGACCCTGTGCCTCGCGGGAACAGCCGGAAGAAGCGGCGGGTGACTGTTGTGGGTGACTCCCTGCTGCAGGGGACGGAGGCACCTATCTGCCGACCTGACCTCTTGTCTAGAGAGGTTTGTTGCCTGCCGGGGCTCGCGTACGAGATGTCGTGGAAAGACTGCCAAGGCTTGGCCACTCATCGGACTAGTACCCTCTGCCGCTCTGCCATGTGGGCACTAATGACACCAAGGGCAAACTGGAAACCATCGAAGAGGATTTCCGAGCTCTGGGGATGGTGGTGAAGGGTCTGGGAGCCCAGGTCATCGTCTCCTCAATCCCGCCAGTGAGGGGGATGGAGGAGACGGACTTTCCAAGCCAACAGCTGGCTGCGCCGCTGGTGTTGCCAAGAGGGTTTTGGTTTCTGCGCGCATGGGCCCCTGTCTGAAGACCGACAGCTGATGGGGAGAGCTGGGCTCCACCTCACTAAGCGGGGGCACGTGTGTCTATGCCAACAGGACAGGTTGGCCAGCCTGCTAAGGAGGACTGTAAACTAGGAAAGATGGGGCAAGGGGAGCGTTAGAGTGACCGGGTAGTTGGCAAAACACGGCTCGAGGCGGGGTGCCTGCAGCCAGGGAAGTGCGCACGGGCTGTGGCTACGGAGGAGCCCCTTGTATCCCTCCTGGGAAAGCCGCGCGCTCGATCAGCGCTCTGAAGTGCCTGTACACCAATGCATGCAGCATGGGCACTAAAGAGGAAGAACTAGAGAGCTGTGTGTGTGGTTGCAGGGCCATGATCATGAGCTCATGCAATTACAGAGACGTGGTGGGATCGTTCACATGACTGGCGTGCTGTCCTAGATGGCTACCTGCTTTTTAGGAAGGCCAGGCCAGGAAAGCGAGGTGGTGGAGTTGCTCTTTAGGTGAGAGAGCAACTGGAACGTATCGAGCTCTGCCTCGGGGTGGCTGAAGAGCGAGTCGAGAGCTTATGGGGAAGGATAAAAGGGCAGGCTAGCATGGGGGACACTGTGGTGGGTGTTTACTACAGGCCGCCTGATCGGGAAGAGGAAGTGGCGGAGGCCTTCTACAGACGGCTGGAAGTAGCCTCACGATCACGGGCGCCGGCTCTCATGGGGGACTTCAACCAGCCTGATAGCTGCTGGAGACACAACACAGCTAGGCACAAACACTCCAGGAAGTTCCTGCAGAGCATTGGTGATAACTTTTGGACACGGGTGGTGGAGGAGCCAACGAGGAGAGGTGTGCTGCTGCTGCTGCACCTCGTACTAACAAACAGAGAAGGACTGGCCGAAGATGCGAAGGTCGGGGGCAGCCTTGGGGGCAGTGACCGCGAGATGGTGGAGTTCAGGATGCTGCGAGGAGGAGGCAGGGCAATAAGCCGGATCGCAGCCCTGGACTTCAGCAGAGCAAACTTTGGCCTCTTCAGGGACCTACTTGGAGGAATCCCATGGGTTAGGGCCCTAGAAGGAGCGGGGGGTGCCCAAGAGAGCGGGTTACTAGTCAAGCATCACTTCCTGCAAGCTCAAGATCGGAGCATCGCTATGAGCAAGGAGGCAGGAGGCCTGCATGGCTGAGCAAGGAGCTCCTGGCAAAACTCAGCCAGAAGAAGGAAGTAGAGAGAATGTGGAAAGGGGGACAGGCCACTTGGGAGGACTATAGGCACGTTGTCAGCGTCTGCAGGGATGCGACGAGGAAGGCCAGGGCCCATTTGGAATTAAATCTGGCAAGGGATGTCAAGGACAAGAAGAAGGGCTTCTTCGCATACATCAGGAGCAAAAGGAAGACTAGGGAAAATGCGGGCCCGCTGCTGAATGGGGTGGCTGCCCTGGTGAGAGAAGGCAGAGTTACTGAATGCCGCCTTTGCGTCAGTCTTTCCTGCTCAGGCCAGCCCTCAGGACTCGCAGACGCTGGAGGCAAGAGAGAAAGTCTGGAGAAAGGAAGCCTTCCCCTTGGTTGACGAGGATGGGGTTAGAGATCATTTAGTGAAACCTGACACCCACAAATCCATGGGCCCCGCTGGGATGCACCCACGAGCGCTGAGGGAGCTGGCGGATGTTATTGCTAGGCCACTCTCCATCATCTTTGCAAGGTCCTGGAGAACAGGAGAGGTGCCTGAGGACCGGAGGAAAGCCAGCGTCACCCCACTCTTCGAAAAGGGCAAGAAGGAGCACCCAGGGAACTACAGGCCAGTCAGGCTCACCTCCATCCCTCGAAAGGTGATGGAGCAGCTCGTCCTGGGGGCCATCTCTAAGGCTGTGGCGGACCAGAAGGCGAGCAGGAGTGGTCAGCGTGCCTTCCCCGAGGGGAAATGATGCTTAACCGACCTGATAGCCTTCTGTGCTGGAATGCCTGCCTGGGTAGATGAGGCGAGAGCAGTGGATGTTGTCGACCTTGACTTCAGGAAGGCTTTCCACACTGTCTCCTGTAACATCCTCATAGGCAAGCTCAGGAAGCGTGGGTTAGATGAGTGGCCGGTGAGGTGGCTTGAGAACTGGCTGGCTGGCAGAGCTCAGAGGGTTGTGCTCCACTGATGTGGAGAGTCTAGGTGGAGGCCTGTAGCTAGCGTCGCCGCGCCAGGGGGCAGTCCTGGGTCCAGTCTTGCTCAACTTCTTCATCAGCGACCTGGCTGAAGGGACAGAGTGCCTCCTCGGCAAGTTTGCTGATGATACAAACCGGGGAGGAGTGGCTGATGCAGCAGAGGGCCGTGCTGCCGGTCAGAGGGGGCTGGCGAGATGAGCAGGCAGGAACCTCCTGAAGTTCAACAAAGGCAATTGCAGGGTCCTGCACCGAGGGGGGAATAAGGCCCTGCAGCAGGACAGGCTGGGGGCTGAGCTGCTGGAAAGCAGCTCTGCAGAGAAGGACCTGGGAGTGCTGCTGGACACCAAGTAAAGCACGAGGCAGCAATGTGCCCTTGTGGACAAGAAGGCCAATGGTATCCTGGGGGGGAGGGGGGGTGCATCAGGAAGAGTGTTGTCATCAGGTGGAGGGAGGTGAGGCCCCCCCCCCCCCGACTCAGCCCTGCTGAGGCCACATGTGGAGTAGTGCGTGCAGTTCTGGGCTCCGCAGTACAAGAGGGATGTGGCACTACTGGAGCAAGTCCAGCGAAGGGCTACAGAGATGATGAGGGCACTGGAGCAGCTCTCTCTTATGAGGAAAGGCTGAGAGAGCTGCGCCTGTTCTGCCTGGCGAAGAGACCATTGATCTAACAACATATAAAACTATCGAAAGAGAGGGTGTCACGAGGATGGGGCCGCACTCAACGACTCCTGTTCTCGCCGGCACTACGACGAATCCACTCGCAGATTCTCAGACTCGCCAAGTGGCCCATTTCCTGATTCCCCGACTGACCGAGGAAGGAATCGCTCGCCGACACCCAGACTCCTCACCGACTCACTCACCAACTCACAGACTCTTCAACGACTCGGCGCCTCACAGATACACCGACTCACTCAACGACTCACGATTCGCCGACAGACGGAGTCACCGACTCACCTACCAACAGACTTCCCACCGACTCGCAGACTCCTCACCGTCTCACAGGTACACCGACTCACGGGCTCCCAGTTTCGCCCACTCACCGACTCTCGACTCGCTGACTTGACGACTCGTCGACTGAGCGAGCGGCCAACTCACCGACTGACAGCCTCAGCCTCTCACACTCACCGAGTCGCCGACTCGCCGACTCTCAGGCTCCCCGACTCGTCAAGTCACTCCCTGAGTTCACAACTCTCAGACTCACCGGCTCACAGAAGCCCCCATTTCCCGATCCGCCGGATGGGAGCTGCTCAGCCTCTCCGGTGGACCGTGAGTATCCCCCCCCCCCAACCCCCCGGCCCTCCGCTCCCCTTTTCCTGCGATGCTGCGTTAAGGTAACTCTTGGAGGTTGAGAGTCCGCTCACTAAGAGAGCGAAGAAGCTAGCTTTCAAGTTGGGCTAAGCAGTGTTGCCGATTATCAGCGCAGTAGCCGATGGTTTGGGGTTATGCTTTCTAAAGGAGGACTTGCATTGCTTCAGTGGGTGTTACTAATCCGAGAGCTCGCGTGAGGAAAGAAGCATTGCTTTTTATTACTTTACTCTCTCGGAAGTTACCGTCCTAAGCGAGAACCCTCACAGCACGCCAGCAATGCAAACTCTGAGGCTAAACTTCAGGTCTAACCTTTGCCCTAAATCTAAAGCGTAACCCAAGAGCACAGCTAACAGAGGCAGCAGTTTGTGCAGCACTGTCTGGGCTCGACTTAGAACTCTTGAGGCCTTCCCCCCCTCTCGGAAGTTGTGGGCGCTTTGTCGGAAGCAGCTGAGGAAGTAGGGCTGATTGCTGCTAACAGGAAAGGGCAGCTGGGCAAGGACAACTAGAGGAGGCCTTAACTTCTCCTGCGAGAAGCTCTAGCTAGGTGTAGCTGCCACTAACAATCGATCGCTCATCCAAGTGGCCCTTGATGAGGGTGGGTCAGTGACTGGCTGAGTCAGTGCTAGGGAGAGGCCGACCGTAAGAGCCAGGCCCAGGGCGCAGCTCCCAGAGGCAGCAGTTTGCACAGCAGGGCACAAGAAGGCACCTTCGTTTCCGATCCCAGCACTGTATGCTTGCTCCGGTACGGTCATGACACTCTGCAGCGCACGTTGCCCAGGACTTGTTGGAGTCGCTGCATCCTCTGTGTCAGAGGCTTGGGCCCAGGCGGACCCTCTGACAGCAGATGCAACTCTAAAGGTCTCAGGCTGCAGGGAGTGTCAGCCTGCTGTGTAGCATCCGAGAAGAGGAGAAGGAGCTAGAGAGGGTATTCTCGGAGACTGCACAGCTTCATGAGTCTCAAGCCGCCAGAGCAGTGGAGTTGCGGGAGGGCTCTGTGCCGTGTGAAACGGTACATCATAACACTGTAGAAGGCGCCTGGAAGCTGGTCGCTTCTCGTAGGAGGAGAAAGGCTCCTCCTGCTCCTGAGGACTTGCAAGTGAAGAACAGGTTTGGTGCCCTGCAGGATGAGGAGGAGCTGGACATGGCTGCAAGGGAAGTAACTGGGGCAACAGACCCTGTGCCTCGCGGGAACAGCCGGAAGAAGCGGCGGGTGACTGTTGTGGGTGACTCCCTGCTGCAGGGGACGGAGGCACCTATCTGCCGACCTGACCTCTTGTCTAGAGAGGTTTGTTGCCTGCCGGGGCTCGCGTACGAGATGTCGTGGAAAGACTGCCAAGGCTTGGCCACTCATCGGACTAGTACCCTCTGCCGCTCTGCCATGTGGGCACTAATGACACCAAGGGCAAACTGGAAACCATCGAAGAGGATTTCCGAGCTCTGGGGATGGTGGTGAAGGGTCTGGGAGCCCAGGTCATCGTCTCCTCAATCCCGCCAGTGAGGGGGATGGAGGAGACGGACTTTCCAAGCCAACAGCTGGCTGCGCCGCTGGTGTTGCCAAGAGGGTTTTGGTTTCTGCGCGCATGGGCCCCTGTCTGAAGACCGACAGCTGATGGGGAGAGCTGGGCTCCACCTCACTAAGCGGGGGCACGTGTGTCTATGCCAACAGGACAGGTTGGCCAGCCTGCTAAGGAGGACTGTAAACTAGGAAAGATGGGGCAAGGGGAGCGTTAGAGTGACCGGGTAGTTGGCAAAACACGGCTCGAGGCGGGGTGCCTGCAGCCAGGGAAGTGCGCACGGGCTGTGGCTACGGAGGAGCCCCTTGTATCCCTCCTGGGAAAGCCGCGCGCTCGATCAGCGCTCTGAAGTGCCTGTACACCAATGCATGCAGCATGGGCACTAAAGAGGAAGAACTAGAGAGCTGTGTGTGTGGTTGCAGGGCCATGATCATGAGCTCATGCAATTACAGAGACGTGGTGGGATCGTTCACATGACTGGCGTGCTGTCCTAGATGGCTACCTGCTTTTTAGGAAGGCCAGGCCAGGAAAGCGAGGTGGTGGAGTTGCTCTTTAGGTGAGAGAGCAACTGGAACGTATCGAGCTCTGCCTCGGGGTGGCTGAAGAGCGAGTCGAGAGCTTATGGGGAAGGATAAAAGGGCAGGCTAGCATGGGGGACACTGTGGTGGGTGTTTACTACAGGCCGCCTGATCGGGAAGAGGAAGTGGCGGAGGCCTTCTACAGACGGCTGGAAGTAGCCTCACGATCACGGGCGCCGGCTCTCATGGGGGACTTCAACCAGCCTGATAGCTGCTGGAGACACAACACAGCTAGGCACAAACACTCCAGGAAGTTCCTGCAGAGCATTGGTGATAACTTTTGGACACGGGTGGTGGAGGAGCCAACGAGGAGAGGTGTGCTGCTGCTGCTGCACCTCGTACTAACAAACAGAGAAGGACTGGCCGAAGATGCGAAGGTCGGGGGCAGCCTTGGGGGCAGTGACCGCGAGATGGTGGAGTTCAGGATGCTGCGAGGAGGAGGCAGGGCAATAAGCCGGATCGCAGCCCTGGACTTCAGCAGAGCAAACTTTGGCCTCTTCAGGGACCTACTTGGAGGAATCCCATGGGTTAGGGCCCTAGAAGGAGCGGGGGGTGCCCAAGAGAGCGGGTTACTAGTCAAGCATCACTTCCTGCAAGCTCAAGATCGGAGCATCGCTATGAGCAAGGAGGCAGGAGGCCTGCATGGCTGAGCAAGGAGCTCCTGGCAAAACTCAGCCAGAAGAAGGAAGTAGAGAGAATGTGGAAAGGGGGACAGGCCACTTGGGAGGACTATAGGCACGTTGTCAGCGTCTGCAGGGATGCGACGAGGAAGGCCAGGGCCCATTTGGAATTAAATCTGGCAAGGGATGTCAAGGACAAGAAGAAGGGCTTCTTCGCATACATCAGGAGCAAAAGGAAGACTAGGGAAAATGCGGGCCCGCTGCTGAATGGGGTGGCTGCCCTGGTGAGAGAAGGCAGAGTTACTGAATGCCGCCTTTGCGTCAGTCTTTCCTGCTCAGGCCAGCCCTCAGGACTCGCAGACGCTGGAGGCAAGAGAGAAAGTCTGGAGAAAGGAAGCCTTCCCCTTGGTTGACGAGGATGGGGTTAGAGATCATTTAGTGAAACCTGACACCCACAAATCCATGGGCCCCGCTGGGATGCACCCACGAGCGCTGAGGGAGCTGGCGGATGTTATTGCTAGGCCACTCTCCATCATCTTTGCAAGGTCCTGGAGAACAGGAGAGGTGCCTGAGGACCGGAGGAAAGCCAGCGTCACCCCACTCTTCGAAAAGGGCAAGAAGGAGCACCCAGGGAACTACAGGCCAGTCAGGCTCACCTCCATCCCTCGAAAGGTGATGGAGCAGCTCGTCCTGGGGGCCATCTCTAAGGCTGTGGCGGACCAGAAGGCGAGCAGGAGTGGTCAGCGTGCCTTCCCCGAGGGGAAATGATGCTTAACCGACCTGATAGCCTTCTGTGCTGGAATGCCTGCCTGGGTAGATGAGGCGAGAGCAGTGGATGTTGTCGACCTTGACTTCAGGAAGGCTTTCCACACTGTCTCCTGTAACATCCTCATAGGCAAGCTCAGGAAGCGTGGGTTAGATGAGTGGCCGGTGAGGTGGCTTGAGAACTGGCTGGCTGGCAGAGCTCAGAGGGTTGTGCTCCACTGATGTGGAGAGTCTAGGTGGAGGCCTGTAGCTAGCGTCGCCGCGCCAGGGGGCAGTCCTGGGTCCAGTCTTGCTCAACTTCTTCATCAGCGACCTGGCTGAAGGGACAGAGTGCCTCCTCGGCAAGTTTGCTGATGATACAAACCGGGGAGGAGTGGCTGATGCAGCAGAGGGCCGTGCTGCCGGTCAGAGGGGGCTGGCGAGATGAGCAGGCAGGAACCTCCTGAAGTTCAACAAAGGCAATTGCAGGGTCCTGCACCGAGGGGGGAATAAGGCCCTGCAGCAGGACAGGCTGGGGGCTGAGCTGCTGGAAAGCAGCTCTGCAGAGAAGGACCTGGGAGTGCTGCTGGACACCAAGTAAAGCACGAGGCAGCAATGTGCCCTTGTGGACAAGAAGGCCAATGGTATCCTGGGGGGGAGGGGGGGTGCATCAGGAAGAGTGTTGTCAGCAGGTGGAGGGAGGTGAGGCCCCCCCCCCCGACTCAGCCCTGCTGAGGCCACATGTGGAGTAGTGCGTGCAGTTCTGGGCTCCGCAGTACAAGAGGGATGTGGCACTACTGGAGCAAGTCCAGCGAAGGGCTACAGAGATGATGAGGGCACTGGAGCAGCTCTCTCTTATGAGGAAAGGCTGAGAGAGCTGCGCCTGTTCTGCCTGGCGAAGAGACCATTGATCTAACAACATATAAAACTATCGAAAGAGAGGGTGTCACGAGGATGGGGCCGCACTCAACGACTCCTGTTCTCGCCGGCACTACGACGAATCCACTCGCAGATTCTCAGACTCGCCAAGTGGCCCATTTCCTGATTCCCCGACTGACCGAGGAAGGAATCGCTCGCCGACACCCAGACTCCTCACCGACTCACTCACCAACTCACAGACTCTTCAACGACTCGGCGCCTCACAGATACACCGACTCACTCAACGACTCACGATTCGCCGACAGACGGAGTCACCGACTCACCTACCAACAGACTTCCCACCGACTCGCAGACTCCTCACCGTCTCACAGGTACACCGACTCACGGGCTCCCAGTTTCGCCCACTCACCGACTCTCGACTCGCTGACTTGACGACTCGTCGACTGAGCGAGCGGCCAACTCACCGACTGACAGCCTCAGCCTCTCACACTCACCGAGTCGCCGACTCGCCGACTCTCAGGCTCCCCGACTCGTCAAGTCACTCCCTGAGTTCACAACTCTCAGACTCACCGGCTCACAGAAGCCCCCATTTCCCGATCCGCCGGATGGGAGCTGCTCAGCCTCTCCGGTGGACCGTGAGTATCCCCCCCCCACCCCCCGGCCCTCCGCTCCCCTTTTCCTGCGATGCTGCGTTAAGGTAACTCTTGGAGGTTGAGAGTCCGCTCACTAAGAGAGCGAAGAAGCTAGCTTTCAAGTTGGGCTAAGCAGTGTTGCCGATTATCAGCGCAGTAGCCGATGGTTTGGGGTTATGCTTTCTAAAGGAGGACTTGCATTGCTTCAGTGGGTGTTACTAATCCGAGAGCTCGCGTGAGGAAAGAAGCATTGCTTTTTATTACTTTACTCTCTCGGAAGTTACCGTCCTAAGCGAGAACCCTCACAGCACGCCAGCAATGCAAACTCTGAGGCTAAACTTCAGGTCTAACCTTTGCCCTAAATCTAAAGCGTAACCCAAGAGCACAGCTAACAGAGGCAGCAGTTTGTGCAGCACTGTCTGGGCTCGACTTAGAACTCTTGAGGCCTTCCCCCCTCTCGGAAGTTGTGGGCGCTTTGTCGGAAGCAGCTGAGGAAGTAGGGCTGATTGCTGCTAACAGGAAAGGGCAGCTGGGCAAGGACAACTAGAGGAGGCCTTAACTTCTCCTGCGAGAAGCTCTAGCTAGGTGTAGCTGCCACTAACAATCGATCGCTCATCCAAGTGGCCCTTGATGAGGGTGGGTCAGTGACTGGCTGAGTCAGTGCTAGGGAGAGGCCGACCGTAAGAGCCAGGCCCAGGGCGCAGCTCCCAGAGGCAGCAGTTTGCACAGCAGGGCACAAGAAGGCACCTTCGTTTCCGATTCCAGCACTGTATGCTTGCTCCGGTACGGTCATGACACTCTGCAGCGCACATTGCCCAGGACTTGTTGGAGTCGCTGCATCCTCTGTGTCAGAGGCTTGGGCCCAGGCGGACCCTCTGACAGCAGATGCAACTCTAAAGGTCTCAGGCTGCAGGGAGTGTCAGCCTGCTGTGTAGCATCCGAGAAGAGGAGAAGGAGCTAGAGAGGGTATTCTCGGAGACTGCACAGCTTCATGAGTCTCAAGCCGCCAGAGCAGTGGAGTTGCGGGAGGGCTCTGTGCCGTGTGAAACGGTACATCATAACACTGTAGAAGGCGCCTGGAAGCTGGTCGCTTCTCGTAGGAGGAGAAAGGCTCCTCCTGCTCCTGAGGACTTGCAAGTGAAGAACAGGTTTGGTGCCCTGCAGGATGAGGAGGAGCTGGACATGGCTGCAAGGGAAGTAACTGGGGCAACAGACCCTGTGCCTCGCGGGAACAGCCGGAAGAAGCGGCGGGTGACTGTTGTGGGTGACTCCCTGCTGCAGGGGACGGAGGCACCTATCTGCCGACCTGACCTCTTGTCTAGAGAGGTTTGTTGCCTGCCGGGGCTCGCGTACGAGATGTCGTGGAAAGACTGCCAAGGCTTGGCCACTCATCGGACTAGTACCCTCTGCCGCTCTGCCATGTGGGCACTAATGACACCAAGGGCAAACTGGAAACCATCGAAGAGGATTTCCGAGCTCTGGGGATGGTGGTGAAGGGTCTGGGAGCCCAGGTCATCGTCTCCTCAATCCCGCCAGTGAGGGGGATGGAGGAGACGGACTTTCCAAGCCAACAGCTGGCTGCGCCGCTGGTGTTGCCAAGAGGGTTTTGGTTTCTGCGCGCATGGGCCCCTGTCTGAAGACCGACAGCTGATGGGGAGAGCTGGGCTCCACCTCACTAAGCGGGGGCACGTGTGTCTATGCCAACAGGACAGGTTGGCCAGCCTGCTAAGGAGGACTGTAAACTAGGAAAGATGGGGCAAGGGGAGCGTTAGAGTGACCGGGTAGTTGGCAAAACACGGCTCGAGGCGGGGTGCCTGCAGCCAGGGAAGTGCGCACGGGCTGTGGCTACGGAGGAGCCCCTTGTATCCCTCCTGGGAAAGCCGCGCGCTCGATCAGCGCTCTGAAGTGCCTGTACACCAATGCATGCAGCATGGGCACTAAAGAGGAAGAACTAGAGAGCTGTGTGTGTGGTTGCAGGGCCATGATCATGAGCTCATGCAATTACAGAGACGTGGTGGGATCGTTCACATGACTGGCGTGCTGTCCTAGATGGCTACCTGCTTTTTAGGAAGGCCAGGCCAGGAAAGCGAGGTGGTGGAGTTGCTCTTTAGGTGAGAGAGCAACTGGAACGTATCGAGCTCTGCCTCGGGGTGGCTGAAGAGCGAGTCGAGAGCTTATGGGGAAGGATAAAAGGGCAGGCTAGCATGGGGGACACTGTGGTGGGTGTTTACTACAGGCCGCCTGATCGGGAAGAGGAAGTGGCGGAGGCCTTCTACAGACGGCTGGAAGTAGCCTCACGATCACGGGCGCCGGCTCTCATGGGGGACTTCAACCAGCCTGATAGCTGCTGGAGACACAACACAGCTAGGCACAAACACTCCAGGAAGTTCCTGCAGAGCATTGGTGATAACTTTTGGACACGGGTGGTGGAGGAGCCAACGAGGAGAGGTGTGCTGCTGCTGCTGCACCTCGTACTAACAAACAGAGAAGGACTGGCCGAAGATGCGAAGGTCGGGGGCAGCCTTGGGGGCAGTGACCGCGAGATGGTGGAGTTCAGGATGCTGCGAGGAGGAGGCAGGGCAATAAGCCGGATCGCAGCCCTGGACTTCAGCAGAGCAAACTTTGGCCTCTTCAGGGACCTACTTGGAGGAATCCCATGGGTTAGGGCCCTAGAAGGAGCGGGGGGTGCCCAAGAGAGCGGGTTACTAGTCAAGCATCACTTCCTGCAAGCTCAAGATCGGAGCATCGCTATGAGCAAGGAGGCAGGAGGCCTGCATGGCTGAGCAAGGAGCTCCTGGCAAAACTCAGCCAGAAGAAGGAAGTAGAGAGAATGTGGAAAGGGGGACAGGCCACTTGGGAGGACTATAGGCACGTTGTCAGCGTCTGCAGGGATGCGACGAGGAAGGCCAGGGCCCATTTGGAATTAAATCTGGCAAGGGATGTCAAGGACAAGAAGAAGGGCTTCTTCGCATACATCAGGAGCAAAAGGAAGACTAGGGAAAATGCGGGCCCGCTGCTGAATGGGGTGGCTGCCCTGGTGAGAGAAGGCAGAGTTACTGAATGCCGCCTTTGCGTCAGTCTTTCCTGCTCAGGCCAGCCCTCAGGACTCGCAGACGCTGGAGGCAAGAGAGAAAGTCTGGAGAAAGGAAGCCTTCCCCTTGGTTGACGAGGATGGGGTTAGAGATCATTTAGTGAAACCTGACACCCACAAATCCATGGGCCCCGCTGGGATGCACCCACGAGCGCTGAGGGAGCTGGCGGATGTTATTGCTAGGCCACTCTCCATCATCTTTGCAAGGTCCTGGAGAACAGGAGAGGTGCCTGAGGACCGGAGGAAAGCCAGCGTCACCCCACTCTTCGAAAAGGGCAAGAAGGAGCACCCAGGGAACTACAGGCCAGTCAGGCTCACCTCCATCCCTCGAAAGGTGATGGAGCAGCTCGTCCTGGGGGCCATCTCTAAGGCTGTGGCGGACCAGAAGGCGAGCAGGAGTGGTCAGCGTGCCTTCCCCGAGGGGAAATGATGCTTAACCGACCTGAT
Organism: Apteryx mantelli; assembly: GCF_036417845.1. Lineage (NCBI taxonomy): Eukaryota > Metazoa > Chordata > Aves > Apterygiformes > Apterygidae > Apteryx > Apteryx mantelli. The sequence goes on from NC_089978.1 coordinate 137,658,463, forward strand.
AGCCTTCTGTGCTGGAATGCCTGCCTGGGTAGATGAGGCGAGAGCAGTGGATGTTGTCGACCTTGACTTCAGGAAGGCTTTCCACACTGTCTCCTGTAACATCCTCATAGGCAAGCTCAGGAAGCGTGGGTTAGATGAGTGGCCGGTGAGGTGGCTTGAGAACTGGCTGGCTGGCAGAGCTCAGAGGGTTGTGCTCCACTGATGTGGAGAGTCTAGGTGGAGGCCTGTAGCTAGCGTCGCCGCGCCAGGGGGCAGTCCTGGGTCCAGTCTTGCTCAACTTCTTCATCAGCGACCTGGCTGAAGGGACAGAGTGCCTCCTCGGCAAGTTTGCTGATGATACAAACCGGGGAGGAGTGGCTGATGCAGCAGAGGGCCGTGCTGCCGGTCAGAGGGGGCTGGCGAGATGAGCAGGCAGGAACCTCCTGAAGTTCAACAAAGGCAATTGCAGGGTCCTGCACCGAGGGGGGAATAAGGCCCTGCAGCAGGACAGGCTGGGGGCTGAGCTGCTGGAAAGCAGCTCTGCAGAGAAGGACCTGGGAGTGCTGCTGGACACCAAGTAAAGCACGAGGCAGCAATGTGCCCTTGTGGACAAGAAGGCCAATGGTATCCTGGGGGGGAGGGGGGGTGCATCAGGAAGAGTGTTGTCAGCAGGTGGAGGGAGGTGAGGCCCCCCCCCCCCGACTCAGCCCTGCTGAGGCCACATGTGGAGTAGTGCGTGCAGTTCTGGGCTCCGCAGTACAAGAGGGATGTGGCACTACTGGAGCAAGTCCAGCGAAGGGCTACAGAGATGATGAGGGCACTGGAGCAGCTCTCTCTTATGAGGAAAGGCTGAGAGAGCTGCGCCTGTTCTGCCTGGCGAAGAGACCATTGATCTAACAACATATAAAACTATCGAAAGAGAGGGTGTCACGAGGATGGGGCCGCACTCAACGACTCCTGTTCTCGCCGGCACTACGACGAATCCACTCGCAGATTCTCAGACTCGCCAAGTGGCCCATTTCCTGATTCCCCGACTGACCGAGGAAGGAATCGCTCGCCGACACCCAGACTCCTCACCGACTCACTCACCAACTCACAGACTCTTCAACGACTCGGCGCCTCACAGATACACCGACTCACTCAACGACTCACGATTCGCCGACAGACGGAGTCACCGACTCACCTACCAACAGACTTCCCACCGACTCGCAGACTCCTCACCGTCTCACAGGTACACCGACTCACGGGCTCCCAGTTTCGCCCACTCACCGACTCTCGACTCGCTGACTTGACGACTCGTCGACTGAGCGAGCGGCCAACTCACCGACTGACAGCCTCAGCCTCTCACACTCACCGAGTCGCCGACTCGCCGACTCTCAGGCTCCCCGACTCGTCAAGTCACTCCCTGAGTTCACAACTCTCAGACTCACCGGCTCACAGAAGCCCCCATTTCCCGATCCGCCGGATGGGAGCTGCTCAGCCTCTCCGGTGGACCGTGAGTATCCCCCCCCCACCCCCCGGCCCTCCGCTCCCCTTTTCCTGCGATGCTGCGTTAAGGTAACTCTTGGAGGTTGAGAGTCCGCTCACTAAGAGAGCGAAGAAGCTAGCTTTCAAGTTGGGCTAAGCAGTGTTGCCGATTATCAGCGCAGTAGCCGATGGTTTGGGGTTATGCTTTCTAAAGGAGGACTTGCATTGCTTCAGTGGGTGTTACTAATCCGAGAGCTCGCGTGAGGAAAGAAGCATTGCTTTTTATTACTTTACTCTCTCGGAAGTTACCGTCCTAAGCGAGAACCCTCACAGCACGCCAGCAATGCAAACTCTGAGGCTAAACTTCAGGTCTAACCTTTGCCCTAAATCTAAAGCGTAACCCAAGAGCACAGCTAACAGAGGCAGCAGTTTGTGCAGCACTGTCTGGGCTCGACTTAGAACTCTTGAGGCCTTCCCCCCTCTCGGAAGTTGTGGGCGCTTTGTCGGAAGCAGCTGAGGAAGTAGGGCTGATTGCTGCTAACAGGAAAGGGCAGCTGGGCAAGGACAACTAGAGGAGGCCTTAACTTCTCCTGCGAGAAGCTCTAGCTAGGTGTAGCTGCCACTAACAATCGATCGCTCATCCAAGTGGCCCTTGATGAGGGTGGGTCAGTGACTGGCTGAGTCAGTGCTAGGGAGAGGCCGACCGTAAGAGCCAGGCCCAGGGCGCAGCTCCCAGAGGCAGCAGTTTGCACAGCAGGGCACAAGAAGGCACCTTCGTTTCCGATTCCAGCACTGTATGCTTGCTCCGGTACGGTCATGACACTCTGCAGCGCACATTGCCCAGGACTTGTTGGAGTCGCTGCATCCTCTGTGTCAGAGGCTTGGGCCCAGGCGGACCCTCTGACAGCAGATGCAACTCTAAAGGTCTCAGGCTGCAGGGAGTGTCAGCCTGCTGTGTAGCATCCGAGAAGAGGAGAAGGAGCTAGAGAGGGTATTCTCGGAGACTGCACAGCTTCATGAGTCTCAAGCCGCCAGAGCAGTGGAGTTGCGGGAGGGCTCTGTGCCGTGTGAAACGGTACATCATAACACTGTAGAAGGCGCCTGGAAGCTGGTCGCTTCTCGTAGGAGGAGAAAGGCTCCTCCTGCTCCTGAGGACTTGCAAGTGAAGAACAGGTTTGGTGCCCTGCAGGATGAGGAGGAGCTGGACATGGCTGCAAGGGAAGTAACTGGGGCAACAGACCCTGTGCCTCGCGGGAACAGCCGGAAGAAGCGGCGGGTGACTGTTGTGGGTGACTCCCTGCTGCAGGGGACGGAGGCACCTATCTGCCGACCTGACCTCTTGTCTAGAGAGGTTTGTTGCCTGCCGGGGCTCGCGTACGAGATGTCGTGGAAAGACTGCCAAGGCTTGGCCACTCATCGGACTAGTACCCTCTGCCGCTCTGCCATGTGGGCACTAATGACACCAAGGGCAAACTGGAAACCATCGAAGAGGATTTCCGAGCTCTGGGGATGGTGGTGAAGGGTCTGGGAGCCCAGGTCATCGTCTCCTCAATCCCGCCAGTGAGGGGGATGGAGGAGACGGACTTTCCAAGCCAACAGCTGGCTGCGCCGCTGGTGTTGCCAAGAGGGTTTTGGTTTCTGCGCGCATGGGCCCCTGTCTGAAGACCGACAGCTGATGGGGAGAGCTGGGCTCCACCTCACTAAGCGGGGGCACGTGTGTCTATGCCAACAGGACAGGTTGGCCAGCCTGCTAAGGAGGACTGTAAACTAGGAAAGATGGGGCAAGGGGAGCGTTAGAGTGACCGGGTAGTTGGCAAAACACGGCTCGAGGCGGGGTGCCTGCAGCCAGGGAAGTGCGCACGGGCTGTGGCTACGGAGGAGCCCCTTGTATCCCTCCTGGGAAAGCCGCGCGCTCGATCAGCGCTCTGAAGTGCCTGTACACCAATGCATGCAGCATGGGCACTAAAGAGGAAGAACTAGAGAGCTGTGTGTGTGGTTGCAGGGCCATGATCATGAGCTCATGCAATTACAGAGACGTGGTGGGATCGTTCACATGACTGGCGTGCTGTCCTAGATGGCTACCTGCTTTTTAGGAAGGCCAGGCCAGGAAAGCGAGGTGGTGGAGTTGCTCTTTAGGTGAGAGAGCAACTGGAACGTATCGAGCTCTGCCTCGGGGTGGCTGAAGAGCGAGTCGAGAGCTTATGGGGAAGGATAAAAGGGCAGGCTAGCATGGGGGACACTGTGGTGGGTGTTTACTACAGGCCGCCTGATCGGGAAGAGGAAGTGGCGGAGGCCTTCTACAGACGGCTGGAAGTAGCCTCACGATCACGGGCGCCGGCTCTCATGGGGGACTTCAACCAGCCTGATAGCTGCTGGAGACACAACACAGCTAGGCACAAACACTCCAGGAAGTTCCTGCAGAGCATTGGTGATAACTTTTGGACACGGGTGGTGGAGGAGCCAACGAGGAGAGGTGTGCTGCTGCTGCTGCACCTCGTACTAACAAACAGAGAAGGACTGGCCGAAGATGCGAAGGTCGGGGGCAGCCTTGGGGGCAGTGACCGCGAGATGGTGGAGTTCAGGATGCTGCGAGGAGGAGGCAGGGCAATAAGCCGGATCGCAGCCCTGGACTTCAGCAGAGCAAACTTTGGCCTCTTCAGGGACCTACTTGGAGGAATCCCATGGGTTAGGGCCCTAGAAGGAGCGGGGGGTGCCCAAGAGAGCGGGTTACTAGTCAAGCATCACTTCCTGCAAGCTCAAGATCGGAGCATCGCTATGAGCAAGGAGGCAGGAGGCCTGCATGGCTGAGCAAGGAGCTCCTGGCAAAACTCAGCCAGAAGAAGGAAGTAGAGAGAATGTGGAAAGGGGGACAGGCCACTTGGGAGGACTATAGGCACGTTGTCAGCGTCTGCAGGGATGCGACGAGGAAGGCCAGGGCCCATTTGGAATTAAATCTGGCAAGGGATGTCAAGGACAAGAAGAAGGGCTTCTTCGCATACATCAGGAGCAAAAGGAAGACTAGGGAAAATGCGGGCCCGCTGCTGAATGGGGTGGCTGCCCTGGTGAGAGAAGGCAGAGTTACTGAATGCCGCCTTTGCGTCAGTCTTTCCTGCTCAGGCCAGCCCTCAGGACTCGCAGACGCTGGAGGCAAGAGAGAAAGTCTGGAGAAAGGAAGCCTTCCCCTTGGTTGACGAGGATGGGGTTAGAGATCATTTAGTGAAACCTGACACCCACAAATCCATGGGCCCCGCTGGGATGCACCCACGAGCGCTGAGGGAGCTGGCGGATGTTATTGCTAGGCCACTCTCCATCATCTTTGCAAGGTCCTGGAGAACAGGAGAGGTGCCTGAGGACCGGAGGAAAGCCAGCGTCACCCCACTCTTCGAAAAGGGCAAGAAGGAGCACCCAGGGAACTACAGGCCAGTCAGGCTCACCTCCATCCCTCGAAAGGTGATGGAGCAGCTCGTCCTGGGGGCCATCTCTAAGGCTGTGGCGGACCAGAAGGCGAGCAGGAGTGGTCAGCGTGCCTTCCCCGAGGGGAAATGATGCTTAACCGACCTGATAGCCTTCTGTGCTGGAATGCCTGCCTGGGTAGATGAGGCGAGAGCAGTGGATGTTGTCGACCTTGACTTCAGGAAGGCTTTCCACACTGTCTCCTGTAACATCCTCATAGGCAAGCTCAGGAAGCGTGGGTTAGATGAGTGGCCGGTGAGGTGGCTTGAGAACTGGCTGGCTGGCAGAGCTCAGAGGGTTGTGCTCCACTGATGTGGAGAGTCTAGGTGGAGGCCTGTAGCTAGCGTCGCCGCGCCAGGGGGCAGTCCTGGGTCCAGTCTTGCTCAACTTCTTCATCAGCGACCTGGCTGAAGGGACAGAGTGCCTCCTCGGCAAGTTTGCTGATGATACAAACCGGGGAGGAGTGGCTGATGCAGCAGAGGGCCGTGCTGCCGGTCAGAGGGGGCTGGCGAGATGAGCAGGCAGGAACCTCCTGAAGTTCAACAAAGGCAATTGCAGGGTCCTGCACCGAGGGGGGAATAAGGCCCTGCAGCAGGACAGGCTGGGGGCTGAGCTGCTGGAAAGCAGCTCTGCAGAGAAGGACCTGGGAGTGCTGCTGGACACCAAGTAAAGCACGAGGCAGCAATGTGCCCTTGTGGACAAGAAGGCCAATGGTATCCTGGGGGGGGGTGCATCAGGAAGAGTGTTGTCATCAGGTGGAGGGAGGTGAGGCCCCCCCCCCCCGACTCAGCCCTGCTGAGGCCACATGTGGAGTAGTGCGTGCAGTTCTGGGCTCCGCAGTACAAGAGGGATGTGGCACTACTGGAGCAAGTCCAGCGAAGGGCTACAGAGATGATGAGGGCACTGGAGCAGCTCTCTCTTATGAGGAAAGGCTGAGAGAGCTGCGCCTGTTCTGCCTGGCGAAGAGACCATTGATCTAACAACATATAAAACTATCGAAAGAGAGGGTGTCACGAGGATGGGGCCGCACTCAACGACTCCTGTTCTCGCCGGCACTACGACGAATCCACTCGCAGATTCTCAGACTCGCCAAGTGGCCCATTTCCTGATTCCCCGACTGACCGAGGAAGGCATCGCTCGCCGACACCCAGACTCCTCACCGACTCACTCACCAACTCACAGACTCTTCAACGACTCGGCGCCTCACAGATACACCGACTCACTCAACGACTCACGATTCGCCGACAGACGGAGTCACCGACTCACCTACCAACAGACTTCCCACCGACTCGCAGACTCCTCACCGTCTCACAGGTACACCGACTCACGGGCTCCCAGTTTCGCCCACTCACCGACTCTCGACTCGCTGACTTGACGACTCGTCGACTGAGCGAGCGGCCAACTCACCGACTGACAGCCTCAGCCTCTCACACTCACCGAGTCGCCGACTCGCCGACTCTCAGGCTCCCCGACTCGTCAAGTCACTCCCTGAGTTCACAACTCTCAGACTCACCGGCTCACAGAAGCCCCCATTTCCCGATCCGCCGGATGGGAGCTGCTCAGCCTCTCCGGTGGACCGTGAGTATCCCCCCCCCCACCCCCCGGCCCTCCGCTCCCCTTTTCCTGCGATGCTGCGTTAAGGTAACTCTTGGAGGTTGAGAGTCCGCTCACTAAGAGAGCGAAGAAGCTAGCTTTCAAGTTGGGCTAAGCAGTGTTGCCGATTATCAGCGCAGTAGCCGATGGTTTGGGGTTATGCTTTCTAAAGGAGGACTTGCATTGCTTCAGTGGGTGTTACTAATCCGAGAGCTCGCGTGAGGAAAGAAGCATTGCTTTTTATTACTTTACTCTCTCGGAAGTTACTGTCCTAAGCGAGAACCCTCACAGCACGCCAGCAATGCAAACTCTGAGGCTAAACTTCAGGTCTAACCTTTGCCCTAAATCTAAAGCGTAACCCAAGAGCACAGCTAACAGAGGCAGCAGTTTGTGCAGCACTGTCTGGGCTCGACTTAGAACTCTTGAGGCCTTCCCCCCTCTCGGAAGTTGTGGGCGCTTTGTCGGAAGCAGCTGAGGAAGTAGGGCTGATTGCTGCTAACAGGAAAGGGCAGCTGGGCAAGGACAACTAGAGGAGGCCTTAACTTCTCCTGCGAGAAGCTCTAGCTAGGTGTAGCTGCCACTAACAATCGATCGCTCATCCAAGTGGCCCTTGATGAGGGTGGGTCAGTGACTGGCTGAGTCAGTGCTAGGGAGAGGCCGACCGTAAGAGCCAGGCCCAGGGCGCAGCTCCCAGAGGCAGCAGTTTGCACAGCAGGGCACAAGAAGGCACCTTCGTTTCCGATCCCAGCACTGTATGCTTGCTCCGGTACGGTCATGACACTCTGCAGCGCACGTTGCCCAGGACTTGTTGGAGTCGCTGCATCCTCTGTGTCAGAGGCTTGGGCCCAGGCGGACCCTCTGACAGCAGATGCAACTCTAAAGGTCTCAGGCTGCAGGGAGTGTCAGCCTGCTGTGTAGCATCCGAGAAGAGGAGAAGGAGCTAGAGAGGGTATTCTCGGAGACTGCACAGCTTCATGAGTCTCAAGCCGCCAGAGCAGTGGAGTTGCGGGAGGGCTCTGTGCCGTGTGAAACGGTACATCATAACACTGTAGAAGGCGCCTGGAAGCTGGTCGCTTCTCGTAGGAGGAGAAAGGCTCCTCCTGCTCCTGAGGACTTGCAAGTGAAGAACAGGTTTGGTGCCCTGCAGGATGAGGAGGAGCTGGACATGGCTGCAAGGGAAGTAACTGGGGCAACAGACCCTGTGCCTCGCGGGAACAGCCGGAAGAAGCGGCGGGTGACTGTTGTGGGTGACTCCCTGCTGCAGGGGACGGAGGCACCTATCTGCCGACCTGACCTCTTGTCTAGAGAGGTTTGTTGCCTGCCGGGGCTCGCGTACGAGATGTCGTGGAAAGACTGCCAAGGCTTGGCCACTCATCGGACTAGTACCCTCTGCCGCTCTGCCATGTGGGCACTAATGACACCAAGGGCAAACTGGAAACCATCGAAGAGGATTTCCGAGCTCTGGGGATGGTGGTGAAGGGTCTGGGAGCCCAGGTCATCGTCTCCTCAATCCCGCCAGTGAGGGGGATGGAGGAGACGGACTTTCCAAGCCAACAGCTGGCTGCGCCGCTGGTGTTGCCAAGAGGGTTTTGGTTTCTGCGCGCATGGGCCCCTGTCTGAAGATCGACAGCTGATGGGGAGAGCTGGGCTCCACCTCACTAAGCGGGGGCACGTGTGTCTATGCCAACAGGACAGGTTGGCCAGCCTGCTAAGGAGGACTGTAAACTAGGAAAGATGGGGCAAGGGGAGCGTTAGAGTGACCGGGTAGTTGGCAAAACACGGCTCGAGGCGGGGTGCCTGCAGCCAGGGAAGTGCGCACGGGCTGTGGCTACGGAGGAGCCCCTTGTATCCCTCCTGGGAAAGCCGCGCGCTCGATCAGCGCTCTGAAGTGCCTGTACACCAATGCATGCAGCATGGGCACTAAAGAGGAAGAACTAGAGAGCTGTGTGTGTGGTTGCAGGGCCATGATCATGAGCTCATGCAATTACAGAGACGTGGTGGGATCGTTCACATGACTGGCGTGCTGTCCTAGATGGCTACCTGCTTTTTAGGAAGGCCAGGCCAGGAAAGCGAGGTGGTGGAGTTGCTCTTTAGGTGAGAGAGCAACTGGAACGTATCGAGCTCTGCCTCGGGGTGGCTGAAGAGCGAGTCGAGAGCTTATGGGGAAGGATAAAAGGGCAGGCTAGCATGGGGGACACTGTGGTGGGTGTTTACTACAGGCCGCCTGATCGGGAAGAGGAAGTGGCGGAGGCCTTCTACAGACGGCTGGAAGTAGCCTCACGATCACGGGCGCCGGCTCTCATGGGGGACTTCAACCAGCCTGATAGCTGCTGGAGACACAACACAGCTAGGCACAAACACTCCAGGAAGTTCCTGCAGAGCATTGGTGATAACTTTTGGACACGGGTGGTGGAGGAGCCAACGAGGAGAGGTGTGCTGCTGCTGCTGCACCTCGTACTAACAAACAGAGAAGGACTGGCCGAAGATGCGAAGGTCGGGGGCAGCCTTGGGGGCAGTGACCGCGAGATGGTGGAGTTCAGGATGCTGCGAGGAGGAGGCAGGGCAATAAGCCGGATCGCAGCCCTGGACTTCAGCAGAGCAAACTTTGGCCTCTTCAGGGACCTACTTGGAGGAATCCCATGGGTTAGGGCCCTAGAAGGAGCGGGGGGTGCCCAAGAGAGCGGGTTACTAGTCAAGCATCACTTCCTGCAAGCTCAAGATCGGAGCATCGCTATGAGCAAGGAGGCAGGAGGCCTGCATGGCTGAGCAAGGAGCTCCTGGCAAAACTCAGCCAGAAGAAGGAAGTAGAGAGAATGTGGAAAGGGGGACAGGCCACTTGGGAGGACTATAGGCACGTTGTCAGCGTCTGCAGGGATGCGACGAGGAAGGCCAGGGCCCATTTGGAATTAAATCTGGCAAGGGATGTCAAGGACAAGAAGAAGGGCTTCTTCGCATACATCAGGAGCAAAAGGAAGACTAGGGAAAATGCGGGCCCGCTGCTGAATGGGGTGGCTGCCCTGGTGAGAGAAGGCAGAGTTACTGAATGCCGCCTTTGCGTCAGTCTTTCCTGCTCAGGCCAGCCCTCAGGACTCGCAGACGCTGGAGGCAAGAGAGAAAGTCTGGAGAAAGGAAGCCTTCCCCTTGGTTGACGAGGATGGGGTTAGAGATCATTTAGTGAAACCTGACACCCACAAATCCATGGGCCCCGCTGGGATGCACCCACGAGCGCTGAGGGAGCTGGCGGATGTTATTGCTAGGCCACTCTCCATCATCTTTGCAAGGTCCTGGAGAACAGGAGAGGTGCCTGAGGACCGGAGGAAAGCCAGCGTCACCCCACTCTTCGAAAAGGGCAAGAAGGAGCACCCAGGGAACTACAGGCCAGTCAGGCTCACCTCCATCCCTCGAAAGGTGATGGAGCAGCTCGTCCTGGGGGCCATCTCTAAGGCTGTGGCGGACCAGAAGGCGAGCAGGAGTGGTCAGCGTGCCTTCCCCGAGGGGAAATGATGCTTAACCGACCTGATAGCCTTCTGTGCTGGAATGCCTGCCTGGGTAGATGAGGCGAGAGCAGTGGATGTTGTCGACCTTGACTTCAGGAAGGCTTTCCACACTGTCTCCTGTAACATCCTCATAGGCAAGCTCAGGAAGCGTGGGTTAGATGAGTGGCCGGTGAGGTGGCTTGAGAACTGGCTGGCTGGCAGAGCTCAGAGGGTTGTGCTCCACTGATGTGGAGAGTCTAGGTGGAGGCCTGTAGCTAGCGTCGCCGCGCCAGGGGGCAGTCCTGGGTCCAGTCTTGCTCAACTTCTTCATCAGCGACCTGGCTGAAGGGACAGAGTGCCTCCTCGGCAAGTTTGCTGATGATACAAACCGGGGAGGAGTGGCTGATGCAGCAGAGGGCCGTGCTGCCGGTCAGAGGGGGCTGGCGAGATGAGCAGGCAGGAACCTCCTGAAGTTCAACAAAGGCAATTGCAGGGTCCTGCACCGAGGGGGGAATAAGGCCCTGCAGCAGGACAGGCTGGGGGCTGAGCTGCTGGAAAGCAGCTCTGCAGAGAAGGACCTGGGAGTGCTGCTGGACACCAAGTAAAGCACGAGGCAGCAATGTGCCCTTGTGGACAAGAAGGCCAATGGTATCCTGGGGGGTGGTGCATCAGGAAGAGTGTTGTCATCAGGTGGAGGGAGGTGAGGCCCCCCCCCCCGACTCAGCCCTGCTGAGGCCACATGTGGAGTAGTGCGTGCAGTTCTGGGCTCCGCAGTACAAGAGGGATGTGGCACTACTGGAGCAAGTCCAGCGAAGGGCTACAGAGATGATGAGGGCACTGGAGCAGCTCTCTCTTATGAGGAAAGGCTGAGAGAGCTGCGCCTGTTCTGCCTGGCGAAGAGACCATTGATCTAACAACATATAAAACTATCGAAAGAGAGGGTGTCACGAGGATGGGGCCGCACTCAACGACTCCTGTTCTCGCCGGCACTACGACGAATCCACTCGCAGATTCTCAGACTCGCCAAGTGGCCCATTTCCTGATTCCCCGACTGACCGAGGAAGGAATCGCTCGCCGACACCCAGACTCCTCACCGACTCACTCACCAACTCACAGACTCTTCAACGACTCGGCGCCTCACAGATACACCGACTCACTCAACGACTCACGATTCGCCGACAGACGGAGTCACCGACTCACCTACCAACAGACTTCCCACCGACTCGCAGACTCCTCACCGTCTCACAGGTACACCGACTCACGGGCTCCCAGTTTCGCCCACTCACCGACTCTCGACTCGCTGACTTGACGACTCGTCGACTGAGCGAGCGGCCAACTCACCGACTGACAGCCTCAGCCTCTCACACTCACCGAGTCGCCGACTCGCCGACTCTCAGGCTCCCCGACTCGTCAAGTCACTCCCTGAGTTCACAACTCTCAGACTCACCGGCTCACAGAAGCCCCCATTTCCCGATCCGCCGGATGGGAGCTGCTCAGCCTCTCCGGTGGACCGTGAGTATCCCCCCCCCAACCCCCCGGCCCTCCGCTCCCCTTTTCCTGCGATGCTGCGTTAAGGTAACTCTTGGAGGTTGAGAGTCCGCTCACTAAGAGAGCGAAGAAGCTAGCTTTCAAGTTGGGCTAAGCAGTGTTGCCGATTATCAGCGCAGTAGCCGATGGTTTGGGGTTATGCTTTCTAAAGGAGGACTTGCATTGCTTCAGTGGGTGTTACTAATCCGAGAGCTCGCGTGAGGAAAGAAGCATTGCTTTTTATTACTTTACTCTCTCGGAAGTTACCGTCCTAAGCGAGAACCCTCACAGCACGCCAGCAATGCAAACTCTGAGGCTAAACTTCAGGTCTAACCTTTGCCCTAAATCTAAAGCGTAACCCAAGAGCACAGCTAACAGAGGCAGCAGTTTGTGCAGCACTGTCTGGGCTCGACTTAGAACTCTTGAGGCCTTCCCCCCCCTCTCGGAAGTTGTGGGCGCTTTGTCGGAAGCAGCTGAGGAAGTAGGGCTGATTGCTGCTAACAGGAAAGGGCAGCTGGGCAAGGACAACTAGAGGAGGCCTTAACTTCTCCTGCGAGAAGCTCTAGCTAGGTGTAGCTGCCACTAACAATCGATCGCTCATCCAAGTGGCCCTTGATGAGGGTGGGTCAGTGACTGGCTGAGTCAGTGCTAGGGAGAGGCCGACCGTAAGAGCCAGGCCCAGGGCGCAGCTCCCAGAGGCAGCAGTTTGCACAGCAGGGCACAAGAAGGCACCTTCGTTTCCGATCCCAGCACTGTATGCTTGCTCCGGTACGGTCATGACACTCTGCAGCGCACGTTGCCCAGGACTTGTTGGAGTCGCTGCATCCTCTGTGTCAGAGGCTTGGGCCCAGGCGGACCCTCTGACAGCAGATGCAACTCTAAAGGTCTCAGGCTGCAGGGAGTGTCAGCCTGCTGTGTAGCATCCGAGAAGAGGAGAAGGAGCTAGAGAGGGTATTCTCGGAGACTGCACAGCTTCATGAGTCTCAAGCCGCCAGAGCAGTGGAGTTGCGGGAGGGCTCTGTGCCGTGTGAAACGGTACATCATAACACTGTAGAAGGCGCCTGGAAGCTGGTCGCTTCTCGTAGGAGGAGAAAGGCTCCTCCTGCTCCTGAGGACTTGCAAGTGAAGAACAGGTTTGGTGCCCTGCAGGATGAGGAGGAGCTGGACATGGCTGCAAGGGAAGTAACTGGGGCAACAGACCCTGTGCCTCGCGGGAACAGCCGGAAGAAGCGGCGGGTGACTGTTGTGGGTGACTCCCTGCTGCAGGGGACGGAGGCACCTATCTGCCGACCTGACCTCTTGTCTAGAGAGGTTTGTTGCCTGCCGGGGCTCGCGTACGAGATGTCGTGGAAAGACTGCCAAGGCTTGGCCACTCATCGGACTAGTACCCTCTGCCGCTCTGCCATGTGGGCACTAATGACACCAAGGGCAAACTGGAAACCATCGAAGAGGATTTCCGAGCTCTGGGGATGGTGGTGAAGGGTCTGGGAGCCCAGGTCATCGTCTCCTCAATCCCGCCAGTGAGGGGGATGGAGGAGACGGACTTTCCAAGCCAACAGCTGGCTGCGCCGCTGGTGTTGCCAAGAGGGTTTTGGTTTCTGCGCGCATGGGCCCCTGTCTGAAGATCGACAGCTGATGGGGAGAGCTGGGCTCCACCTCACTAAGCGGGGGCACGTGTGTCTATGCCAACAGGACAGGTTGGCCAGCCTGCTAAGGAGGACTGTAAACTAGGAAAGATGGGGCAAGGGGAGCGTTAGAGTGACCGGGTAGTTGGCAAAACACGGCTCGAGGCGGGGTGCCTGCAGCCAGGGAAGTGCGCACGGGCTGTGGCTACGGAGGAGCCCCTTGTATCCCTCCTGGGAAAGCCGCGCGCTCGATCAGCGCTCTGAAGTGCCTGTACACCAATGCATGCAGCATGGGCACTAAAGAGGAAGAACTAGAGAGCTGTGTGTGTGGTTGCAGGGCCATGATCATGAGCTCATGCAATTACAGAGACGTGGTGGGATCGTTCACATGACTGGCGTGCTGTCCTAGATGGCTACCTGCTTTTTAGGAAGGCCAGGCCAGGAAAGCGAGGTGGTGGAGTTGCTCTTTAGGTGAGAGAGCAACTGGAACGTATCGAGCTCTGCCTCGGGGTGGCTGAAGAGCGAGTCGAGAGCTTATGGGGAAGGATAAAAGGGCAGGCTAGCATGGGGGACACTGTGGTGGGTGTTTACTACAGGCCGCCTGATCGGGAAGAGGAAGTGGCGGAGGCCTTCTACAGACGGCTGGAAGTAGCCTCACGATCACGGGCGCCGGCTCTCATGGGGGACTTCAACCAGCCTGATAGCTGCTGGAGACACAACACAGCTAGGCACAAACACTCCAGGAAGTTCCTGCAGAGCATTGGTGATAACTTTTGGACACGGGTGGTGGAGGAGCCAACGAGGAGAGGTGTGCTGCTGCTGCTGCACCTCGTACTAACAAACAGAGAAGGACTGGCCGAAGATGCGAAGGTCGGGGGCAGCCTTGGGGGCAGTGACCGCGAGATGGTGGAGTTCAGGATGCTGCGAGGAGGAGGCAGGGCAATAAGCCGGATCGCAGCCCTGGACTTCAGCAGAGCAAACTTTGGCCTCTTCAGGGACCTACTTGGAGGAATCCCATGGGTTAGGGCCCTAGAAGGAGCGGGGGGTGCCCAAGAGAGCGGGTTACTAGTCAAGCATCACTTCCTGCAAGCTCAAGATCGGAGCATCGCTATGAGCAAGGAGGCAGGAGGCCTGCATGGCTGAGCAAGGAGCTCCTGGCAAAACTCAGCCAGAAGAAGGAAGTAGAGAGAATGTGGAAAGGGGGACAGGCCACTTGGGAGGACTATAGGCACGTTGTCAGCGTCTGCAGGGATGCGACGAGGAAGGCCAGGGCCCATTTGGAATTAAATCTGGCAAGGGATGTCAAGGACAAGAAGAAGGGCTTCTTCGCATACATCAGGAGCAAAAGGAAGACTAGGGAAAATGCGGGCCCGCTGCTGAATGGGGTGGCTGCCCTGGTGAGAGAAGGCAGAGTTACTGAATGCCGCCTTTGCGTCAGTCTTTCCTGCTCAGGCCAGCCCTCAGGACTCGCAGACGCTGGAGGCAAGAGAGAAAGTCTGGAGAAAGGAAGCCTTCCCCTTGGTTGACGAGGATGGGGTTAGAGATCATTTAGTGAAACCTGACACCCACAAATCCATGGGCCCCGCTGGGATGCACCCACGAGCGCTGAGGGAGCTGGCGGATGTTATTGCTAGGCCACTCTCCATCATCTTTGCAAGGTCCTGGAGAACAGGAGAGGTGCCTGAGGACCGGAGGAAAGCCAGCGTCACCCCACTCTTCGAAAAGGGCAAGAAGGAGCACCCAGGGAACTACAGGCCAGTCAGGCTCACCTCCATCCCTCGAAAGGTGATGGAGCAGCTCGTCCTGGGGGCCATCTCTAAGGCTGTGGCGGACCAGAAGGCGAGCAGGAGTGGTCAGCGTGCCTTCCCCGAGGGGAAATGATGCTTAACCGACCTGATAGCCTTCTGTGCTGGAATGCCTGCCTGGGTAGATGAGGCGAGAGCAGTGGATGTTGTCGACCTTGACTTCAGGAAGGCTTTCCACACTGTCTCCTGTAACATCCTCATAGGCAAGCTCAGGAAGCGTGGGTTAGATGAGTGGCCGGTGAGGTGGCTTGAGAACTGGCTGGCTGGCAGAGCTCAGAGGGTTGTGCTCCACTGATGTGGAGAGTCTAGGTGGAGGCCTGTAGCTAGCGTCGCCGCGCCAGGGGGCAGTCCTGGGTCCAGTCTTGCTCAACTTCTTCATCAGCGACCTGGCTGAAGGGACAGAGTGCCTCCTCGGCAAGTTTGCTGATGATACAAACCGGGGAGGAGTGGCTGATGCAGCAGAGGGCCGTGCTGCCGGTCAGAGGGGGCTGGCGAGATGAGCAGGCAGGAACCTCCTGAAGTTCAACAAAGGCAATTGCAGGGTCCTGCACCGAGGGGGGAATAAGGCCCTGCAGCAGGACAGGCTGGGGGCTGAGCTGCTGGAAAGCAGCTCTGCAGAGAAGGACCTGGGAGTGCTGCTGGACACCAAGTAAAGCACGAGGCAGCAATGTGCCCTTGTGGACAAGAAGGCCAATGGTATCCTGGGGGGGGGTGCATCAGGAAGAGTGTTGTCATCAGGTGGAGGGAGGTGAGGCCCCCCCCCCCCGACTCAGCCCTGCTGAGGCCACATGTGGAGTAGTGCGTGCAGTTCTGGGCTCCGCAGTACAAGAGGGATGTGGCACTACTGGAGCAAGTCCAGCGAAGGGCTACAGAGATGATGAGGGCACTGGAGCAGCTCTCTCTTATGAGGAAAGGCTGAGAGAGCTGCGCCTGTTCTGCCTGGCGAAGAGACCATTGATCTAACAACATATAAAACTATCGAAAGAGAGGGTGTCACGAGGATGGGGCCGCACTCAACGACTCCTGTTCTCGCCGGCACTACGACGAATCCACTCGCAGATTCTCAGACTCGCCAAGTGGCCCATTTCCTGATTCCCCGACTGACCGAGGAAGGAATCGCTCGCCGACACCCAGACTCCTCACCGACTCACTCACCAACTCACAGACTCTTCAACGACTCGGCGCCTCACAGATACACCGACTCACTCAACGACTCACGATTCGCCGACAGACGGAGTCACCGACTCACCTACCAACAGACTTCCCACCGACTCGCAGACTCCTCACCGTCTCACAGGTACACCGACTCACGGGCTCCCAGTTTCGCCCACTCACCGACTCTCGACTCGCTGACTTGACGACTCGTCGACTGAGCGAGCGGCCAACTCACCGACTGACAGCCTCAGCCTCTCACACTCACCGAGTCGCCGACTCGCCGACTCTCAGGCTCCCCGACTCGTCAAGTCACTCCCTGAGTTCACAACTCTCAGACTCACCGGCTCACAGAAGCCCCCATTTCCCGATCCGCCGGATGGGAGCTGCTCAGCCTCTCCGGTGGACCGTGAGTATCCCCCCCCCCACCCCCCGGCCCTCCGCTCCCCTTTTCCTGCGATGCTGCGTTAAGGTAACTCTTGGAGGTTGAGAGTCCGCTCACTAAGAGAGCGAAGAAGCTAGCTTTCAAGTTGGGCTAAGCAGTGTTGCCGATTATCAGCGCAGTAGCCGATGGTTTGGGGTTATGCTTTCTAAAGGAGGACTTGCATTGCTTCAGTGGGTGTTACTAATCCGAGAGCTCGCGTGAGGAAAGAAGCATTGCTTTTTATTACTTTACTCTCTCGGAAGTTACCGTCCTAAGCGAGAACCCTCACAGCACGCCAGCAATGCAAACTCTGAGGCTAAACTTCAGGTCTAACCTTTGCCCTAAATCTAAAGCGTAACCCAAGAGCACAGCTAACAGAGGCAGCAGTTTGTGCAGCACTGTCTGGGCTCGACTTAGAACTCTTGAGGCCTTCCCCCCTCTCGGAAGTTGTGGGCGCTTTGTCGGAAGCAGCTGAGGAAGTAGGGCTGATTGCTGCTAACAGGAAAGGGCAGCTGGGCAAGGACAACTAGAGGAGGCCTTAACTTCTCCTGCGAGAAGCTCTAGCTAGGTGTAGCTGCCACTAACAATCGATCGCTCATCCAAGTGGCCCTTGATGAGGGTGGGTCAGTGACTGGCTGAGTCAGTGCTAGGGAGAGGCCGACCGTAAGAGCCAGGCCCAGGGCGCAGCTCCCAGAGGCAGCAGTTTGCACAGCAGGGCACAAGAAGGCACCTTCGTTTCCGATCCCAGCACTGTATGCTTGCTCCGGTACGGTCATGACACTCTGCAGCGCACGTTGCCCAGGACTTGTTGGAGTCGCTGCATCCTCTGTGTCAGAGGCTTGGGCCCAGGCGGACCCTCTGACAGCAGATGCAACTCTAAAGGTCTCAGGCTGCAGGGAGTGTCAGCCTGCTGTGTAGCATCCGAGAAGAGGAGAAGGAGCTAGAGAGGGTATTCTCGGAGACTGCACAGCTTCATGAGTCTCAAGCCGCCAGAGCAGTGGAGTTGCGGGAGGGCTCTGTGCCGTGTGAAACGGTACATCATAACACTGTAGAAGGCGCCTGGAAGCTGGTCGCTTCTCGTAGGAGGAGAAAGGCTCCTCCTGCTCCTGAGGACTTGCAAGTGAAGAACAGGTTTGGTGCCCTGCAGGATGAGGAGGAGCTGGACATGGCTGCAAGGGAAGTAACTGGGGCAACAGACCCTGTGCCTCGCGGGAACAGCCGGAAGAAGCGGCGGGTGACTGTTGTGGGTGACTCCCTGCTGCAGGGGACGGAGGCACCTATCTGCCGACCTGACCTCTTGTCTAGAGAGGTTTGTTGCCTGCCGGGGCTCGCGTACGAGATGTCGTGGAAAGACTGCCAAGGCTTGGCCACTCATCGGACTAGTACCCTCTGCCGCTCTGCCATGTGGGCACTAATGACACCAAGGGCAAACTGGAAACCATCGAAGAGGATTTCCGAGCTCTGGGGATGGTGGTGAAGGGTCTGGGAGCCCAGGTCATCGTCTCCTCAATCCCGCCAGTGAGGGGGATGGAGGAGACGGACTTTCCAAGCCAACAGCTGGCTGCGCCGCTGGTGTTGCCAAGAGGGTTTTGGTTTCTGCGCGCATGGGCCCCTGTCTGAAGATCGACAGCTGATGGGGAGAGCTGGGCTCCACCTCACTAAGCGGGGGCACGTGTGTCTATGCCAACAGGACAGGTTGGCCAGCCTGCTAAGGAGGACTGTAAACTAGGAAAGATGGGGCAAGGGGAGCGTTAGAGTGACCGGGTAGTTGGCAAAACACGGCTCGAGGCGGGGTGCCTGCAGCCAGGGAAGTGCGCACGGGCTGTGGCTACGGAGGAGCCCCTTGTATCCCTCCTGGGAAAGCCGCGCGCTCGATCAGCGCTCTGAAGTGCCTGTACACCAATGCATGCAGCATGGGCACTAAAGAGGAAGAACTAGAGAGCTGTGTGTGTGGTTGCAGGGCCATGATCATGAGCTCATGCAATTACAGAGACGTGGTGGGATCGTTCACATGACTGGCGTGCTGTCCTAGATGGCTACCTGCTTTTTAGGAAGGCCAGGCCAGGAAAGCGAGGTGGTGGAGTTGCTCTTTAGGTGAGAGAGCAACTGGAACGTATCGAGCTCTGCCTCGGGGTGGCTGAAGAGCGAGTCGAGAGCTTATGGGGAAGGATAAAAGGGCAGGCTAGCATGGGGGACACTGTGGTGGGTGTTTACTACAGGCCGCCTGATCGGGAAGAGGAAGTGGCGGAGGCCTTCTACAGACGGCTGGAAGTAGCCTCACGATCACGGGCGCCGGCTCTCATGGGGGACTTCAACCAGCCTGATAGCTGCTGGAGACACAACACAGCTAGGCACAAACACTCCAGGAAGTTCCTGCAGAGCATTGGTGATAACTTTTGGACACGGGTGGTGGAGGAGCCAACGAGGAGAGGTGTGCTGCTGCTGCTGCTGCACCTCGTACTAACAAACAGAGAAGGACTGGCCGAAGATGCGAAGGTCGGGGGCAGCCTTGGGGGCAGTGACCGCGAGATGGTGGAGTTCAGGATGCTGCGAGGAGGAGGCAGGGCAATAAGCCGGATCGCAGCCCTGGACTTCAGCAGAGCAAACTTTGGCCTCTTCAGGGACCTACTTGGAGGAATCCCATGGGTTAGGGCCCTAGAAGGAGCGGGGGGTGCCCAAGAGAGCGGGTTACTAGTCAAGCATCACTTCCTGCAAGCTCAAGATCGGAGCATCGCTATGAGCAAGGAGGCAGGAGGCCTGCATGGCTGAGCAAGGAGCTCCTGGCAAAACTCAGCCAGAAGAAGGAAGTAGAGAGAATGTGGAAAGGGGGACAGGCCACTTGGGAGGACTATAGGCACGTTGTCAGCGTCTGCAGGGATGCGACGAGGAAGGCCAGGGCCCATTTGGAATTAAATCTGGCAAGGGATGTCAAGGACAAGAAGAAGGGCTTCTTCGCATACATCAGGAGCAAAAGGAAGACTAGGGAAAATGCGGGCCCGCTGCTGAATGGGGTGGCTGCCCTGGTGAGAGAAGGCAGAGTTACTGAATGCCGCCTTTGCGTCAGTCTTTCCTGCTCAGGCCAGCCCTCAGGACTCGCAGACGCTGGAGGCAAGAGAGAAAGTCTGGAGAAAGGAAGCCTTCCCCTTGGTTGACGAGGATGGGGTTAGAGATCATTTAGTGAAACCTGACACCCACAAATCCATGGGCCCCGCTGGGATGCACCCACGAGCGCTGAGGGAGCTGGCGGATGTTATTGCTAGGCCACTCTCCATCATCTTTGCAAGGTCCTGGAGAACAGGAGAGGTGCCTGAGGACCGGAGGAAAGCCAGCGTCACCCCACTCTTCGAAAAGGGCAAGAAGGAGCACCCAGGGAACTACAGGCCAGTCAGGCTCACCTCCATCCCTCGAAAGGTGATGGAGCAGCTCGTCCTGGGGGCCATCTCTAAGGCTGTGGCGGACCAGAAGGCGAGCAGGAGTGGTCAGCGTGCCTTCCCCGAGGGGAAATGATGCTTAACCGACCTGATAGCCTTCTGTGCTGGAATGCCTGCCTGGGTAGATGAGGCGAGAGCAGTGGATGTTGTCGACCTTGACTTCAGGAAGGCTTTCCACACTGTCTCCTGTAACATCCTCATAGGCAAGCTCAGGAAGCGTGGGTTAGATGAGTGGCCGGTGAGGTGGCTTGAGAACTGGCTGGCTGGCAGAGCTCAGAGGGTTGTGCTCCACTGATGTGGAGAGTCTAGGTGGAGGCCTGTAGCTAGCGTCGCCGCGCCAGGGGGCAGTCCTGGGTCCAGTCTTGCTCAACTTCTTCATCAGCGACCTGGCTGAAGGGACAGAGTGCCTCCTCGGCAAGTTTGCTGATGATACAAACCGGGGAGGAGTGGCTGATGCAGCAGAGGGCCGTGCTGCCGGTCAGAGGGGGCTGGCGAGATGAGCAGGCAGGAACCTCCTGAAGTTCAACAAAGGCAATTGCAGGGTCCTGCACCGAGGGGGGAATAAGGCCCTGCAGCAGGACAGGCTGGGGGCTGAGCTGCTGGAAAGCAGCTCTGCAGAGAAGGACCTGGGAGTGCTGCTGGACACCAAGTAAAGCACGAGGCAGCAATGTGCCCTTGTGGACAAGAAGGCCAATGGTATCCTGGGGGGGGGGGGGGGTGCATCAGGAAGAGTGTTGTCATCAGGTGGAGGGAGGTGAGGCCCCCCCCCCCCGACTCAGCCCTGCTGAGGCCACATGTGGAGTAGTGCGTGCAGTTCTGGGCTCCGCAGTACAAGAGGGATGTGGCACTACTGGAGCAAGTCCAGCGAAGGGCTACAGAGATGATGAGGGCACTGGAGCAGCTCTCTCTTATGAGGAAAGGCTGAGAGAGCTGCGCCTGTTCTGCCTGGCGAAGAGACCATTGATCTAACAACATATAAAACTATCGAAAGAGAGGGTGTCACGAGGATGGGGCCGCACTCAACGACTCCTGTTCTCGCCGGCACTACGACGAATCCACTCGCAGATTCTCAGACTCGCCAAGTGGCCCATTTCCTGATTCCCCGACTGACCGAGGAAGGAATCGCTCGCCGACACCCAGACTCCTCACCGACTCACTCACCAACTCACAGACTCTTCAACGACTCGGCGCCTCACAGATACACCGACTCACTCAACGACTCACGATTCGCCGACAGACGGAGTCACCGACTCACCTACCAACAGACTTCCCACCGACTCGCAGACTCCTCACCGTCTCACAGGTACACCGACTCACGGGCTCCCAGTTTCGCCCACTCACCGACTCTCGACTCGCTGACTTGACGACTCGTCGACTGAGCGAGCGGCCAACTCACCGACTGACAGCCTCAGCCTCTCACACTCACCGAGTCGCCGACTCGCCGACTCTCAGGCTCCCCGACTCGTCAAGTCACTCCCTGAGTTCACAACTCTCAGACTCACCGGCTCACAGAAGCCCCCATTTCCCGATCCGCCGGATGGGAGCTGCTCAGCCTCTCCGGTGGACCGTGAGTATCCCCCCCCCAACCCCCCGGCCCTCCGCTCCCCTTTTCCTGCGATGCTGCGTTAAGGTAACTCTTGGAGGTTGAGAGTCCGCTCACTAAGAGAGCGAAGAAGCTAGCTTTCAAGTTGGGCTAAGCAGTGTTGCCGATTATCAGCGCAGTAGCCGATGGTTTGGGGTTATGCTTTCTAAAGGAGGACTTGCATTGCTTCAGTGGGTGTTACTAATCCGAGAGCTCGCGTGAGGAAAGAAGCATTGCTTTTTATTACTTTACTCTCTCGGAAGTTACCGTCCTAAGCGAGAACCCTCACAGCACGCCAGCAATGCAAACTCTGAGGCTAAACTTCAGGTCTAACCTTTGCCCTAAATCTAAAGCGTAACCCAAGAGCACAGCTAACAGAGGCAGCAGTTTGTGCAGCACTGTCTGGGCTCGACTTAGAACTCTTGAGGCCTTCCCCCCCCTCTCGGAAGTTGTGGGCGCTTTGTCGGAAGCAGCTGAGGAAGTAGGGCTGATTGCTGCTAACAGGAAAGGGCAGCTGGGCAAGGACAACTAGAGGAGGCCTTAACTTCTCCTGCGAGAAGCTCTAGCTAGGTGTAGCTGCCACTAACAATCGATCGCTCATCCAAGTGGCCCTTGATGAGGGTGGGTCAGTGACTGGCTGAGTCAGTGCTAGGGAGAGGCCGACCGTAAGAGCCAGGCCCAGGGCGCAGCTCCCAGAGGCAGCAGTTTGCACAGCAGGGCACAAGAAGGCACCTTCGTTTCCGATCCCAGCACTGTATGCTTGCTCCGGTACGGTCATGACACTCTGCAGCGCACGTTGCCCAGGACTTGTTGGAGTCGCTGCATCCTCTGTGTCAGAGGCTTGGGCCCAGGCGGACCCTCTGACAGCAGATGCAACTCTAAAGGTCTCAGGCTGCAGGGAGTGTCAGCCTGCTGTGTAGCATCCGAGAAGAGGAGAAGGAGCTAGAGAGGGTATTCTCGGAGACTGCACAGCTTCATGAGTCTCAAGCTGCCAGAGCAGTGGAGTTGCGGGAGGGCTCTGTGCCGTGTGAAACGGTACATCATAACACTGTAGAAGGCGCCTGGAAGCTGGTCGCTTCTCGTAGGAGGAGAAAGGCTCCTCCTGCTCCTGAGGACTTGCAAGTGAAGAACAGGTTTGGTGCCCTGCAGGATGAGGAGGAGCTGGACATGGCTGCAAGGGAAGTAACTGGGGCAACAGACCCTGTGCCTCGCGGGAACAGCCGGAAGAAGCGGCGGGTGACTGTTGTGGGTGACTCCCTGCTGCAGGGGACGGAGGCACCTATCTGCCGACCTGACCTCTTGTCTAGAGAGGTTTGTTGCCTGCCGGGGCTCGCGTACGAGATGTCGTGGAAAGACTGCCAAGGCTTGGCCACTCATCGGACTAGTACCCTCTGCCGCTCTGCCATGTGGGCACTAATGACACCAAGGGCAAACTGGAAACCATCGAAGAGGATTTCCGAGCTCTGGGGATGGTGGTGAAGGGTCTGGGAGCCCAGGTCATCGTCTCCTCAATCCCGCCAGTGAGGGGGATGGAGGAGACGGACTTTCCAAGCCAACAGCTGGCTGCGCCGCTGGTGTTGCCAAGAGGGTTTTGGTTTCTGCGCGCATGGGCCCCTGTCTGAAGACCGACAGCTGATGGGGAGAGCTGGGCTCCACCTCACTAAGCGGGGGCACGTGTGTCTATGCCAACAGGACAGGTTGGCCAGCCTGCTAAGGAGGACTGTAAACTAGGAAAGATGGGGCAAGGGGAGCGTTAGAGTGACCGGGTAGTTGGCAAAACACGGCTCGAGGCGGGGTGCCTGCAGCCAGGGAAGTGCGCACGGGCTGTGGCTACGGAGGAGCCCCTTGTATCCCTCCTGGGAAAGCCGCGCGCTCGATCAGCGCTCTGAAGTGCCTGTACACCAATGCATGCAGCATGGGCACTAAAGAGGAAGAACTAGAGAGCTGTGTGTGTGGTTGCAGGGCCATGATCATGAGCTCATGCAATTACAGAGACGTGGTGGGATCGTTCACATGACTGGCGTGCTGTCCTAGATGGCTACCTGCTTTTTAGGAAGGCCAGGCCAGGAAAGCGAGGTGGTGGAGTTGCTCTTTAGGTGAGAGAGCAACTGGAACGTATCGAGCTCTGCCTCGGGGTGGCTGAAGAGCGAGTCGAGAGCTTATGGGGAAGGATAAAAGGGCAGGCTAGCATGGGGGACACTGTGGTGGGTGTTTACTACAGGCCGCCTGATCGGGAAGAGGAAGTGGCGGAGGCCTTCTACAGACGGCTGGAAGTAGCCTCACGATCACGGGCGCCGGCTCTCATGGGGGACTTCAACCAGCCTGATAGCTGCTGGAGACACAACACAGCTAGGCACAAACACTCCAGGAAGTTCCTGCAGAGCATTGGTGATAACTTTTGGACACGGGTGGTGGAGGAGCCAACGAGGAGAGGTGTGCTGCTGCTGCTGCACCTCGTACTAACAAACAGAGAAGGACTGGCCGAAGATGCGAAGGTCGGGGGCAGCCTTGGGGGCAGTGACCGCGAGATGGTGGAGTTCAGGATGCTGCGAGGAGGAGGCAGGGCAATAAGCCGGATCGCAGCCCTGGACTTCAGCAGAGCAAACTTTGGCCTCTTCAGGGACCTACTTGGAGGAATCCCATGGGTTAGGGCCCTAGAAGGAGCGGGGGGTGCCCAAGAGAGCGGGTTACTAGTCAAGCATCACTTCCTGCAAGCTCAAGATCGGAGCATCGCTATGAGCAAGGAGGCAGGAGGCCTGCATGGCTGAGCAAGGAGCTCCTGGCAAAACTCAGCCAGAAGAAGGAAGTAGAGAGAATGTGGAAAGGGGGACAGGCCACTTGGGAGGACTATAGGCACGTTGTCAGCGTCTGCAGGGATGCGACGAGGAAGGCCAGGGCCCATTTGGAATTAAATCTGGCAAGGGATGTCAAGGACAAGAAGAAGGGCTTCTTCGCATACATCAGGAGCAAAAGGAAGACTAGGGAAAATGCGGGCCCGCTGCTGAATGGGGTGGCTGCCCTGGTGAGAGAAGGCAGAGTTACTGAATGCCGCCTTTGCGTCAGTCTTTCCTGCTCAGGCCAGCCCTCAGGACTCGCAGACGCTGGAGGCAAGAGAGAAAGTCTGGAGAAAGGAAGCCTTCCCCTTGGTTGACGAGGATGGGGTTAGAGATCATTTAGTGAAACCTGACACCCACAAATCCATGGGCCCCGCTGGGATGCACCCACGAGCGCTGAGGGAGCTGGCGGATGTTATTGCTAGGCCACTCTCCATCATCTTTGCAAGGTCCTGGAGAACAGGAGAGGTGCCTGAGGACCGGAGGAAAGCCAGCGTCACCCCACTCTTCGAAAAGGGCAAGAAGGAGCACCCAGGGAACTACAGGCCAGTCAGGCTCACCTCCATCCCTCGAAAGGTGATGGAGCAGCTCGTCCTGGGGGCCATCTCTAAGGCTGTGGCGGACCAGAAGGCGAGCAGGAGTGGTCAGCGTGCCTTCCCCGAGGGGAAATGATGCTTAACCGACCTGATAGCCTTCTGTGCTGGAATGCCTGCCTGGGTAGATGAGGCGAGAGCAGTGGATGTTGTCGACCTTGACTTCAGGAAGGCTTTCCACACTGTCTCCTGTAACATCCTCATAGGCAAGCTCAGGAAGCGTGGGTTAGATGAGTGGCCGGTGAGGTGGCTTGAGAACTGGCTGGCTGGCAGAGCTCAGAGGGTTGTGCTCCACTGATGTGGAGAGTCTAGGTGGAGGCCTGTAGCTAGCGTCGCCGCGCCAGGGGGCAGTCCTGGGTCCAGTCTTGCTCAACTTCTTCATCAGCGACCTGGCTGAAGGGACAGAGTGCCTCCTCGGCAAGTTTGCTGATGATACAAACCGGGGAGGAGTGGCTGATGCAGCAGAGGGCCGTGCTGCCGGTCAGAGGGGGCTGGCGAGATGAGCAGGCAGGAACCTCCTGAAGTTCAACAAAGGCAATTGCAGGGTCCTGCACCGAGGGGGGAATAAGGCCCTGCAGCAGGACAGGCTGGGGGCTGAGCTGCTGGAAAGCAGCTCTGCAGAGAAGGACCTGGGAGTGCTGCTGGACACCAAGTAAAGCACGAGGCAGCAATGTGCCCTTGTGGACAAGAAGGCCAATGGTATCCTGGGGGGGGGGGGGGGTGCATCAGGAAGAGTGTTGTCAGCAGGTGGAGGGAGGTGAGGCCCCCCCCCCCCGACTCAGCCCTGCTGAGGCCACATGTGGAGTAGTGCGTGCAGTTCTGGGCTCCGCAGTACAAGAGGGATGTGGCACTACTGGAGCAAGTCCAGCGAAGGGCTACAGAGATGATGAGGGCACTGGAGCAGCTCTCTCTTATGAGGAAAGGCTGAGAGAGCTGCGCCTGTTCTGCCTGGCGAAGAGACCATTGATCTAACAACATATAAAACTATCGAAAGAGAGGGTGTCACGAGGATGGGGCCGCACTCAACGACTCCTGTTCTCGCCGGCACTACGACGAATCCACTCGCAGATTCTCAGACTCGCCAAGTGGCCCATTTCCTGATTCCCCGACTGACCGAGGAAGGAATCGCTCGCCGACACCCAGACTCCTCACCGACTCACTCACCAACTCACAGACTCTTCAACGACTCGGCGCCTCACAGATACACCGACTCACTCAACGACTCACGATTCGCCGACAGACGGAGTCACCGACTCACCTACCAACAGACTTCCCACCGACTCGCAGACTCCTCACCGTCTCACAGGTACACCGACTCACGGGCTCCCAGTTTCGCCCACTCACCGACTCTCGACTCGCTGACTTGACGACTCGTCGACTGAGCGAGCGGCCAACTCACCGACTGACAGCCTCAGCCTCTCACACTCACCGAGTCGCCGACTCGCCGACTCTCAGGCTCCCCGACTCGTCAAGTCACTCCCTGAGTTCACAACTCTCAGACTCACCGGCTCACAGAAGCCCCCATTTCCCGATCCGCCGGATGGGAGCTGCTCAGCCTCTCCGGTGGACCGTGAGTATCCCCCCCCCCCAACCCCCCGGCCCTCCGCTCCCCTTTTCCTGCGATGCTGCGTTAAGGTAACTCTTGGAGGTTGAGAGTCCGCTCACTAAGAGAGCGAAGAAGCTAGCTTTCAAGTTGGGCTAAGCAGTGTTGCCGATTATCAGCGCAGTAGCCGATGGTTTGGGGTTATGCTTTCTAAAGGAGGACTTGCATTGCTTCAGTGGGTGTTACTAATCCGAGAGCTCGCGTGAGGAAAGAAGCATTGCTTTTTATTACTTTACTCTCTCGGAAGTTACCGTCCTAAGCGAGAACCCTCACAGCACGCCAGCAATGCAAACTCTGAGGCTAAACTTCAGGTCTAACCTTTGCCCTAAATCTAAAGCGTAACCCAAGAGCACAGCTAACAGAGGCAGCAGTTTGTGCAGCACTGTCTGGGCTCGACTTAGAACTCTTGAGGCCTTCCCCCCCTCTCGGAAGTTGTGGGCGCTTTGTCGGAAGCAGCTGAGGAAGTAGGGCTGATTGCTGCTAACAGGAAAGGGCAGCTGGGCAAGGACAACTAGAGGAGGCCTTAACTTCTCCTGCGAGAAGCTCTAGCTAGGTGTAGCTGCCACTAACAATCGATCGCTCATCCAAGTGGCCCTTGATGAGGGTGGGTCAGTGACTGGCTGAGTCAGTGCTAGGGAGAGGCCGACCGTAAGAGCCAGGCCCAGGGCGCAGCTCCCAGAGGCAGCAGTTTGCACAGCAGGGCACAAGAAGGCACCTTCGTTTCCGATCCCAGCACTGTATGCTTGCTCCGGTACGGTCATGACACTCTGCAGCGCACGTTGCCCAGGACTTGTTGGAGTCGCTGCATCCTCTGTGTCAGAGGCTTGGGCCCAGGCGGACCCTCTGACAGCAGATGCAACTCTAAAGGTCTCAGGCTGCAGGGAGTGTCAGCCTGCTGTGTAGCATCCGAGAAGAGGAGAAGGAGCTAGAGAGGGTATTCTCGGAGACTGCACAGCTTCATGAGTCTCAAGCCGCCAGAGCAGTGGAGTTGCGGGAGGGCTCTGTGCCGTGTGAAACGGTACATCATAACACTGTAGAAGGCGCCTGGAAGCTGGTCGCTTCTCGTAGGAGGAGAAAGGCTCCTCCTGCTCCTGAGGACTTGCAAGTGAAGAACAGGTTTGGTGCCCTGCAGGATGAGGAGGAGCTGGACATGGCTGCAAGGGAAGTAACTGGGGCAACAGACCCTGTGCCTCGCGGGAACAGCCGGAAGAAGCGGCGGGTGACTGTTGTGGGTGACTCCCTGCTGCAGGGGACGGAGGCACCTATCTGCCGACCTGACCTCTTGTCTAGAGAGGTTTGTTGCCTGCCGGGGCTCGCGTACGAGATGTCGTGGAAAGACTGCCAAGGCTTGGCCACTCATCGGACTAGTACCCTCTGCCGCTCTGCCATGTGGGCACTAATGACACCAAGGGCAAACTGGAAACCATCGAAGAGGATTTCCGAGCTCTGGGGATGGTGGTGAAGGGTCTGGGAGCCCAGGTCATCGTCTCCTCAATCCCGCCAGTGAGGGGGATGGAGGAGACGGACTTTCCAAGCCAACAGCTGGCTGCGCCGCTGGTGTTGCCAAGAGGGTTTTGGTTTCTGCGCGCATGGGCCCCTGTCTGAAGATCGACAGCTGATGGGGAGAGCTGGGCTCCACCTCACTAAGCGGGGGCACGTGTGTCTATGCCAACAGGACAGGTTGGCCAGCCTGCTAAGGAGGACTGTAAACTAGGAAAGATGGGGCAAGGGGAGCGTTAGAGTGACCGGGTAGTTGGCAAAACACGGCTCGAGGCGGGGTGCCTGCAGCCAGGGAAGTGCGCACGGGCTGTGGCTACGGAGGAGCCCCTTGTATCCCTCCTGGGAAAGCCGCGCGCTCGATCAGCGCTCTGAAGTGCCTGTACACCAATGCATGCAGCATGGGCACTAAAGAGGAAGAACTAGAGAGCTGTGTGTGTGGTTGCAGGGCCATGATCATGAGCTCATGCAATTACAGAGACGTGGTGGGATCGTTCACATGACTGGCGTGCTGTCCTAGATGGCTACCTGCTTTTTAGGAAGGCCAGGCCAGGAAAGCGAGGTGGTGGAGTTGCTCTTTAGGTGAGAGAGCAACTGGAACGTATCGAGCTCTGCCTCGGGGTGGCTGAAGAGCGAGTCGAGAGCTTATGGGGAAGGATAAAAGGGCAGGCTAGCATGGGGGACACTGTGGTGGGTGTTTACTACAGGCCGCCTGATCGGGAAGAGGAAGTGGCGGAGGCCTTCTACAGACGGCTGGAAGTAGCCTCACGATCACGGGCGCCGGCTCTCATGGGGGACTTCAACCAGCCTGATAGCTGCTGGAGACACAACACAGCTAGGCACAAACACTCCAGGAAGTTCCTGCAGAGCATTGGTGATAACTTTTGGACACGGGTGGTGGAGGAGCCAACGAGGAGAGGTGTGCTGCTGCTGCTGCACCTCGTACTAACAAACAGAGAAGGACTGGCCGAAGATGCGAAGGTCGGGGGCAGCCTTGGGGGCAGTGACCGCGAGATGGTGGAGTTCAGGATGCTGCGAGGAGGAGGCAGGGCAATAAGCCGGATCGCAGCCCTGGACTTCAGCAGAGCAAACTTTGGCCTCTTCAGGGACCTACTTGGAGGAATCCCATGGGTTAGGGCCCTAGAAGGAGCGGGGGGTGCCCAAGAGAGCGGGTTACTAGTCAAGCATCACTTCCTGCAAGCTCAAGATCGGAGCATCGCTATGAGCAAGGAGGCAGGAGGCCTGCATGGCTGAGCAAGGAGCTCCTGGCAAAACTCAGCCAGAAGAAGGAAGTAGAGAGAATGTGGAAAGGGGGACAGGCCACTTGGGAGGACTATAGGCACGTTGTCAGCGTCTGCAGGGATGCGACGAGGAAGGCCAGGGCCCATTTGGAATTAAATCTGGCAAGGGATGTCAAGGACAAGAAGAAGGGCTTCTTCGCATACATCAGGAGCAAAAGGAAGACTAGGGAAAATGCGGGCCCGCTGCTGAATGGGGTGGCTGCCCTGGTGAGAGAAGGCAGAGTTACTGAATGCCGCCTTTGCGTCAGTCTTTCCTGCTCAGGCCAGCCCTCAGGACTCGCAGACGCTGGAGGCAAGAGAGAAAGTCTGGAGAAAGGAAGCCTTCCCCTTGGTTGACGAGGATGGGGTTAGAGATCATTTAGTGAAACCTGACACCCACAAATCCATGGGCCCCGCTGGGATGCACCCACGAGCGCTGAGGGAGCTGGCGGATGTTATTGCTAGGCCACTCTCCATCATCTTTGCAAGGTCCTGGAGAACAGGAGAGGTGCCTGAGGACCGGAGGAAAGCCAGCGTCACCCCACTCTTCGAAAAGGGCAAGAAGGAGCACCCAGGGAACTACAGGCCAGTCAGGCTCACCTCCATCCCTCGAAAGGTGATGGAGCAGCTCGTCCTGGGGGCCATCTCTAAGGCTGTGGCGGACCAGAAGGCGAGCAGGAGTGGTCAGCGTGCCTTCCCCGAGGGGAAATGATGCTTAACCGACCTGATAGCCTTCTGTGCTGGAATGCCTGCCTGGGTAGATGAGGCGAGAGCAGTGGATGTTGTCGACCTTGACTTCAGGAAGGCTTTCCACACTGTCTCCTGTAACATCCTCATAGGCAAGCTCAGGAAGCGTGGGTTAGATGAGTGGCCGGTGAGGTGGCTTGAGAACTGGCTGGCTGGCAGAGCTCAGAGGGTTGTGCTCCACTGATGTGGAGAGTCTAGGTGGAGGCCTGTAGCTAGCGTCGCCGCGCCAGGGGGCAGTCCTGGGTCCAGTCTTGCTCAACTTCTTCATCAGCGACCTGGCTGAAGGGACAGAGTGCCTCCTCGGCAAGTTTGCTGATGATACAAACCGGGGAGGAGTGGCTGATGCAGCAGAGGGCCGTGCTGCCGGTCAGAGGGGGCTGGCGAGATGAGCAGGCAGGAACCTCCTGAAGTTCAACAAAGGCAATTGCAGGGTCCTGCACCGAGGGGGGAATAAGGCCCTGCAGCAGGACAGGCTGGGGGCTGAGCTGCTGGAAAGCAGCTCTGCAGAGAAGGACCTGGGAGTGCTGCTGGACACCAAGTAAAGCACGAGGCAGCAATGTGCCCTTGTGGACAAGAAGGCCAATGGTATCCTGGGGGGGGGGGGGGTGCATCAGGAAGAGTGTTGTCATCAGGTGGAGGGAGGTGAGGCCCCCCCCCCCCGACTCAGCCCTGCTGAGGCCACATGTGGAGTAGTGCGTGCAGTTCTGGGCTCCGCAGTACAAGAGGGATGTGGCACTACTGGAGCAAGTCCAGCGAAGGGCTACAGAGATGATGAGGGCACTGGAGCAGCTCTCTCTTATGAGGAAAGGCTGAGAGAGCTGCGCCTGTTCTGCCTGGCGAAGAGACCATTGATCTAACAACATATAAAACTATCGAAAGAGAGGGTGTCACGAGGATGGGGCCGCACTCAACGACTCCTGTTCTCGCCGGCACTACGACGAATCCACTCGCAGATTCTCAGACTCGCCAAGTGGCCCATTTCCTGATTCCCCGACTGACCGAGGAAGGAATCGCTCGCCGACACCCAGACTCCTCACCGACTCACTCACCAACTCACAGACTCTTCAACGACTCGGCGCCTCACAGATACACCGACTCACTCAACGACTCACGATTCGCCGACAGACGGAGTCACCGACTCACCTACCAACAGACTTCCCACCGACTCGCAGACTCCTCACCGTCTCACAGGTACACCGACTCACGGGCTCCCAGTTTCGCCCACTCACCGACTCTCGACTCGCTGACTTGACGACTCGTCGACTGAGCGAGCGGCCAACTCACCGACTGACAGCCTCAGCCTCTCACACTCACCGAGTCGCCGACTCGCCGACTCTCAGGCTCCCCGACTCGTCAAGTCACTCCCTGAGTTCACAACTCTCAGACTCACCGGCTCACAGAAGCCCCCATTTCCCGATCCGCCGGATGGGAGCTGCTCAGCCTCTCCGGTGGACCGTGAGTATCCCCCCCCCCCAACCCCCCGGCCCTCCGCTCCCCTTTTCCTGCGATGCTGCGTTAAGGTAACTCTTGGAGGTTGAGAGTCCGCTCACTAAGAGAGCGAAGAAGCTAGCTTTCAAGTTGGGCTAAGCAGTGTTGCCGATTATCAGCGCAGTAGCCGATGGTTTGGGGTTATGCTTTCTAAAGGAGGACTTGCATTGCTTCAGTGGGTGTTACTAATCCGAGAGCTCGCGTGAGGAAAGAAGCATTGCTTTTTATTACTTTACTCTCTCGGAAGTTACCGTCCTAAGCGAGAACCCTCACAGCACGCCAGCAATGCAAACTCTGAGGCTAAACTTCAGGTCTAACCTTTGCCCTAAATCTAAAGCGTAACCCAAGAGCACAGCTAACAGAGGCAGCAGTTTGTGCAGCACTGTCTGGGCTCGACTTAGAACTCTTGAGGCCTCCCCCCCCTCTCGGAAGTTGTGGGCGCTTTGTCGGAAGCAGCTGAGGAAGTAGGGCTGATTGCTGCTAACAGGAAAGGGCAGCTGGGCAAGGACAACTAGAGGAGGCCTTAACTTCTCCTGCGAGAAGCTCTAGCTAGGTGTAGCTGCCACTAACAATCGATCGCTCATCCAAGTGGCCCTTGATGAGGGTGGGTCAGTGACTGGCTGAGTCAGTGCTAGGGAGAGGCCGACCGTAAGAGCCAGGCCCAGGGCGCAGCTCCCAGAGGCAGCAGTTTGCACAGCAGGGCACAAGAAGGCACCTTCGTTTCCGATCCCAGCACTGTATGCTTGCTCCGGTACGGTCATGACACTCTGCAGCGCACGTTGCCCAGGACTTGTTGGAGTCGCTGCATCCTCTGTGTCAGAGGCTTGGGCCCAGGCGGACCCTCTGACAGCAGATGCAACTCTAAAGGTCTCAGGCTGCAGGGAGTGTCAGCCTGCTGTGTAGCATCCGAGAAGAGGAGAAGGAGCTAGAGAGGGTATTCTCGGAGACTGCACAGCTTCATGAGTCTCAAGCCGCCAGAGCAGTGGAGTTGCGGGAGGGCTCTGTGCCGTGTGAAACGGTACATCATAACACTGTAGAAGGCGCCTGGAAGCTGGTCGCTTCTCGTAGGAGGAGAAAGGCTCCTCCTGCTCCTGAGGACTTGCAAGTGAAGAACAGGTTTGGTGCCCTGCAGGATGAGGAGGAGCTGGACATGGCTGCAAGGGAAGTAACTGGGGCAACAGACCCTGTGCCTCGCGGGAACAGCCGGAAGAAGCGGCGGGTGACTGTTGTGGGTGACTCCCTGCTGCAGGGGACGGAGGCACCTATCTGCCGACCTGACCTCTTGTCTAGAGAGGTTTGTTGCCTGCCGGGGCTCGCGTACGAGATGTCGTGGAAAGACTGCCAAGGCTTGGCCACTCATCGGACTAGTACCCTCTGCCGCTCTGCCATGTGGGCACTAATGACACCAAGGGCAAACTGGAAACCATCGAAGAGGATTTCCGAGCTCTGGGGATGGTGGTGAAGGGTCTGGGAGCCCAGGTCATCGTCTCCTCAATCCCGCCAGTGAGGGGGATGGAGGAGACGGACTTTCCAAGCCAACAGCTGGCTGCGCCGCTGGTGTTGCCAAGAGGGTTTTGGTTTCTGCGCGCATGGGCCCCTGTCTGAAGATCGACAGCTGATGGGGAGAGCTGGGCTCCACCTCACTAAGCGGGGGCACGTGTGTCTATGCCAACAGGACAGGTTGGCCAGCCTGCTAAGGAGGACTGTAAACTAGGAAAGATGGGGCAAGGGGAGCGTTAGAGTGACCGGGTAGTTGGCAAAACACGGCTCGAGGCGGGGTGCCTGCAGCCAGGGAAGTGCGCACGGGCTGTGGCTACGGAGGAGCCCCTTGTATCCCTCCTGGGAAAGCCGCGCGCTCGATCAGCGCTCTGAAGTGCCTGTACACCAATGCATGCAGCATGGGCACTAAAGAGGAAGAACTAGAGAGCTGTGTGTGTGGTTGCAGGGCCATGATCATGAGCTCATGCAATTACAGAGACGTGGTGGGATCGTTCACATGACTGGCGTGCTGTCCTAGATGGCTACCTGCTTTTTAGGAAGGCCAGGCCAGGAAAGCGAGGTGGTGGAGTTGCTCTTTAGGTGAGAGAGCAACTGGAACGTATCGAGCTCTGCCTCGGGGTGGCTGAAGAGCGAGTCGAGAGCTTATGGGGAAGGATAAAAGGGCAGGCTAGCATGGGGGACACTGTGGTGGGTGTTTACTACAGGCCGCCTGATCGGGAAGAGGAAGTGGCGGAGGCCTTCTACAGACGGCTGGAAGTAGCCTCACGATCACGGGCGCCGGCTCTCATGGGGGACTTCAACCAGCCTGATAGCTGCTGGAGACACAACACAGCTAGGCACAAACACTCCAGGAAGTTCCTGCAGAGCATTGGTGATAACTTTTGGACACGGGTGGTGGAGGAGCCAACGAGGAGAGGTGTGCTGCTGCTGCTGCACCTCGTACTAACAAACAGAGAAGGACTGGCCGAAGATGCGAAGGTCGGGGGCAGCCTTGGGGGCAGTGACCGCGAGATGGTGGAGTTCAGGATGCTGCGAGGAGGAGGCAGGGCAATAAGCCGGATCGCAGCCCTGGACTTCAGCAGAGCAAACTTTGGCCTCTTCAGGGACCTACTTGGAGGAATCCCATGGGTTAGGGCCCTAGAAGGAGCGGGGGGTGCCCAAGAGAGCGGGTTACTAGTCAAGCATCACTTCCTGCAAGCTCAAGATCGGAGCATCGCTATGAGCAAGGAGGCAGGAGGCCTGCATGGCTGAGCAAGGAGCTCCTGGCAAAACTCAGCCAGAAGAAGGAAGTAGAGAGAATGTGGAAAGGGGGACAGGCCACTTGGGAGGACTATAGGCACGTTGTCAGCGTCTGCAGGGATGCGACGAGGAAGGCCAGGGCCCATTTGGAATTAAATCTGGCAAGGGATGTCAAGGACAAGAAGAAGGGCTTCTTCGCATACATCAGGAGCAAAAGGAAGACTAGGGAAAATGCGGGCCCGCTGCTGAATGGGGTGGCTGCCCTGGTGAGAGAAGGCAGAGTTACTGAATGCCGCCTTTGCGTCAGTCTTTCCTGCTCAGGCCAGCCCTCAGGACTCGCAGACGCTGGAGGCAAGAGAGAAAGTCTGGAGAAAGGAAGCCTTCCCCTTGGTTGAGGAGGATGGGGTTAGAGATCATTTAGTGAAACCTGACACCCACAAATCCATGGGCCCCGCTGGGATGCACCCACGAGCGCTGAGGGAGCTGGCGGATGTTATTGCTAGGCCACTCTCCATCATCTTTGCAAGGTCCTGGAGAACAGGAGAGGTGCCTGAGGACCGGAGGAAAGCCAGCGTCACCCCACTCTTCGAAAAGGGCAAGAAGGAGCACCCAGGGAACTACAGGCCAGTCAGGCTCACCTCCATCCCTCGAAAGGTGATGGAGCAGCTCGTCCTGGGGGCCATCTCTAAGGCTGTGGCGGACCAGAAGGCGAGCAGGAGTGGTCAGCGTGCCTTCCCCGAGGGGAAATGATGCTTAACCGACCTGATAGCCTTCTGTGCTGGAATGCCTGCCTGGGTAGATGAGGCGAGAGCAGTGGATGTTGTCGACCTTGACTTCAGGAAGGCTTTCCACACTGTCTCCTGTAACATCCTCATAGGCAAGCTCAGGAAGCGTGGGTTAGATGAGTGGCCGGTGAGGTGGCTTGAGAACTGGCTGGCTGGCAGAGCTCAGAGGGTTGTGCTCCACTGATGTGGAGAGTCTAGGTGGAGGCCTGTAGCTAGCGTCGCCGCGCCAGGGGGCAGTCCTGGGTCCAGTCTTGCTCAACTTCTTCATCAGCGACCTGGCTGAAGGGACAGAGTGCCTCCTCGGCAAGTTTGCTGATGATACAAACCGGGGAGGAGTGGCTGATGCAGCAGAGGGCCGTGCTGCCGGTCAGAGGGGGCTGGCGAGATGAGCAGGCAGGAACCTCCTGAAGTTCAACAAAGGCAATTGCAGGGTCCTGCACCGAGGGGGGAATAAGGCCCTGCAGCAGGACAGGCTGGGGGCTGAGCTGCTGGAAAGCAGCTCTGCAGAGAAGGACCTGGGAGTGCTGCTGGACACCAAGTAAAGCACGAGGCAGCAATGTGCCCTTGTGGACAAGAAGGCCAATGGTATCCTGGGGGGGGGGGGGGTGCATCAGGAAGAGTGTTGTCATCAGGTGGAGGGAGGTGAGGCCCCCCCCCCCCGACTCAGCCCTGCTGAGGCCACATGTGGAGTAGTGCGTGCAGTTCTGGGCTCCGCAGTACAAGAGGGATGTGGCACTACTGGAGCAAGTCCAGCGAAGGGCTACAGAGATGATGAGGGCACTGGAGCAGCTCTCTCTTATGAGGAAAGGCTGAGAGAGCTGCGCCTGTTCTGCCTGGCGAAGAGACCATTGATCTAACAACATATAAAACTATCGAAAGAGAGGGTGTCACGAGGATGGGGCCGCACTCAATGACTCCTGTTCTCGCCGGCACTACGACGAATCCACTCGCAGATTCTCAGACTCGCCAAGTGGCCCATTTCCTGATTCCCCGACTGACCGAGGAAGGAATCGCTCGCCGACACCCAGACTCCTCACCGACTCACTCACCAACTCACAGACTCTTCAACGACTCGGCGCCTCACAGATACACCGACTCACTCAACGACTCACGATTCGCCGACAGACGGAGTCACCGACTCACCTACCAACAGACTTCCCACCGACTCGCAGACTCCTCACCGTCTCACAGGTACACCGACTCACGGGCTCCCAGTTTCGCCCACTCACCGACTCTCGACTCGCTGACTTGACGACTCGTCGACTGAGCGAGCGGCCAACTCACCGACTGACAGCCTCAGCCTCTCACACTCACCGAGTCGCCGACTCGCCGACTCTCAGGCTCCCCGACTCGTCAAGTCACTCCCTGAGTTCACAACTCTCAGACTCACCGGCTCACAGAAGCCCCCATTTCCCGATCCGCCGGATGGGAGCTGCTCAGCCTCTCCGGTGGACCGTGAGTATCCCCCCCCCCAACCCCCCGGCCCTCCGCTCCCCTTTTCCTGCGATGCTGCGTTAAGGTAACTCTTGGAGGTTGAGAGTCCGCTCACTAAGAGAGCGAAGAAGCTAGCTTTCAAGTTGGGCTAAGCAGTGTTGCCGATTATCAGCGCAGTAGCCGATGGTTTGGGGTTATGCTTTCTAAAGGAGGACTTGCATTGCTTCAGTGGGTGTTACTAATCCGAGAGCTCGCGTGAGGAAAGAAGCATTGCTTTTTATTACTTTACTCTCTCGGAAGTTACCGTCCTAAGCGAGAACCCTCACAGCACGCCAGCAATGCAAACTCTGAGGCTAAACTTCAGGTCTAACCTTTGCCCTAAATCTAAAGCGTAACCCAAGAGCACAGCTAACAGAGGCAGCAGTTTGTGCAGCACTGTCTGGGCTCGACTTAGAACTCTTGAGGCCTTCCCCCCCCCTCGGAAGTTGTGGGCGCTTTGTCGGAAGCAGCTGAGGAAGTAGGGCTGATTGCTGCTAACAGGAAAGGGCAGCTGGGCAAGGACAACTAGAGGAGGCCTTAACTTCTCCTGCGAGAAGCTCTAGCTAGGTGTAGCTGCCACTAACAATCGATCGCTCATCCAAGTGGCCCTTGATGAGGGTGGGTCAGTGACTGGCTGAGTCAGTGCTAGGGAGAGGCCGACCGTAAGAGCCAGGCCCAGGGCGCAGCTCCCAGAGGCAGCAGTTTGCACAGCAGGGCACAAGAAGGCACCTTCGTTTCCGATCCCAGCACTGTATGCTTGCTCCGGTACGGTCATGACACTCTGCAGCGCACGTTGCCCAGGACTTGTTGGAGTCGCTGCATCCTCTGTGTCAGAGGCTTGGGCCCAGGCGGACCCTCTGACAGCAGATGCAACTCTAAAGGTCTCAGGCTGCAGGGAGTGTCAGCCTGCTGTGTAGCATCCGAGAAGAGGAGAAGGAGCTAGAGAGGGTATTCTTGGAGACTGCACAGCTTCATGAGTCTCAAGCCGCCAGAGCAGTGGAGTTGCGGGAGGGCTCTGTGCCGTGTGAAACGGTACATCATAACACTGTAGAAGGCGCCTGGAAGCTGGTCGCTTCTCGTAGGAGGAGAAAGGCTCCTCCTGCTCCTGAGGACTTGCAAGTGAAGAACAGGTTTGGTGCCCTGCAGGATGAGGAGGAGCTGGACATGGCTGCAAGGGAAGTAACTGGGGCAACAGACCCTGTGCCTCGCGGGAACAGCCGGAAGAAGCGGCGGGTGACTGTTGTGGGTGACTCCCTGCTGCAGGGGACGGAGGCACCTATCTGCCGACCTGACCTCTTGTCTAGAGAGGTTTGTTGCCTGCCGGGGCTCGCGTACGAGATGTCGTGGAAAGACTGCCAAGGCTTGGCCACTCATCGGACTAGTACCCTCTGCCGCTCTGCCATGTGGGCACTAATGACACCAAGGGCAAACTGGAAACCATCGAAGAGGATTTCCGAGCTCTGGGGATGGTGGTGAAGGGTCTGGGAGCCCAGGTCATCGTCTCCTCAATCCCGCCAGTGAGGGGGATGGAGGAGACGGACTTTCCAAGCCAACAGCTGGCTGCGCCGCTGGTGTTGCCAAGAGGGTTTTGGTTTCTGCGCGCATGGGCCCCTGTCTGAAGATCGACAGCTGATGGGGAGAGCTGGGCTCCACCTCACTAAGCGGGGGCACGTGTGTCTATGCCAACAGGACAGGTTGGCCAGCCTGCTAAGGAGGACTGTAAACTAGGAAAGATGGGGCAAGGGGAGCGTTAGAGTGACCGGGTAGTTGGCAAAACACGGCTCGAGGCGGGGTGCCTGCAGCCAGGGAAGTGCGCACGGGCTGTGGCTACGGAGGAGCCCCTTGTATCCCTCCTGGGAAAGCCGCGCGCTCGATCAGCGCTCTGAAGTGCCTGTACACCAATGCATGCAGCATGGGCACTAAAGAGGAAGAACTAGAGAGCTGTGTGTGTGGTTGCAGGGCCATGATCATGAGCTCATGCAATTACAGAGACGTGGTGGGATCGTTCACATGACTGGCGTGCTGTCCTAGATGGCTACCTGCTTTTTAGGAAGGCCAGGCCAGGAAAGCGAGGTGGTGGAGTTGCTCTTTAGGTGAGAGAGCAACTGGAACGTATCGAGCTCTGCCTCGGGGTGGCTGAAGAGCGAGTCGAGAGCTTATGGGGAAGGATAAAAGGGCAGGCTAGCATGGGGGACACTGTGGTGGGTGTTTACTACAGGCCGCCTGATCGGGAAGAGGAAGTGGCGGAGGCCTTCTACAGACGGCTGGAAGTAGCCTCACGATCACGGGCGCCGGCTCTCATGGGGGACTTCAACCAGCCTGATAGCTGCTGGAGACACAACACAGCTAGGCACAAACACTCCAGGAAGTTCCTGCAGAGCATTGGTGATAACTTTTGGACACGGGTGGTGGAGGAGCCAACGAGGAGAGGTGTGCTGCTGCTGCTGCACCTCGTACTAACAAACAGAGAAGGACTGGCCGAAGATGCGAAGGTCGGGGGCAGCCTTGGGGGCAGTGACCGCGAGATGGTGGAGTTCAGGATGCTGCGAGGAGGAGGCAGGGCAATAAGCCGGATCGCAGCCCTGGACTTCAGCAGAGCAAACTTTGGCCTCTTCAGGGACCTACTTGGAGGAATCCCATGGGTTAGGGCCCTAGAAGGAGCGGGGGGTGCCCAAGAGAGCGGGTTACTAGTCAAGCATCACTTCCTGCAAGCTCAAGATCGGAGCATCGCTATGAGCAAGGAGGCAGGAGGCCTGCATGGCTGAGCAAGGAGCTCCTGGCAAAACTCAGCCAGAAGAAGGAAGTAGAGAGAATGTGGAAAGGGGGACAGGCCACTTGGGAGGACTATAGGCACGTTGTCAGCGTCTGCAGGGATGCGACGAGGAAGGCCAGGGCCCATTTGGAATTAAATCTGGCAAGGGATGTCAAGGACAAGAAGAAGGGCTTCTTCGCATACATCAGGAGCAAAAGGAAGACTAGGGAAAATGCGGGCCCGCTGCTGAATGGGGTGGCTGCCCTGGTGAGAGAAGGCAGAGTTACTGAATGCCGCCTTTGCGTCAGTCTTTCCTGCTCAGGCCAGCCCTCAGGACTCGCAGACGCTGGAGGCAAGAGAGAAAGTCTGGAGAAAGGAAGCCTTCCCCTTGGTTGACGAGGATGGGGTTAGAGATCATTTAGTGAAACCTGACACCCACAAATCCATGGGCCCCGCTGGGATGCACCCACGAGCGCTGAGGGAGCTGGCGGATGTTATTGCTAGGCCACTCTCCATCATCTTTGCAAGGTCCTGGAGAACAGGAGAGGTGCCTGAGGACCGGAGGAAAGCCAGCGTCACCCCACTCTTCGAAAAGGGCAAGAAGGAGCACCCAGGGAACTACAGGCCAGTCAGGCTCACCTCCATCCCTCGAAAGGTGATGGAGCAGCTCGTCCTGGGGGCCATCTCTAAGGCTGTGGCGGACCAGAAGGCGAGCAGGAGTGGTCAGCGTGCCTTCCCCGAGGGGAAATGATGCTTAACCGACCTGATAGCCTTCTGTGCTGGAATGCCTGCCTGGGTAGATGAGGCGAGAGCAGTGGATGTTGTCGACCTTGACTTCAGGAAGGCTTTCCACACTGTCTCCTGTAACATCCTCATAGGCAAGCTCAGGAAGCGTGGGTTAGATGAGTGGCCGGTGAGGTGGCTTGAGAACTGGCTGGCTGGCAGAGCTCAGAGGGTTGTGCTCCACTGATGTGGAGAGTCTAGGTGGAGGCCTGTAGCTAGCGTCGCCGCGCCAGGGGGCAGTCCTGGGTCCAGTCTTGCTCAACTTCTTCATCAGCGACCTGGCTGAAGGGACAGAGTGCCTCCTCGGCAAGTTTGCTGATGATACAAACCGGGGAGGAGTGGCTGATGCAGCAGAGGGCCGTGCTGCCGGTCAGAGGGGGCTGGCGAGATGAGCAGGCAGGAACCTCCTGAAGTTCAACAAAGGCAATTGCAGGGTCCTGCACCGAGGGGGGAATAAGGCCCTGCAGCAGGACAGGCTGGGGGCTGAGCTGCTGGAAAGCAGCTCTGCAGAGAAGGACCTGGGAGTGCTGCTGGACACCAAGTAAAGCACGAGGCAGCAATGTGCCCTTGTGGACAAGAAGGCCAATGGTATCCTGGGGGGGGGGGGGGGGTGCATCAGGAAGAGTGTTGTCATCAGGTGGAGGGAGGTGAGGCCCCCCCCCCCCGACTCAGCCCTGCTGAGGCCACATGTGGAGTAGTGCGTGCAGTTCTGGGCTCCGCAGTACAAGAGGGATGTGGCACTACTGGAGCAAGTCCAGCGAAGGGCTACAGAGATGATGAGGGCACTGGAGCAGCTCTCTCTTATGAGGAAAGGCTGAGAGAGCTGCGCCTGTTCTGCCTGGCGAAGAGACCATTGATCTAACAACATATAAAACTATCGAAAGAGAGGGTGTCACGAGGATGGGGCCGCACTCAACGACTCCTGTTCTCGCCGGCACTACGACGAATCCACTCGCAGATTCTCAGACTCGCCAAGTGGCCCATTTCCTGATTCCCCGACTGACCGAGGAAGGAATCGCTCGCCGACACCCAGACTCCTCACCGACTCACTCACCAACTCACAGACTCTTCAACGACTCGGCGCCTCACAGATACACCGACTCACTCAACGACTCACGATTCGCCGACAGACGGAGTCACCGACTCACCTACCAACAGACTTCCCACCGACTCGCAGACTCCTCACCGTCTCACAGGTACACCGACTCACGGGCTCCCAGTTTCGCCCACTCACCGACTCTCGACTCGCTGACTTGACGACTCGTCGACTGAGCGAGCGGCCAACTCACCGACTGACAGCCTCAGCCTCTCACACTCACCGAGTCGCCGACTCGCCGACTCTCAGGCTCCCCGACTCGTCAAGTCACTCCCTGAGTTCACAACTCTCAGACTCACCGGCTCACAGAAGCCCCCATTTCCCGATCCGCCGGATGGGAGCTGCTCAGCCTCTCCGGTGGACCGTGAGTATCCCCACCCCCCACCCCCCCGGCCCTCCGCTCCCCTTTTCCTGCGATGCTGCGTTAAGGTAACTCTTGGAGGTTGAGAGTCCGCTCACTAAGAGAGCGAAGAAGCTAGCTTTCAAGTTGGGCTAAGCAGTGTTGCCGATTATCAGCGCAGTAGCCGATGGTTTGGGGTTATGCTTTCTAAAGGAGGACTTGCATTGCTTCAGTGGGTGTTACTAATCCGAGAGCTCGCGTGAGGAAAGAAGCATTGCTTTTTATTACTTTACTCTCTCGGAAGTTACCGTCCTAAGCGAGAACCCTCACAGCACGCCAGCAATGCAAACTCTGAGGCTAAACTTCAGGTCTAACCTTTGCCCTAAATCTAAAGCGTAACCCAAGAGCACAGCTAACAGAGGCAGCAGTTTGTGCAGCACTGTCTGGGCTCGACTTAGAACTCCTGAGGCCTTCCCCCCCCCTCTCGGAAGTTGTGGGCGCTTTGTCGGAAGCAGCTGAGGAAGTAGGGCTGATTGCTGCTAACAGGAAAGGGCAGCTGGGCAAGGACAACTAGAGGAGGCCTTAACTTCTCCTGCGAGAAGCTCTAGCTAGGTGTAGCTGCCACTAACAATCGATC
The DNA here is from genome assembly GCF_036417845.1 of Apteryx mantelli. NCBI lineage: Eukaryota > Metazoa > Chordata > Aves > Apterygiformes > Apterygidae > Apteryx > Apteryx mantelli. The sequence goes on from NC_089978.1 coordinate 137,700,624, forward strand.
GCTCATCCAAGTGGCCCTTGATGAGGGTGGGTCAGTGACTGGCTGAGTCAGTGCTAGGGAGAGGCCGACCGTAAGAGCCAGGCCCAGGGCGCAGCTCCCAGAGGCAGCAGTTTGCACAGCAGGGCACAAGAAGGCACCTTCGTTTCCGATCCCAGCACTGTATGCTTGCTCCGGTACGGTCATGACACTCTGCAGCGCACGTTGCCCAGGACTTGTTGGAGTCGCTGCATCCTCTGTGTCAGAGGCTTGGGCCCAGGCGGACCCTCTGACAGCAGATGCAACTCTAAAGGTCTCAGGCTGCAGGGAGTGTCAGCCTGCTGTGTAGCATCCGAGAAGAGGAGAAGGAGCTAGAGAGGGTATTCTCGGAGACTGCACAGCTTCATGAGTCTCAAGCCGCCAGAGCAGTGGAGTTGCGGGAGGGCTCTGTGCCGTGTGAAACGGTACATCATAACACTGTAGAAGGCGCCTGGAAGCTGGTCGCTTCTCGTAGGAGGAGAAAGGCTCCTCCTGCTCCTGAGGACTTGCAAGTGAAGAACAGGTTTGGTGCCCTGCAGGATGAGGAGGAGCTGGACATGGCTGCAAGGGAAGTAACTGGGGCAACAGACCCTGTGCCTCGCGGGAACAGCCGGAAGAAGCGGCGGGTGACTGTTGTGGGTGACTCCCTGCTGCAGGGGACGGAGGCACCTATCTGCCGACCTGACCTCTTGTCTAGAGAGGTTTGTTGCCTGCCGGGGCTCGCGTACGAGATGTCGTGGAAAGACTGCCAAGGCTTGGCCACTCATCGGACTAGTACCCTCTGCCGCTCTGCCATGTGGGCACTAATGACACCAAGGGCAAACTGGAAACCATCGAAGAGGATTTCCGAGCTCTGGGGATGGTGGTGAAGGGTCTGGGAGCCCAGGTCATCGTCTCCTCAATCCCGCCAGTGAGGGGGATGGAGGAGACGGACTTTCCAAGCCAACAGCTGGCTGCGCCGCTGGTGTTGCCAAGAGGGTTTTGGTTTCTGCGCGCATGGGCCCCTGTCTGAAGATCGACAGCTGATGGGGAGAGCTGGGCTCCACCTCACTAAGCGGGGGCACGTGTGTCTATGCCAACAGGACAGGTTGGCCAGCCTGCTAAGGAGGACTGTAAACTAGGAAAGATGGGGCAAGGGGAGCGTTAGAGTGACCGGGTAGTTGGCAAAACACGGCTCGAGGCGGGGTGCCTGCAGCCAGGGAAGTGCGCACGGGCTGTGGCTACGGAGGAGCCCCTTGTATCCCTCCTGGGAAAGCCGCGCGCTCGATCAGCGCTCTGAAGTGCCTGTACACCAATGCATGCAGCATGGGCACTAAAGAGGAAGAACTAGAGAGCTGTGTGTGTGGTTGCAGGGCCATGATCATGAGCTCATGCAATTACAGAGACGTGGTGGGATCGTTCACATGACTGGCGTGCTGTCCTAGATGGCTACCTGCTTTTTAGGAAGGCCAGGCCAGGAAAGCGAGGTGGTGGAGTTGCTCTTTAGGTGAGAGAGCAACTGGAACGTATCGAGCTCTGCCTCGGGGTGGCTGAAGAGCGAGTCGAGAGCTTATGGGGAAGGATAAAAGGGCAGGCTAGCATGGGGGACACTGTGGTGGGTGTTTACTACAGGCCGCCTGATCGGGAAGAGGAAGTGGCGGAGGCCTTCTACAGACGGCTGGAAGTAGCCTCACGATCACGGGCGCCGGCTCTCATGGGGGACTTCAACCAGCCTGATAGCTGCTGGAGACACAACACAGCTAGGCACAAACACTCCAGGAAGTTCCTGCAGAGCATTGGTGATAACTTTTGGACACGGGTGGTGGAGGAGCCAACGAGGAGAGGTGTGCTGCTGCTGCTGCACCTCGTACTAACAAACAGAGAAGGACTGGCCGAAGATGCGAAGGTCGGGGGCAGCCTTGGGGGCAGTGACCGCGAGATGGTGGAGTTCAGGATGCTGCGAGGAGGAGGCAGGGCAATAAGCCGGATCGCAGCCCTGGACTTCAGCAGAGCAAACTTTGGCCTCTTCAGGGACCTACTTGGAGGAATCCCATGGGTTAGGGCCCTAGAAGGAGCGGGGGGTGCCCAAGAGAGCGGGTTACTAGTCAAGCATCACTTCCTGCAAGCTCAAGATCGGAGCATCGCTATGAGCAAGGAGGCAGGAGGCCTGCATGGCTGAGCAAGGAGCTCCTGGCAAAACTCAGCCAGAAGAAGGAAGTAGAGAGAATGTGGAAAGGGGGACAGGCCACTTGGGAGGACTATAGGCACGTTGTCAGCGTCTGCAGGGATGCGACGAGGAAGGCCAGGGCCCATTTGGAATTAAATCTGGCAAGGGATGTCAAGGACAAGAAGAAGGGCTTCTTCGCATACATCAGGAGCAAAAGGAAGACTAGGGAAAATGCGGGCCCGCTGCTGAATGGGGTGGCTGCCCTGGTGAGAGAAGGCAGAGTTACTGAATGCCGCCTTTGCATCAGTCTTTCCTGCTCAGGCCAGCCCTCAGGACTCGCAGACGCTGGAGGCAAGAGAGAAAGTCTGGAGAAAGGAAGTCTTCCCCTTGGTTGACGAGGATGGGGTTAGAGATCATTTAGTGAAACCTGACACCCACAAATCCATGGGCCCCGCTGGGATGCACCCACGAGCGCTGAGGGAGCTGGCGGATGTTATTGCTAGGCCACTCTCCATCATCTTTGCAAGGTCCTGGAGAACAGGAGAGGTGCCTGAGGACCGGAGGAAAGCCAGCATCACCCCACTCTTCGAAAAGGGCAAGAAGGAGCACCCAGGGAACTACAGGCCAGTCAGGCTCACCTCCATCCCTCGAAAGGTGATGGAGCAGCTCGTCCTGGGGGCCATCTCTAAGGCTGTGGCGGACCAGAAGGCGAGCAGGAGTGGTCAGCGTGCCTTCCCCGAGGGGAAATGATGCTTAACCGACCTGATAGCCTTCTGTGCTGGAATGCCTGCCTGGGTAGATGAGGCGAGAGCAGTGGATGTTGTCGACCTTGACTTCAGGAAGGCTTTCCACACTGTCTCCTGTAACATCCTCATAGGCAAGCTCAGGAAGCGTGGGTTAGATGAGTGGCCGGTGAGGTGGCTTGAGAACTGGCTGGCTGGCAGAGCTCAGAGGGTTGTGCTCCACTGATGTGGAGAGTCTAGGTGGAGGCCTGTAGCTAGCGTCGCCGCGCCAGGGGGCAGTCCTGGGTCCAGTCTTGCTCAACTTCTTCATCAGCGACCTGGCTGAAGGGACAGAGTGCCTCCTCGGCAAGTTTGCTGATGATACAAACCGGGGAGGAGTGGCTGATGCAGCAGAGGGCCGTGCTGCCGGTCAGAGGGGGCTGGCGAGATGAGCAGGCAGGAACCTCCTGAAGTTCAACAAAGGCAATTGCAGGGTCCTGCACCGAGGGGGGAATAAGGCCCTGCAGCAGGACAGGCTGGGGGCTGAGCTGCTGGAAAGCAGCTCTGCAGAGAAGGACCTGGGAGTGCTGCTGGACACCAAGTAAAGCACGAGGCAGCAATGTGCCCTTGTGGACAAGAAGGCCAATGGTATCCTGGGGGGGGGGGTGCATCAGGAAGAGTGTTGTCATCAGGTGGAGGGAGGTGAGGCCCCCCCCCCCCGACTCAGCCCTGCTGAGGCCACATGTGGAGTAGTGCGTGCAGTTCTGGGCTCCGCAGTACAAGAGGGATGTGGCACTACTGGAGCAAGTCCAGCGAAGGGCTACAGAGATGATGAGGGCACTGGAGCAGCTCTCTCTTATGAGGAAAGGCTGAGAGAGCTGCGCCTGTTCTGCCTGGCGAAGAGACCATTGATCTAACAACATATAAAACTATCGAAAGAGAGGGTGTCACGAGGATGGGGCCGCACTCAATGACTCCTGTTCTCGCCGGCACTACGACGAATCCACTCGCAGATTCTCAGACTCGCCAAGTGGCCCATTTCCTGATTCCCCGACTGACCGAGGAAGGAATCGCTCGCCGACACCCAGACTCCTCACCGACTCACTCACCAACTCACAGACTCTTCAACGACTCGGCGCCTCACAGATACACCGACTCACTCAACGACTCACGATTCGCCGACAGACGGAGTCACCGACTCACCTACCAACAGACTTCCCACCGACTCGCAGACTCCTCACCGTCTCACAGGTACACCGACTCACGGGCTCCCAGTTTCGCCCACTCACCGACTCTCGACTCGCTGACTTGACGACTCGTCGACTGAGCGAGCAGCCAACTCACCGACTGACAGCCTCAGCCTCTCACACTCACCGAGTCGCCGACTCGCCGACTCTCAGGCTCCCCGACTCGTCAAGTCACTCCCTGAGTTCACAACTCTCAGACTCACCGGCTCACAGAAGCCCCCATTTCCCGATCCGCCGGATGGGAGCTGCTCAGCCTCTCCGGTGGACCGTGAGTATCCCCCCCCCAACCCCCCGGCCCTCCGCTCCCCTTTTCCTGCGATGCTGCGTTAAGGTAACTCTTGGAGGTTGAGAGTCCGCTCACTAAGAGAGCGAAGAAGCTAGCTTTCAAGTTGGGCTAAGCAGTGTTGCCGATTATCAGCGCAGTAGCCGATGGTTTGGGGTTATGCTTTCTAAAGGAGGACTTGCATTGCTTCAGTGGGTGTTACTAATCCGAGAGCTCGCGTGAGGAAAGAAGCATTGCTTTTTATTACTTTACTCTCTCGGAAGTTACCGTCCTAAGCGAGAACCCTCACAGCACGCCAGCAATGCAAACTCTGAGGCTAAACTTCAGGTCTAACCTTTGCCCTAAATCTAAAGCGTAACCCAAGAGCACAGCTAACAGAGGCAGCAGTTTGTGCAGCACTGTCTGGGCTCGACTTAGAACTCTTGAGGCCTTCCCCCCCCTCTCGGAAGTTGTGGGCGCTTTGTCGGAAGCAGCTGAGGAAGTAGGGCTGATTGCTGCTAACAGGAAAGGGCAGCTGGGCAAGGACAACTAGAGGAGGCCTTAACTTCTCCTGCGAGAAGCTCTAGCTAGGTGTAGCTGCCACTAACAATCGATCGCTCATCCAAGTGGCCCTTGATGAGGGTGGGTCAGTGACTGGCTGAGTCAGTGCTAGGGAGAGGCCGACCGTAAGAGCCAGGCCCAGGGCGCAGCTCCCAGAGGCAGCAGTTTGCACAGCAGGGCACAAGAAGGCACCTTCGTTTCCGATCCCAGCACTGTATGCTTGCTCCGGTACGGTCATGACACTCTGCAGCGCACGTTGCCCAGGACTTGTTGGAGTCGCTGCATCCTCTGTGTCAGAGGCTTGGGCCCAGGCGGACCCTCTGACAGCAGATGCAACTCTAAAGGTCTCAGGCTGCAGGGAGTGTCAGCCTGCTGTGTAGCATCCGAGAAGAGGAGAAGGAGCTAGAGAGGGTATTCTCGGAGACTGCACAGCTTCATGAGTCTCAAGCCGCCAGAGCAGTGGAGTTGCGGGAGGGCTCTGTGCCGTGTGAAACGGTACATCATAACACTGTAGAAGGCGCCTGGAAGCTGGTCGCTTCTCGTAGGAGGAGAAAGGCTCCTCCTGCTCCTGAGGACTTGCAAGTGAAGAACAGGTTTGGTGCCCTGCAGGATGAGGAGGAGCTGGACATGGCTGCAAGGGAAGTAACTGGGGCAACAGACCCTGTGCCTCGCGGGAACAGCCGGAAGAAGCGGCGGGTGACTGTTGTGGGTGACTCCCTGCTGCAGGGGACGGAGGCACCTATCTGCCGACCTGACCTCTTGTCTAGAGAGGTTTGTTGCCTGCCGGGGCTCGCGTACGAGATGTCGTGGAAAGACTGCCAAGGCTTGGCCACTCATCGGACTAGTACCCTCTGCCGCTCTGCCATGTGGGCACTAATGACACCAAGGGCAAACTGGAAACCATCGAAGAGGATTTCCGAGCTCTGGGGATGGTGGTGAAGGGTCTGGGAGCCCAGGTCATCGTCTCCTCAATCCCGCCAGTGAGGGGGATGGAGGAGACGGACTTTCCAAGCCAACAGCTGGCTGCGCCGCTGGTGTTGCCAAGAGGGTTTTGGTTTCTGCGCGCATGGGCCCCTGTCTGAAGACCGACAGCTGATGGGGAGAGCTGGGCTCCACCTCACTAAGCGGGGGCACGTGTGTCTATGCCAACAGGTTGGCCAGCCTGCTAAGGAGGACTGTAAACTAGGAAAGATGGGGCAAGGGGAGCGTTAGAGTGACCGGGTAGTTGGCAAAACACGGCTCGAGGCGGGGTGCCTGCAGCCAGGGAAGTGCGCACGGGCTGTGGCTACGGAGGAGCCCCTTGTATCCCTCCTGGGAAAGCCGCGCGCTCGATCAGCGCTCTGAAGTGCCTGTACACCAATGCATGCAGCATGGGCACTAAAGAGGAAGAACTAGAGAGCTGTGTGTGTGGTTGCAGGGCCATGATCATGAGCTCATGCAATTACAGAGACGTGGTGGGATCGTTCACATGACTGGCGTGCTGTCCTAGATGGCTACCTGCTTTTTAGGAAGGCCAGGCCAGGAAAGCGAGGTGGTGGAGTTGCTCTTTAGGTGAGAGAGCAACTGGAACGTATCGAGCTCTGCCTCGGGGTGGCTGAAGAGCGAGTCGAGAGCTTATGGGGAAGGATAAAAGGGCAGGCTAGCATGGGGGACACTGTGGTGGGTGTTTACTACAGGCCGCCTGATCGGGAAGAGGAAGTGGCGGAGGCCTTCTACAGACGGCTGGAAGTAGCCTCACGATCACGGGCGCCGGCTCTCATGGGGGACTTCAACCAGCCTGATAGCTGCTGGAGACACAACACAGCTAGGCACAAACACTCCAGGAAGTTCCTGCAGAGCATTGGTGATAACTTTTGGACACGGGTGGTGGAGGAGCCAACGAGGAGAGGTGTGCTGCTGCTGCTGCACCTCGTACTAACAAACAGAGAAGGACTGGCCGAAGATGCGAAGGTCGGGGGCAGCCTTGGGGGCAGTGACCGCGAGATGGTGGAGTTCAGGATGCTGCGAGGAGGAGGCAGGGCAATAAGCCGGATCGCAGCCCTGGACTTCAGCAGAGCAAACTTTGGCCTCTTCAGGGACCTACTTGGAGGAATCCCATGGGTTAGGGCCCTAGAAGGAGCGGGGGGTGCCCAAGAGAGCGGGTTACTAGTCAAGCATCACTTCCTGCAAGCTCAAGATCGGAGCATCGCTATGAGCAAGGAGGCAGGAGGCCTGCATGGCTGAGCAAGGAGCTCCTGGCAAAACTCAGCCAGAAGAAGGAAGTAGAGAGAATGTGGAAAGGGGGACAGGCCACTTGGGAGGACTATAGGCACGTTGTCAGCGTCTGCAGGGATGCGACGAGGAAGGCCAGGGCCCATTTGGAATTAAATCTGGCAAGGGATGTCAAGGACAAGAAGAAGGGCTTCTTCGCATACATCAGGAGCAAAAGGAAGACTAGGGAAAATGCGGGCCCGCTGCTGAATGGGGTGGCTGCCCTGGTGAGAGAAGGCAGAGTTACTGAATGCCGCCTTTGCGTCAGTCTTTCCTGCTCAGGCCAGCCCTCAGGACTCGCAGACGCTGGAGGCAAGAGAGAAAGTCTGGAGAAAGGAAGCCTTCCCCTTGGTTGACGAGGATGGGGTTAGAGATCATTTAGTGAAACCTGACACCCACAAATCCATGGGCCCCGCTGGGATGCACCCACGAGCGCTGAGGGAGCTGGCGGATGTTATTGCTAGGCCACTCTCCATCATCTTTGCAAGGTCCTGGAGAACAGGAGAGGTGCCTGAGGACCGGAGGAAAGCCAGCGTCACCCCACTCTTCGAAAAGGGCAAGAAGGAGCACCCAGGGAACTACAGGCCAGTCAGGCTCACCTCCATCCCTCGAAAGGTGATGGAGCAGCTCGTCCTGGGGGCCATCTCTAAGGCTGTGGCGGACCAGAAGGCGAGCAGGAGTGGTCAGCGTGCCTTCCCCGAGGGGAAATGATGCTTAACCGACCTGATAGCCTTCTGTGCTGGAATGCCTGCCTGGGTAGATGAGGCGAGAGCAGTGGATGTTGTCGACCTTGACTTCAGGAAGGCTTTCCACACTGTCTCCTGTAACATCCTCATAGGCAAGCTCAGGAAGCGTGGGTTAGATGAGTGGCCGGTGAGGTGGCTTGAGAACTGGCTGGCTGGCAGAGCTCAGAGGGTTGTGCTCCACTGATGTGGAGAGTCTAGGTGGAGGCCTGTAGCTAGCGTCGCCGCGCCAGGGGGCAGTCCTGGGTCCAGTCTTGCTCAACTTCTTCATCAGCGACCTGGCTGAAGGGACAGAGTGCCTCCTCGGCAAGTTTGCTGATGATACAAACCGGGGAGGAGTGGCTGATGCAGCAGAGGGCCGTGCTGCCGGTCAGAGGGGGCTGGCGAGATGAGCAGGCAGGAACCTCCTGAAGTTCAACAAAGGCAATTGCAGGGTCCTGCACCGAGGGGGGAATAAGGCCCTGCAGCAGGACAGGCTGGGGGCTGAGCTGCTGGAAAGCAGCTCTGCAGAGAAGGACCTGGGAGTGCTGCTGGACACCAAGTAAAGCACGAGGCAGCAATGTGCCCTTGTGGACAAGAAGGCCAATGGTATCCTGGGGGGGGGGTGCATCAGGAAGAGTGTTGTCATCAGGTGGAGGGAGGTGAGGCCCCCCCCCCGACTCAGCCCTGCTGAGGCCACATGTGGAGTAGTGCGTGCAGTTCTGGGCTCCGCAGTACAAGAGGGATGTGGCACTACTGGAGCAAGTCCAGCGAAGGGCTACAGAGATGATGAGGGCACTGGAGCAGCTCTCTCTTATGAGGAAAGGCTGAGAGAGCTGCGCCTGTTCTGCCTGGCGAAGAGACCATTGATCTAACAACATATAAAACTATCGAAAGAGAGGGTGTCACGAGGATGGGGCCGCACTCAACGACTCCTGTTCTCGCCGGCACTACGACGAATCCACTCGCAGATTCTCAGACTCGCCAAGTGGCCCATTTCCTGATTCCCCGACTGACCGAGGAAGGAATCGCTCGCCGACACCCAGACTCCTCACCGACTCACTCACCAACTCACAGACTCTTCAACGACTCGGCGCCTCACAGATACACCGACTCACTCAACGACTCACGATTCGCCGACAGACGGAGTCACCGACTCACCTACCAACAGACTTCCCACCGACTCGCAGACTCCTCACCGTCTCACAGGTACACCGACTCACGGGCTCCCAGTTTCGCCCACTCACCGACTCTCGACTCGCTGACTTGACGACTCGTCGACTGAGCGAGCAGCCAACTCACCGACTGACAGCCTCAGCCTCTCACACTCACCGAGTCGCCGACTCGCCGACTCTCAGGCTCCCCGACTCGTCAAGTCACTCCCTGAGTTCACAACTCTCAGACTCACCGGCTCACAGAAGCCCCCATTTCCCGATCCGCCGGATGGGAGCTGCTCAGCCTCTCCGGTGGACCGTGAGTATCCCCCCCCCCACCCCCCCGGCCCTCCGCTCCCCTTTTCCTGCGATGCTGCGTTAAGGTAACTCTTGGAGGTTGAGAGTCCGCTCACTAAGAGAGCGAAGAAGCTAGCTTTCAAGTTGGGCTAAGCAGTGTTGCCGATTATCAGCGCAGTAGCCGATGGTTTGGGGTTATGCTTTCTAAAGGAGGACTTGCATTGCTTCAGTGGGTGTTACTAATCCGAGAGCTCGCGTGAGGAAAGAAGCATTGCTTTTTATTACTTTACTCTCTCGGAAGTTACCGTCCTAAGCGAGAACCCTCACAGCACGCCAGCAATGCAAACTCTGAGGCTAAACTTCAGGTCTAACCTTTGCCCTAAATCTAAAGCGTAACCCAAGAGCACAGCTAACAGAGGCAGCAGTTTGTGCAGCACTGTCTGGGCTCGACTTAGAACTCTTGAGGCCTTCCCCCCCCTCTCGGAAGTTGTGGGCGCTTTGTCGGAAGCAGCTGAGGAAGTAGGGCTGATTGCTGCTAACAGGAAAGGGCAGCTGGGCAAGGACAACTAGAGGAGGCCTTAACTTCTCCTGCGAGAAGCTCTAGCTAGGTGTACCTGCCACTAACAATCGATCGCTCATCCAAGTGGCCCTTGATGAGGGTGGGTCAGTGACTGGCTGAGTCAGTGCTAGGGAGAGGCCGACCGTAAGAGCCAGGCCCAGGGCGCAGCTCCCAGAGGCAGCAGTTTGCACAGCAGGGCACAAGAAGGCACCTTCGTTTCCGATCCCAGCACTGTATGCTTGCTCCGGTACGGTCATGACACTCTGCAGCGCACGTTGCCCAGGACTTGTTGGAGTCGCTGCATCCTCTGTGTCAGAGGCTTGGGCCCAGGCGGACCCTCTGACAGCAGATGCAACTCTAAAGGTCTCAGGCTGCAGGGAGTGTCAGCCTGCTGTGTAGCATCCGAGAAGAGGAGAAGGAGCTAGAGAGGGTATTCTCGGAGACTGCACAGCTTCATGAGTCTCAAGCCGCCAGAGCAGTGGAGTTGCGGGAGGGCTCTGTGCCGTGTGAAACGGTACATCATAACACTGTAGAAGGCGCCTGGAAGCTGGTCGCTTCTCGTAGGAGGAGAAAGGCTCCTCCTGCTCCTGAGGACTTGCAAGTGAAGAACAGGTTTGGTGCCCTGCAGGATGAGGAGGAGCTGGACATGGCTGCAAGGGAAGTAACTGGGGCAACAGACCCTGTGCCTCGCGGGAACAGCCGGAAGAAGCGGCGGGTGACTGTTGTGGGTGACTCCCTGCTGCAGGGGACGGAGGCACCTATCTGCCGACCTGACCTCTTGTCTAGAGAGGTTTGTTGCCTGCCGGGGCTCGCGTACGAGATGTCGTGGAAAGACTGCCAAGGCTTGGCCACTCATCGGACTAGTACCCTCTGCCGCTCTGCCATGTGGGCACTAATGACACCAAGGGCAAACTGGAAACCATCGAAGAGGATTTCCGAGCTCTGGGGATGGTGGTGAAGGGTCTGGGAGCCCAGGTCATCGTCTCCTCAATCCCGCCAGTGAGGGGGATGGAGGAGACGGACTTTCCAAGCCAACAGCTGGCTGCGCCGCTGGTGTTGCCAAGAGGGTTTTGGTTTCTGCGCGCATGGGCCCCTGTCTGAAGACCGACAGCTGATGGGGAGAGCTGGGCTCCACCTCACTAAGCGGGGGCACGTGTGTCTATGCCAACAGGTTGGCCAGCCTGCTAAGGAGGACTGTAAACTAGGAAAGATGGGGCAAGGGGAGCGTTAGAGTGACCGGGTAGTTGGCAAAACACGGCTCGAGGCGGGGTGCCTGCAGCCAGGGAAGTGCGCACGGGCTGTGGCTACGGAGGAGCCCCTTGTATCCCTCCTGGGAAAGCCGCGCGCTCGATCAGCGCTCTGAAGTGCCTGTACACCAATGCATGCAGCATGGGCACTAAAGAGGAAGAACTAGAGAGCTGTGTGTGTGGTTGCAGGGCCATGATCATGAGCTCATGCAATTACAGAGACGTGGTGGGATCGTTCACATGACTGGCGTGCTGTCCTAGATGGCTACCTGCTTTTTAGGAAGGCCAGGCCAGGAAAGCGAGGTGGTGGAGTTGCTCTTTAGGTGAGAGAGCAACTGGAACGTATCGAGCTCTGCCTCGGGGTGGCTGAAGAGCGAGTCGAGAGCTTATGGGGAAGGATAAAAGGGCAGGCTAGCATGGGGGACACTGTGGTGGGTGTTTACTACAGGCCGCCTGATCGGGAAGAGGAAGTGGCGGAGGCCTTCTACAGACGGCTGGAAGTAGCCTCACGATCACGGGCGCCGGCTCTCATGGGGGACTTCAACCAGCCTGATAGCTGCTGGAGACACAACACAGCTAGGCACAAACACTCCAGGAAGTTCCTGCAGAGCATTGGTGATAACTTTTGGACACGGGTGGTGGAGGAGCCAACGAGGAGAGGTGTGCTGCTGCTGCTGCACCTCGTACTAACAAACAGAGAAGGACTGGCCGAAGATGCGAAGGTCGGGGGCAGCCTTGGGGGCAGTGACCGCGAGATGGTGGAGTTCAGGATGCTGCGAGGAGGAGGCAGGGCAATAAGCCGGATCGCAGCCCTGGACTTCAGCAGAGCAAACTTTGGCCTCTTCAGGGACCTACTTGGAGGAATCCCATGGGTTAGGGCCCTAGAAGGAGCGGGGGGTGCCCAAGAGAGCGGGTTACTAGTCAAGCATCACTTCCTGCAAGCTCAAGATCGGAGCATCGCTATGAGCAAGGAGGCAGGAGGCCTGCATGGCTGAGCAAGGAGCTCCTGGCAAAACTCAGCCAGAAGAAGGAAGTAGAGAGAATGTGGAAAGGGGGACAGGCCACTTGGGAGGACTATAGGCACGTTGTCAGCGTCTGCAGGGATGCGACGAGGAAGGCCAGGGCCCATTTGGAATTAAATCTGGCAAGGGATGTCAAGGACAAGAAGAAGGGCTTCTTCGCATACATCAGGAGCAAAAGGAAGACTAGGGAAAATGCGGGCCCGCTGCTGAATGGGGTGGCTGCCCTGGTGAGAGAAGGCAGAGTTACTGAATGCCGCCTTTGCGTCAGTCTTTCCTGCTCAGGCCAGCCCTCAGGACTCGCAGACGCTGGAGGCAAGAGAGAAAGTCTGGAGAAAGGAAGCCTTCCCCTTGGTTGACGAGGATGGGGTTAGAGATCATTTAGTGAAACCTGACACCCACAAATCCATGGGCCCCGCTGGGATGCACCCACGAGCGCTGAGGGAGCTGGCGGATGTTATTGCTAGGCCACTCTCCATCATCTTTGCAAGGTCCTGGAGAACAGGAGAGGTGCCTGAGGACCGGAGGAAAGCCAGCGTCACCCCACTCTTCGAAAAGGGCAAGAAGGAGCACCCAGGGAACTACAGGCCAGTCAGGCTCACCTCCATCCCTCGAAAGGTGATGGAGCAGCTCGTCCTGGGGGCCATCTCTAAGGCTGTGGCGGACCAGAAGGCGAGCAGGAGTGGTCAGCGTGCCTTCCCCGAGGGGAAATGATGCTTAACCGACCTGATAGCCTTCTGTGCTGGAATGCCTGCCTGGGTAGATGAGGCGAGAGCAGTGGATGTTGTCGACCTTGACTTCAGGAAGGCTTTCCACACTGTCTGCTGTAACATCCTCATAGGCAAGCTCAGGAAGCGTGGGTTAGATGAGTGGCCGGTGAGGTGGCTTGAGAACTGGCTGGCTGGCAGAGCTCAGAGGGTTGTGCTCCACTGATGTGGAGAGTCTAGGTGGAGGCCTGTAGCTAGCGTCGCCGCGCCAGGGGGCAGTCCTGGGTCCAGTCTTGCTCAACTTCTTCATCAGCGACCTGGCTGAAGGGACAGAGTGCCTCCTCGGCAAGTTTGCTGATGATACAAACCGGGGAGGAGTGGCTGATGCAGCAGAGGGCCGTGCTGCCGGTCAGAGGGGGCTGGCGAGATGAGCAGGCAGGAACCTCCTGAAGTTCAACAAAGGCAATTGCAGGGTCCTGCACCGAGGGGGGAATAAGGCCCTGCAGCAGGACAGGCTGGGGGCTGAGCTGCTGGAAAGCAGCTCTGCAGAGAAGGACCTGGGAGTGCTGCTGGACACCAAGTAAAGCACGAGGCAGCAATGTGCCCTTGTGGACAAGAAGGCCAATGGTATCCTGGGGGGGGGGGGGGTGCATCAGGAAGAGTGTTGTCATCAGGTGGAGGGAGGTGAGGCCCCCCCCCCCCGACTCAGCCCTGCTGAGGCCACATGTGGAGTAGTGCGTGCAGTTCTGGGCTCCGCAGTACAAGAGGGATGTGGCACTACTGGAGCAAGTCCAGCGAAGGGCTACAGAGATGATGAGGGCACTGGAGCAGCTCTCTCTTATGAGGAAAGGCTGAGAGAGCTGCGCCTGTTCTGCCTGGCGAAGAGACCATTGATCTAACAACATATAAAACTATCGAAAGAGAGGGTGTCACGAGGATGGGGCCACACTCAACGACTCCTGTTCTCGCCGGCACTACGACGAATCCACTCGCAGATTCTCAGACTCGCCAAGTGGCCCATTTCCTGATTCCCCGACTGACCGAGGAAGGAATCGCTCGCCGACACCCAGACTCCTCACCGACTCACTCACCAACTCACAGACTCTTCAACGACTCGGCGCCTCACAGATACACCGACTCACTCAACGACTCACGATTCGCCGACAGACGGAGTCACCGACTCACCTACCAACAGACTTCCCACCGACTCGCAGACTCCTCACCGTCTCACAGGTACACCGACTCACGGGCTCCCAGTTTCGCCCACTCACCGACTCTCGACTCGCTGACTTGACGACTCGTCGACTGAGCGAGCGGCCAACTCACCGACTGACAGCCTCAGCCTCTCACACTCACCGAGTCGCCGACTCGCCGACTCTCAGGCTCCCCGACTCGTCAAGTCACTCCCTGAGTTCACAACTCTCAGACTCACCGGCTCACAGAAGCCCCCATTTCCCGATCCGCCGGATGGGAGCTGCTCAGCCTCTCCGGTGGACCGTGAGTATCCCCCCCCCCAACCCCCCGGCCCTCCGCTCCCCTTTTCCTGCGATGCTGCGTTAAGGTAACTCTTGGAGGTTGAGAGTCCGCTCACTAAGAGAGCGAAGAAGCTAGCTTTCAAGTTGGGCTAAGCAGTGTTGCCGATTATCAGCGCAGTAGCCGATGGTTTGGGGTTATGCTTTCTAAAGGAGGACTTGCATTGCTTCAGTGGGTGTTACTAATCCGAGAGCTCGCGTGAGGAAAGAAGCATTGCTTTTTATTACTTTACTCTCTCGGAAGTTACCGTCCTAAGCGAGAACCCTCACAGCACGCCAGCAATGCAAACTCTGAGGCTAAACTTCAGGTCTAACCTTTGCCCTAAATCTAAAGCGTAACCCAAGAGCACAGCTAACAGAGGCAGCAGTTTGTGCAGCACTGTCTGGGCTCGACTTAGAACTCTTGAGGCCTTCCCCCCCCTCTCGGAAGTTGTGGGCGCTTTGTCGGAAGCAGCTGAGGAAGTAGGGCTGATTGCTGCTAACAGGAAAGGGCAGCTGGGCAAGGACAACTAGAGGAGGCCTTAACTTCTCCTGCGAGAAGCTCTAGCTAGGTGTAGCTGCCACTAACAATCGATCGCTCATCCAAGTGGCCCTTGATGAGGGTGGGTCAGTGACTGGCTGAGTCAGTGCTAGGGAGAGGCCGACCGTAAGAGCCAGGCCCAGGGCGCAGCTCCCAGAGGCAGCAGTTTGCACAGCAGGGCACAAGAAGGCACCTTCGTTTCCGATCCCAGCACTGTATGCTTGCTCCGGTACGGTCATGACACTCTGCAGCGCACGTTGCCCAGGACTTGTTGGAGTCGCTGCATCCTCTGTGTCAGAGGCTTGGGCCCAGGCGGACCCTCTGACAGCAGATGCAACTCTAAAGGTCTCAGGCTGCAGGGAGTGTCAGCCTGCTGTGTAGCATCCGAGAAGAGGAGAAGGAGCTAGAGAGGGTATTCTCGGAGACTGCACAGCTTCATGAGTCTCAAGCCGCCAGAGCAGTGGAGTTGCGGGAGGGCTCTGTGCCGTGTGAAACGGTACATCATAACACTGTAGAAGGCGCCTGGAAGCTGGTCGCTTCTCGTAGGAGGAGAAAGGCTCCTCCTGCTCCTGAGGACTTGCAAGTGAAGAACAGGTTTGGTGCCCTGCAGGATGAGGAGGAGCTGGACATGGCTGCAAGGGAAGTAACTGGGGCAACAGACCCTGTGCCTCGCGGGAACAGCCGGAAGAAGCGGCGGGTGACTGTTGTGGGTGACTCCCTGCTGCAGGGGACGGAGGCACCTATCTGCCGAGCTGACCTCTTGTCTAGAGAGGTTTGTTGCCTGCCGGGGCTCGCGTACGAGATGTCGTGGAAAGACTGCCAAGGCTTGGCCACTCATCGGACTAGTACCCTCTGCCGCTCTGCCATGTGGGCACTAATGACACCAAGGGCAAACTGGAAACCATCGAAGAGGATTTCCGAGCTCTGGGGATGGTGGTGAAGGGTCTGGGAGCCCAGGTCATCGTCTCCTCAATCCCGCCAGTGAGGGGGATGGAGGAGACGGACTTTCCAAGCCAACAGCTGGCTGCGCCGCTGGTGTTGCCAAGAGGGTTTTGGTTTCTGCGCGCATGGGCCCCTGTCTGAAGACCGACAGCTGATGGGGAGAGCTGGGCTCCACCTCACTAAGCGGGGGCACGTGTGTGTCTATGCCAACAGGTTGGCCAGCCTGCTAAGGAGGACTGTAAACTAGGAAAGATGGGGCAAGGGGAGCGTTAGAGTGACCGGGTAGTTGGCAAAACACGGCTCGAGGCGGGGTGCCTGCAGCCAGGGAAGTGCGCACGGGCTGTGGCTACGGAGGAGCCCCTTGTATCCCTCCTGGGAAAGCCGCGCGCTCGATCAGCGCTCTGAAGTGCCTGTACACCAATGCATGCAGCATGGGCACTAAAGAGGAAGAACTAGAGAGCTGTGTGTGTGGTTGCAGGGCCATGATCATGAGCTCATGCAATTACAGAGACGTGGTGGGATCGTTCACATGACTGGCGTGCTGTCCTAGATGGCTACCTGCTTTTTAGGAAGGCCAGGCCAGGAAAGCGAGGTGGTGGAGTTGCTCTTTAGGTGAGAGAGCAACTGGAACGTATCGAGCTCTGCCTCGGGGTGGCTGAAGAGCGAGTCGAGAGCTTATGGGGAAGGATAAAAGGGCAGGCTAGCATGGGGGACACTGTGGTGGGTGTTTACTACAGGCCGCCTGATCGGGAAGAGGAAGTGGCGGAGGCCTTCTACAGACGGCTGGAAGTAGCCTCACGATCACGGGCGCCGGCTCTCATGGGGGACTTCAACCAGCCTGATAGCTGCTGGAGACACAACACAGCTAGGCACAAACACTCCAGGAAGTTCCTGCAGAGCATTGGTGATAACTTTTGGACACGGGTGGTGGAGGAGCCAACGAGGAGAGGTGTGCTGCTGCTGCTGCACCTCGTACTAACAAACAGAGAAGGACTGGCCGAAGATGCGAAGGTCGGGGGCAGCCTTGGGGGCAGTGACCGCGAGATGGTGGAGTTCAGGATGCTGCGAGGAGGAGGCAGGGCAATAAGCCGGATCGCAGCCCTGGACTTCAGCAGAGCAAACTTTGGCCTCTTCAGGGACCTACTTGGAGGAATCCCATGGGTTAGGGCCCTAGAAGGAGCGGGGGGTGCCCAAGAGAGCGGGTTACTAGTCAAGCATCACTTCCTGCAAGCTCAAGATCGGAGCATCGCTATGAGCAAGGAGGCAGGAGGCCTGCATGGCTGAGCAAGGAGCTCCTGGCAAAACTCAGCCAGAAGAAGGAAGTAGAGAGAATGTGGAAAGGGGGACAGGCCACTTGGGAGGACTATAGGCACGTTGTCAGCGTCTGCAGGGATGCGACGAGGAAGGCCAGGGCCCATTTGGAATTAAATCTGGCAAGGGATGTCAAGGACAAGAAGAAGGGCTTCTTCGCATACATCAGGAGCAAAAGGAAGACTAGGGAAAATGCGGGCCCGCTGCTGAATGGGGTGGCTGCCCTGGTGAGAGAAGGCAGAGTTACTGAATGCCGCCTTTGCGTCAGTCTTTCCTGCTCAGGCCAGCCCTCAGGACTCGCAGACGCTGGAGGCAAGAGAGAAAGTCTGGAGAAAGGAAGCCTTCCCCTTGGTTGAGGAGGATGGGGTTAGAGATCATTTAGTGAAACCTGACACCCACAAATCCATGGGCCCCGCTGGGATGCACCCACGAGCGCTGAGGGAGCTGGCGGATGTTATTGCTAGGCCACTCTCCATCATCTTTGCAAGGTCCTGGAGAACAGGAGAGGTGCCTGAGGACCGGAGGAAAGCCAGCGTCACCCCACTCTTCGAAAAGGGCAAGAAGGAGCACCCAGGGAACTACAGGCCAGTCAGGCTCACCTCCATCCCTCGAAAGGTGATGGAGCAGCTCGTCCTGGGGGCCATCTCTAAGGCTGTGGCGGACCAGAAGGCGAGCAGGAGTGGTCAGCGTGCCTTCCCCGAGGGGAAATGATGCTTAACCGACCTGATAGCCTTCTGTGCTGGAATGCCTGCCTGGGTAGATGAGGCGAGAGCAGTGGATGTTGTCGACCTTGACTTCAGGAAGGCTTTCCACACTGTCTGCTGTAACATCCTCATAGGCAAGCTCAGGAAGCGTGGGTTAGATGAGTGGCCGGTGAGGTGGCTTGAGAACTGGCTGGCTGGCAGAGCTCAGAGGGTTGTGCTCCACTGATGTGGAGAGTCTAGGTGGAGGCCTGTAGCTAGCGTCGCCGCGCCAGGGGGCAGTCCTGGGTCCAGTCTTGCTCAACTTCTTCATCAGCGACCTGGCTGAAGGGACAGAGTGCCTCCTCGGCAAGTTTGCTGATGATACAAACCGGGGAGGAGTGGCTGATGCAGCAGAGGGCCGTGCTGCCGGTCAGAGGGGGCTGGCGAGATGAGCAGGCAGGAACCTCCTGAAGTTCAACAAAGGCAATTGCAGGGTCCTGCACCGAGGGGGGAATAAGGCCCTGCAGCAGGACAGGCTGGGGGCTGAGCTGCTGGAAAGCAGCTCTGCAGAGAAGGACCTGGGAGTGCTGCTGGACACCAAGTAAAGCACGAGGCAGCAATGTGCCCTTGTGGACAAGAAGGCCAATGGTATCCTGGGGGGGGGGGGGTGCATCAGGAAGAGTGTTGTCATCAGGTGGAGGGAGGTGAGGCCCCCCCCCCCCCCCGACTCAGCCCTGCTGAGGCCACATGTGGAGTAGTGCGTGCAGTTCTGGGCTCCGCAGTACAAGAGGGATGTGGCACTACTGGAGCAAGTCCAGCGAAGGGCTACAGAGATGATGAGGGCACTGGAGCAGCTCTCTCTTATGAGGAAAGGCTGAGAGAGCTGCGCCTGTTCTGCCTGGCGAAGAGACCATTGATCTAACAACATATAAAACTATCGAAAGAGAGGGTGTCACGAGGATGGGGCCGCACTCAACGACTCCTGTTCTCGCCGGCACTACGACGAATCCACTCGCAGATTCTCAGACTCGCCAAGTGGCCCATTTCCTGATTCCCCGACTGACCGAGGAAGGAATCGCTCGCCGACACCCAGACTCCTCACCGACTCACTCACCAACTCACAGACTCTTCAACGACTCGGCGCCTCACAGATACACCGACTCACTCAACGACTCACGATTCGCCGACAGACGGAGTCACCGACTCACCTACCAACAGACTTCCCACCGACTCGCAGACTCCTCACCGTCTCACAGGTACACCGACTCACGGGCTCCCAGTTTCGCCCACTCACCGACTCTCGACTCGCTGACTTGACGACTCGTCGACTGAGCGAGCAGCCAACTCACCGACTGACAGCCTCAGCCTCTCACACTCACCGAGTCGCCGACTCGCCGACTCTCAGGCTCCCCGACTCGTCAAGTCACTCCCTGAGTTCACAACTCTCAGACTCACCGGCTCACAGAAGCCCCCATTTCCCGATCCGCCGGATGGGAGCTGCTCAGCCTCTCCGGTGGACCGTGAGTATCCCCCCCCCCAACCCCCCGGCCCTCCGCTCCCCTTTTCCTGCGATGCTGCGTTAAGGTAACTCTTGGAGGTTGAGAGTCCGCTCACTAAGAGAGCGAAGAAGCTAGCTTTCAAGTTGGGCTAAGCAGTGTTGCCGATTATCAGCGCAGTAGCCGATGGTTTGGGGTTATGCTTTCTAAAGGAGGACTTGCATTGCTTCAGTGGGTGTTACTAATCCGAGAGCTCGCGTGAGGAAAGAAGCATTGCTTTTTATTACTTTACTCTCTCGGAAGTTACCGTCCTAAGCGAGAACCCTCACAGCACGCCAGCAATGCAAACTCTGAGGCTAAACTTCAGGTCTAACCTTTGCCCTAAATCTAAAGCGTAACCCAAGAGCACAGCTAACAGAGGCAGCAGTTTGTGCAGCACTGTCTGGGCTCGACTTAGAACTCTTGAGGCCTTCCCCCCCCTCTCGGAAGTTGTGGGCGCTTTGTCGGAAGCAGCTGAGGAAGTAGGGCTGATTGCTGCTAACAGGAAAGGGCAGCTGGGCAAGGACAACTAGAGGAGGCCTTAACTTCTCCTGCGAGAAGCTCTAGCTAGGTGTAGCTGCCACTAACAATCGATCGCTCATCCAAGTGGCCCTTGATGAGGGTGGGTCAGTGACTGGCTGAGTCAGTGCTAGGGAGAGGCCGACCGTAAGAGCCAGGCCCAGGGCGCAGCTCCCAGAGGCAGCAGTTTGCACAGCAGGGCACAAGAAGGCACCTTCGTTTCCGATCCCAGCACTGTATGCTTGCTCCGGTACGGTCATGACACTCTGCAGCGCACGTTGCCCAGGACTTGTTGGAGTCGCTGCATCCTCTGTGTCAGAGGCTTGGGCCCAGGCGGACCCTCTGACAGCAGATGCAACTCTAAAGGTCTCAGGCTGCAGGGAGTGTCAGCCTGCTGTGTAGCATCCGAGAAGAGGAGAAGGAGCTAGAGAGGGTATTCTCGGAGACTGCACAGCTTCATGAGTCTCAAGCCGCCAGAGCAGTGGAGTTGCGGGAGGGCTCTGTGCCGTGTGAAACGGTACATCATAACACTGTAGAAGGCGCCTGGAAGCTGGTCGCTTCTCGTAGGAGGAGAAAGGCTCCTCCTGCTCCTGAGGACTTGCAAGTGAAGAACAGGTTTGGTGCCCTGCAGGATGAGGAGGAGCTGGACATGGCTGCAAGGGAAGTAACTGGGGCAACAGACCCTGTGCCTCGCGGGAACAGCCGGAAGAAGCGGCGGGTGACTGTTGTGGGTGACTCCCTGCTGCAGGGGACGGAGGCACCTATCTGCCGAGCTGACCTCTTGTCTAGAGAGGTTTGTTGCCTGCCGGGGCTCGCGTACGAGATGTCGTGGAAAGACTGCCAAGGCTTGGCCACTCATCGGACTAGTACCCTCTGCCGCTCTGCCATGTGGGCACTAATGACACCAAGGGCAAACTGGAAACCATCGAAGAGGATTTCCGAGCTCTGGGGATGGTGGTGAAGGGTCTGGGAGCCCAGGTCATCGTCTCCTCAATCCCGCCAGTGAGGGGGATGGAGGAGACGGACTTTCCAAGCCAACAGCTGGCTGCGCCGCTGGTGTTGCCAAGAGGGTTTTGGTTTCTGCGCGCATGGGCCCCTGTCTGAAGACCGACAGCTGATGGGGAGAGCTGGGCTCCACCTCACTAAGCGGGGGCACGTGTGTGTCTATGCCAACAGGTTGGCCAGCCTGCTAAGGAGGACTGTAAACTAGGAAAGATGGGGCAAGGGGAGCGTTAGAGTGACCGGGTAGTTGGCAAAACACGGCTCGAGGCGGGGTGCCTGCAGCCAGGGAAGTGCGCACGGGCTGTGGCTACGGAGGAGCCCCTTGTATCCCTCCTGGGAAAGCCGCGCGCTCGATCAGCGCTCTGAAGTGCCTGTACACCAATGCATGCAGCATGGGCACTAAAGAGGAAGAACTAGAGAGCTGTGTGTGTGGTTGCAGGGCCATGATCATGAGCTCATGCAATTACAGAGACGTGGTGGGATCGTTCACATGACTGGCGTGCTGTCCTAGATGGCTACCTGCTTTTTAGGAAGGCCAGGCCAGGAAAGCGAGGTGGTGGAGTTGCTCTTTAGGTGAGAGAGCAACTGGAACGTATCGAGCTCTGCCTCGGGGTGGCTGAAGAGCGAGTCGAGAGCTTATGGGGAAGGATAAAAGGGCAGGCTAGCATGGGGGACACTGTGGTGGGTGTTTACTACAGGCCGCCTGATCGGGAAGAGGAAGTGGCGGAGGCCTTCTACAGACGGCTGGAAGTAGCCTCACGATCACGGGCGCCGGCTCTCATGGGGGACTTCAACCAGCCTGATAGCTGCTGGAGACACAACACAGCTAGGCACAAACACTCCAGGAAGTTCCTGCAGAGCATTGGTGATAACTTTTGGACACGGGTGGTGGAGGAGCCAACGAGGAGAGGTGTGCTGCTGCTGCTGCACCTCGTACTAACAAACAGAGAAGGACTGGCCGAAGATGCGAAGGTCGGGGGCAGCCTTGGGGGCAGTGACCGCGAGATGGTGGAGTTCAGGATGCTGCGAGGAGGAGGCAGGGCAATAAGCCGGATCGCAGCCCTGGACTTCAGCAGAGCAAACTTTGGCCTCTTCAGGGACCTACTTGGAGGAATCCCATGGGTTAGGGCCCTAGAAGGAGCGGGGGGTGCCCAAGAGAGCGGGTTACTAGTCAAGCATCACTTCCTGCAAGCTCAAGATCGGAGCATCGCTATGAGCAAGGAGGCAGGAGGCCTGCATGGCTGAGCAAGGAGCTCCTGGCAAAACTCAGCCAGAAGAAGGAAGTAGAGAGAATGTGGAAAGGGGGACAGGCCACTTGGGAGGACTATAGGCACGTTGTCAGCGTCTGCAGGGATGCGACGAGGAAGGCCAGGGCCCATTTGGAATTAAATCTGGCAAGGGATGTCAAGGACAAGAAGAAGGGCTTCTTCGCATACATCAGGAGCAAAAGGAAGACTAGGGAAAATGCGGGCCCGCTGCTGAATGGGGTGGCTGCCCTGGTGAGAGAAGGCAGAGTTACTGAATGCCGCCTTTGCGTCAGTCTTTCCTGCTCAGGCCAGCCCTCAGGACTCGCAGACGCTGGAGGCAAGAGAGAAAGTCTGGAGAAAGGAAGCCTTCCCCTTGGTTGACGAGGATGGGGTTAGAGATCATTTAGTGAAACCTGACACCCACAAATCCATGGGCCCCGCTGGGATGCACCCACGAGCGCTGAGGGAGCTGGCGGATGTTATTGCTAGGCCACTCTCCATCATCTTTGCAAGGTCCTGGAGAACAGGAGAGGTGCCTGAGGACCGGAGGAAAGCCAGCGTCACCCCACTCTTCGAAAAGGGCAAGAAGGAGCACCCAGGGAACTACAGGCCAGTCAGGCTCACCTCCATCCCTCGAAAGGTGATGGAGCAGCTCGTCCTGGGGGCCATCTCTAAGGCTGTGGCGGACCAGAAGGCGAGCAGGAGTGGTCAGCGTGCCTTCCCCGAGGGGAAATGATGCTTAACCGACCTGATAGCCTTCTGTGCTGGAATGCCTGCCTGGGTAGATGAGGCGAGAGCAGTGGATGTTGTCGACCTTGACTTCAGGAAGGCTTTCCACACTGTCTCCTGTAACATCCTCATAGGCAAGCTCAGGAAGCGTGGGCTAGATGAGTGGCCGGTGAGGTGGCTTGAGAACTGGCTGGCTGGCAGAGCTCAGAGGGTTGTGCTCCACTGATGTGGAGAGTCTAGGTGGAGGCCTGTAGCTAGCGTCGCCGCGCCAGGGGGCAGTCCTGGGTCCAGTCTTGCTCAACTTCTTCATCAGCGACCTGGCTGAAGGGACAGAGTGCCTCCTCGGCAAGTTTGCTGATGATACAAACCGGGGAGGAGTGGCTGATGCAGCAGAGGGCCGTGCTGCCGGTCAGAGGGGGCTGGCGAGATGAGCAGGCAGGAACCTCCTGAAGTTCAACAAAGGCAATTGCAGGGTCCTGCACCGAGGGGGGAATAAGGCCCTGCAGCAGGACAGGCTGGGGGCTGAGCTGCTGGAAAGCAGCTCTGCAGAGAAGGACCTGGGAGTGCTGCTGGACACCAAGTAAAGCACGAGGCAGCAATGTGCCCTTGTGGACAAGAAGGCCAATGGTATCCTGGGGGGGGGGTGCATCAGGAAGAGTGTTGTCATCAGGTGGAGGGAGGTGAGGCCCCCCCCCCCCCCGACTCAGCCCTGCTGAGGCCACATGTGGAGTAGTGCGTGCAGTTCTGGGCTCCGCAGTACAAGAGGGATGTGGCACTACTGGAGCAAGTCCAGCGAAGGGCTACAGAGATGATGAGGGCACTGGAGCAGCTCTCTCTTATGAGGAAAGGCTGAGAGAGCTGCGCCTGTTCTGTCTGGCGAAGAGACCATTGATCTAACAACATATAAAACTATCGAAAGAGAGGGTGTCACGAGGATGGGGCCGCACTCAACGACTCCTGTTCTCGCCGGCACTACGACGAATCCACTCGCAGATTCTCAGACTCGCCAAGTGGCCCATTTCCTGATTCCCCGACTGACCGAGGAAGGAATCGCTCGCCGACACCCAGACTCCTCACCGACTCACTCACCAACTCACAGACTCTTCAACGACTCGGCGCCTCACAGATACACCGACTCACTCAACGACTCACGATTCGCCGACAGACGGAGTCACCGACTCACCTACCAACAGACTTCCCACCGACTCGCAGACTCCTCACCGTCTCACAGGTACACCGACTCACGGGCTCCCAGTTTCGCCCACTCACCGACTCTCGACTCGCTGACTTGACGACTCGTCGACTGAGCGAGCAGCCAACTCACCGACTGACAGCCTCAGCCTCTCACACTCACCGAGTCGCCGACTCGCCGACTCTCAGGCTCCCCGACTCGTCAAGTCACTCCCTGAGTTCACAACTCTCAGACTCACCGGCTCACAGAAGCCCCCATTTCCCGATCCGCCGGATGGGAGCTGCTCAGCCTCTCCGGGGGACCGTGAGTATTCCCCCCCCCCCTACCCCCCCGGCCCTCCGCTCCCCTTTTCCTGCGATGCTGCGTTAAGGTAACTCTTGGAGGTTGAGAGTCCGCTCACTAAGAGAGCGAAGAAGCTAGCTTTCAAGTTGGGCTAAGCAGTGTTGCCGATTATCAGCGCAGTAGCCGATGGTTTGGGGTTATGCTTTCTAAAGGAGGACTTGCATTGCTTCAGTGGGTGTTACTAATCCGAGAGCTCGCGTGAGGAAAGAAGCATTGCTTTTTATTACTTTACTCTCTCGGAAGTTACCGTCCTAAGCGAGAACCCTCACAGCACGCCAGCAATGCAAACTCTGAGGCTAAACTTCAGGTCTAACCTTTGCCCTAAATCTAAAGCGTAACCCAAGAGCACAGCTAACAGAGGCAGCAGTTTGTGCAGCACTGTCTGGGCTCGACTTAGAACTCTTGAGGCCTCCCCCCCCTCTCGGAAGTTGTGGGCGCTTTGTCGGAAGCAGCTGAGGAAGTAGGGCTGATTGCTGCTAACAGGAAAGGGCAGCTGGGCAAGGACAACTAGAGGAGGCCTTAACTTCTCCTGCGAGAAGCTCTAGCTAGGTGTAGCTGCCACTAACAATCGATCGCTCATCCAAGTGGCCCTTGATGAGGGTGGGTCAGTGACTGGCTGAGTCAGTGCTAGGGAGAGGCCGACCGTAAGAGCCAGGCCCAGGGCGCAGCTCCCAGAGGCAGCAGTTTGCACAGCAGGGCACAAGAAGGCACCTTCGTTTCCAATCCCAGCACTGTATGCTTGCTCCGGTACGGTCATGACACTCTGCAGCGCACGTTGCCCAGGACTTGTTGGAGTCGCTGCATCCTCTGTGTCAGAGGCTTGGGCCCAGGCGGACCCTCTGACAGCAGATGCAACTCTAAAGGTCTCAGGCTGCAGGGAGTGTCAGCCTGCTGTGTAGCATCCGAGAAGAGGAGAAGGAGCTAGAGAGGGTATTCTCGGAGACTGCACAGCTTCATGAGTCTCAAGCCGCCAGAGCAGTGGAGTTGCGGGAGGGCTCTGTGCCGTGTGAAACGGTACATCATAACACTGTAGAAGGCGCCTGGAAGCTGGTCGCTTCTCGTAGGAGGAGAAAGGCTCCTCCTGCTCCTGAGGACTTGCAAGTGAAGAACAGGTTTGGTGCCCTGCAGGATGAGGAGGAGCTGGACATGGCTGCAAGGGAAGTAACTGGGGCAACAGACCCTGTGCCTCGCGGGAACAGCCGGAAGAAGCGGCGGGTGACTGTTGTGGGTGACTCCCTGCTGCAGGGGACGGAGGCACCTATCTGCCGACCTGACCTCTTGTCTAGAGAGGTTTGTTGCCTGCCGGGGCTCGCGTACGAGATGTCGTGGAAAGACTGCCAAGGCTTGGCCACTCATCGGACTAGTACCCTCTGCCGCTCTGCCATGTGGGCACTAATGACACCAAGGGCAAACTGGAAACCATCGAAGAGGATTTCCGAGCTCTGGGGATGGTGGTGAAGGGTCTGGGAGCCCAGGTCATCGTCTCCTCAATCCCGCCAGTGAGGGGGATGGAGGAGACGGACTTTCCAAGCCAACAGCTGGCTGCGCCGCTGGTGTTGCCAAGAGGGTTTTGGTTTCTGCGCGCATGGGCCCCTGTCTGAAGACCGACAGCTGATGGGGAGAGCTGGGCTCCACCTCACTAAGCGGGGGCACGTGTGTCTATGCCAACAGGTTGGCCAGCCTGCTAAGGAGGACTGTAAACTAGGAAAGATGGGGCAAGGGGAGCGTTAGAGTGACCGGGTAGTTGGCAAAACACGGCTCGAGGCGGGGTGCCTGCAGCCAGGGAAGTGCGCACGGGCTGTGGCTACGGAGGAGCCCCTTGTATCCCTCCTGGGAAAGCCGCGCGCTCGATCAGCGCTCTGAAGTGCCTGTACACCAATGCGTGCAGCATGGGCACTAAAGAGGAAGAACTAGAGAGCTGTGTGTGTGGTTGCAGGGCCATGATCATGAGCTCATGCAATTACAGAGACGTGGTGGGATCGTTCACATGACTGGCGTGCTGTCCTAGATGGCTACCTGCTTTTTAGGAAGGCCAGGCCAGGAAAGCGAGGTGGTGGAGTTGCTCTTTAGGTGAGAGAGCAACTGGAACGTATCGAGCTCTGCCTCGGGGTGGCTGAAGAGCGAGTCGAGAGCTTATGGGGAAGGATAAAAGGGCAGGCTAGCATGGGGGACACTGTGGTGGGTGTTTACTACAGGCCGCCTGATCGGGAAGAGGAAGTGGCGGAGGCCTTCTACAGACGGCTGGAAGTAGCCTCACGATCACGGGCGCCGGCTCTCATGGGGGACTTCAACCAGCCTGATAGCTGCTGGAGACACAACACAGCTAGGCACAAACACTCCAGGAAGTTCCTGCAGAGCATTGGTGATAACTTTTGGACACGGGTGGTGGAGGAGCCAACGAGGAGAGGTGTGCTGCTGCTGCTGCACCTCGTACTAACAAACAGAGAAGGACTGGCCGAAGATGCGAAGGTCGGGGGCAGCCTTGGGGGCAGTGACCGCGAGATGGTGGAGTTCAGGATGCTGCGAGGAGGAGGCAGGGCAATAAGCCGGATCGCAGCCCTGGACTTCAGCAGAGCAAACTTTGGCCTCTTCAGGGACCTACTTGGAGGAATCCCATGGGTTAGGGCCCTAGAAGGAGCGGGGGGTGCCCAAGAGAGCGGGTTACTAGTCAAGCATCACTTCCTGCAAGCTCAAGATCGGAGCATCGCTATGAGCAAGGAGGCAGGAGGCCTGCATGGCTGAGCAAGGAGCTCCTGGCAAAACTCAGCCAGAAGAAGGAAGTAGAGAGAATGTGGAAAGGGGGACAGGCCACTTGGGAGGACTATAGGCACGTTGTCAGCGTCTGCAGGGATGCGACGAGGAAGGCCAGGGCCCATTTGGAATTAAATCTGGCAAGGGATGTCAAGGACAAGAAGAAGGGCTTCTTCGCATACATCAGGAGCAAAAGGAAGACTAGGGAAAATGCGGGCCCGCTGCTGAATGGGGTGGCTGCCCTGGTGAGAGAAGGCAGAGTTACTGAATGCCGCCTTTGCGTCAGTCTTTCCTGCTCAGGCCAGCCCTCAGGACTCGCAGACGCTGGAGGCAAGAGAGAAAGTCTGGAGAAAGGAAGCCTTCCCCTTGGTTGACGAGGATGGGGTTAGAGATCATTTAGTGAAACCTGACACCCACAAATCCATGGGCCCCGCTGGGATGCACCCACGAGCGCTGAGGGAGCTGGCGGATGTTATTGCTAGGCCACTCTCCATCATCTTTGCAAGGTCCTGGAGAACAGGAGAGGTGCCTGAGGACCGGAGGAAAGCCAGCGTCACCCCACTCTTCGAAAAGGGCAAGAAGGAGCACCCAGGGAACTACAGGCCAGTCAGGCTCACCTCCATCCCTCGAAAGGTGATGGAGCAGCTCGTCCTGGGGGCCATCTCTAAGGCTGTGGCGGACCAGAAGGCGAGCAGGAGTGGTCAGCGTGCCTTCCCCGAGGGGAAATGATGCTTAACCGACCTGATAGCCTTCTGTGCTGGAATGCCTGCCTGGGTAGATGAGGCGAGAGCAGTGGATGTTGTCGACCTTGACTTCAGGAAGGCTTTCCACACTGTCTCCTGTAACATCCTCATAGGCAAGCTCAGGAAGCGTGGGCTAGATGAGTGGCCGGTGAGGTGGCTTGAGAACTGGCTGGCTGGCAGAGCTCAGAGGGTTGTGCTCCACTGATGTGGAGAGTCTAGGTGGAGGCCTGTAGCTAGCGTCGCCGCGCCAGGGGGCAGTCCTGGGTCCAGTCTTGCTCAACTTCTTCATCAGCGACCTGGCTGAAGGGACAGAGTGCCTCCTCGGCAAGTTTGCTGATGATACAAACCGGGGAGGAGTGGCTGATGCAGCAGAGGGCCGTGCTGCCGGTCAGAGGGGGCTGGCGAGATGAGCAGGCAGGAACCTCCTGAAGTTCAACAAAGGCAATTGCAGGGTCCTGCACCGAGGGGGGAATAAGGCCCTGCAGCAGGACAGGCTGGGGGCTGAGCTGCTGGAAAGCAGCTCTGCAGAGAAGGACCTGGGAGTGCTGCTGGACACCAAGTAAAGCACGAGGCAGCAATGTGCCCTTGTGGACAAGAAGGCCAATGGTATCCTGGGGGGGGGGGTGCATCAGGAAGAGTGTTGTCATCAGGTGGAGGGAGGTGAGGCCCCCCCCCGACTCAGCCCTGCTGAGGCCACATGTGGAGTAGTGCGTGCAGTTCTGGGCTCCGCAGTACAAGAGGGATGTGGCACTACTGGAGCAAGTCCAGCGAAGGGCTACAGAGATGATGAGGGCACTGGAGCAGCTCTCTCTTATGAGGAAAGGCTGAGAGAGCTGCGCCTGTTCTGTCTGGCGAAGAGACCATTGATCTAACAACATATAAAACTATCGAAAGAGAGGGTGTCACGAGGATGGGGCCGCACTCAACGACTCCTGTTCTCGCCGGCACTACGACGAATCCAC
The DNA here is from genome assembly GCF_036417845.1 of Apteryx mantelli. Lineage (NCBI taxonomy): Eukaryota > Metazoa > Chordata > Aves > Apterygiformes > Apterygidae > Apteryx > Apteryx mantelli. Next base: position 137,729,542 of record NC_089978.1, read on the forward strand.
TCGCAGATTCTCAGACTCGCCAAGTGGCCCATTTCCTGATTCCCCGACTGACCGAGGAAGGAATCGCTCGCCGACACCCAGACTCCTCACCGACTCACTCACCAACTCACAGACTCTTCAACGACTCGGCGCCTCACAGATACACCGACTCACTCAACGACTCACGATTCGCCGACAGACGGAGTCACCGACTCACCTACCAACAGACTTCCCACCGACTCGCAGACTCCTCACCGTCTCACAGGTACACCGACTCACGGGCTCCCAGTTTCGCCCACTCACCGACTCTCGACTCGCTGACTTGACGACTCGTCGACTGAGCGAGCAGCCAACTCACCGACTGACAGCCTCAGCCTCTCACACTCACCGAGTCGCCGACTCGCCGACTCTCAGGCTCCCCGACTCGTCAAGTCACTCCCTGAGTTCACAACTCTCAGACTCACCGGCTCACAGAAGCCCCCATTTCCCGATCCGCCGGATGGGAGCTGCTCAGCCTCTCCGGTGGACCGTGAGTATCCCCCCCCCCAACCCCCCGGCCCTCCGCTCCCCTTTTCCTGCGATGCTGCGTTAAGGTAACTCTTGGAGGTTGAGAGTCCGCTCACTAAGAGAGCGAAGAAGCTAGCTTTCAAGTTGGGCTAAGCAGTGTTGCCGATTATCAGCGCAGTAGCCGATGGTTTGGGGTTATGCTTTCTAAAGGAGGACTTGCATTGCTTCAGTGGGTGTTACTAATCCGAGAGCTCGCGTGAGGAAAGAAGCATTGCTTTTTATTACTTTACTCTCTCGGAAGTTACCGTCCTAAGCGAGAACCCTCACAGCACGCCAGCAATGCAAACTCTGAGGCTAAACTTCAGGTCTAACCTTTGCCCTAAATCTAAAGCGTAACCCAAGAGCACAGCTAACAGAGGCAGCAGTTTGTGCAGCACTGTCTGGGCTCGACTTAGAACTCTTGAGGCCTTCCCCCCCCCTCGGAAGTTGTGGGCGCTTTGTCGGAAGCAGCTGAGGAAGTAGGGCTGATTGCTGCTAACAGGAAAGGGCAGCTGGGCAAGGACAACTAGAGGAGGCCTTAACTTCTCCTGCGAGAAGCTCTAGCTAGGTGTAGCTGCCACTAACAATCGATCGCTCATCCAAGTGGCCCTTGATGAGGGTGGGTCAGTGACTGGCTGAGTCAGTGCTAGGGAGAGGCCGACCGTAAGAGCCAGGCCCAGGGCGCAGCTCCCAGAGGCAGCAGTTTGCACAGCAGGGCACAAGAAGGCACCTTCGTTTCCGATCCCAGCACTGTATGCTTGCTCCGGTACGGTCATGACACTCTGCAGCGCACGTTGCCCAGGACTTGTTGGAGTCGCTGCATCCTCTGTGTCAGAGGCTTGGGCCCAGGCGGACCCTCTGACAGCAGATGCAACTCTAAAGGTCTCAGGCTGCAGGGAGTGTCAGCCTGCTGTGTAGCATCCGAGAAGAGGAGAAGGAGCTAGAGAGGGTATTCTCGGAGACTGCACAGCTTCATGAGTCTCAAGCCGCCAGAGCAGTGGAGTTGCGGGAGGGCTCTGTGCCGTGTGAAACGGTACATCATAACACTGTAGAAGGCGCCTGGAAGCTGCTCGCTTCTCGTAGGAGGAGAAAGGCTCCTCCTGCTCCTGAGGACTTGCAAGTGAAGAACAGGTTTGGTGCCCTGCAGGATGAGGAGGAGCTGGACATGGCTGCAAGGGAAGTAACTGGGGCAACAGACCCTGTGCCTCGCGGGAACAGCCGGAAGAAGCGGCGGGTGACTGTTGTGGGTGACTCCCTGCTGCAGGGGACGGAGGCACCTATCTGCCGACCTGACCTCTTGTCTAGAGAGGTTTGTTGCCTGCCGGGGCTCGCGTACGAGATGTCGTGGAAAGACTGCCAAGGCTTGGCCACTCATCGGACTAGTACCCTCTGCCGCTCTGCCATGTGGGCACTAATGACACCAAGGGCAAACTGGAAACCATCGAAGAGGATTTCCGAGCTCTGGGGATGGTGGTGAAGGGTCTGGGAGCCCAGGTCATCGTCTCCTCAATCCCGCCAGTGAGGGGGATGGAGGAGACGGACTTTCCAAGCCAACAGCTGGCTGCGCCGCTGGTGTTGCCAAGAGGGTTTTGGTTTCTGCGCGCATGGGCCCCTGTCTGAAGACCGACAGCTGATGGGGAGAGCTGGGCTCCACCTCACTAAGCGGGGGCACGTGTGTCTATGCCAACAGGTTGGCCAGCCTGCTAAGGAGGACTGTAAACTAGGAAAGATGGGGCAAGGGGAGCGTTAGAGTGACCGGGTAGTTGGCAAAACACGGCTCGAGGCGGGGTGCCTGCAGCCAGGGAAGTGCGCACGGGCTGTGGCTACGGAGGAGCCCCTTGTATCCCTCCTGGGAAAGCCGCGCGCTCGATCAGCGCTCTGAAGTGCCTGTACACCAATGCGTGCAGCATGGGCACTAAAGAGGAAGAACTAGAGAGCTGTGTGTGTGGTTGCAGGGCCATGATCATGAGCTCATGCAATTACAGAGACGTGGTGGGATCGTTCACATGACTGGCGTGCTGTCCTAGATGGCTACCTGCTTTTTAGGAAGGCCAGGCCAGGAAAGCGAGGTGGTGGAGTTGCTCTTTAGGTGAGAGAGCAACTGGAACGTATCGAGCTCTGCCTCGGGGTGGCTGAAGAGCGAGTCGAGAGCTTATGGGGAAGGATAAAAGGGCAGGCTAGCATGGGGGACACTGTGGTGGGTGTTTACTACAGGCCGCCTGATCGGGAAGAGGAAGTGGCGGAGGCCTTCTACAGACGGCTGGAAGTAGCCTCACGATCACGGGCGCCGGCTCTCATGGGGGACTTCAACCAGCCTGATAGCTGCTGGAGACACAACACAGCTAGGCACAAACACTCCAGGAAGTTCCTGCAGAGCATTGGTGATAACTTTTGGACACGGGTGGTGGAGGAGCCAACGAGGAGAGGTGTGCTGCTGCTGCTGCACCTCGTACTAACAAACAGAGAAGGACTGGCCGAAGATGCGAAGGTCGGGGGCAGCCTTGGGGGCAGTGACCGCGAGATGGTGGAGTTCAGGATGCTGCGAGGAGGAGGCAGGGCAATAAGCCGGATCGCAGCCCTGGACTTCAGCAGAGCAAACTTTGGCCTCTTCAGGGACCTACTTGGAGGAATCCCATGGGTTAGGGCCCTAGAAGGAGCGGGGGGTGCCCAAGAGAGCGGGTTACTAGTCAAGCATCACTTCCTGCAAGCTCAAGATCGGAGCATCGCTATGAGCAAGGAGGCAGGAGGCCTGCATGGCTGAGCAAGGAGCTCCTGGCAAAACTCAGCCAGAAGAAGGAAGTAGAGAGAATGTGGAAAGGGGGACAGGCCACTTGGGAGGACTATAGGCACGTTGTCAGCGTCTGCAGGGATGCGACGAGGAAGGCCAGGGCCCATTTGGAATTAAATCTGGCAAGGGATGTCAAGGACAAGAAGAAGGGCTTCTTCGCATACATCAGGAGCAAAAGGAAGACTAGGGAAAATGCGGGCCCGCTGCTGAATGGGGTGGCTGCCCTGGTGAGAGAAGGCAGAGTTACTGAATGCCGCCTTTGCGTCAGTCTTTCCTGCTCAGGCCAGCCCTCAGGACTCGCAGACGCTGGAGGCAAGAGAGAAAGTCTGGAGAAAGGAAGCCTTCCCCTTGGTTGAGGAGGATGGGGTTAGAGATCATTTAGTGAAACCTGACACCCACAAATCCATGGGCCCCGCTGGGATGCACCCACGAGCGCTGAGGGAGCTGGCGGATGTTATTGCTAGGCCACTCTCCATCATCTTTGCAAGGTCCTGGAGAACAGGAGAGGTGCCTGAGGACCGGAGGAAAGCCAGCGTCACCCCACTCTTCGAAAAGGGCAAGAAGGAGCACCCAGGGAACTACAGGCCAGTCAGGCTCACCTCCATCCCTCGAAAGGTGATGGAGCAGCTCGTCCTGGGGGCCATCTCTAAGGCTGTGGCGGACCAGAAGGCGAGCAGGAGTGGTCAGCGTGCCTTCCCCGAGGGGAAATGATGCTTAACCGACCTGATAGCCTTCTGTGCTGGAATGCCTGCCTGGGTAGATGAGGCGAGAGCAGTGGATGTTGTCGACCTTGACTTCAGGAAGGCTTTCCACACTGTCTCCTGTAACATCCTCATAGGCAAGCTCAGGAAGCGTGGGCTAGATGAGTGGCCGGTGAGGTGGCTTGAGAACTGGCTGGCTGGCAGAGCTCAGAGGGTTGTGCTCCACTGATGTGGAGAGTCTAGGTGGAGGCCTGTAGCTAGCGTCGCCGCGCCAGGGGGCAGTCCTGGGTCCAGTCTTGCTCAACTTCTTCATCAGCGACCTGGCTGAAGGGACAGAGTGCCTCCTCGGCAAGTTTGCTGATGATACAAACCGGGGAGGAGTGGCTGATGCAGCAGAGGGCCGTGCTGCCGGTCAGAGGGGGCTGGCGAGATGAGCAGGCAGGAACCTCCTGAAGTTCAACAAAGGCAATTGCAGGGTCCTGCACCGAGGGGGGAATAAGGCCCTGCAGCAGGACAGGCTGGGGGCTGAGCTGCTGGAAAGCAGCTCTGCAGAGAAGGACCTGGGAGTGCTGCTGGACACCAAGTAAAGCACGAGGCAGCAATGTGCCCTTGTGGACAAGAAGGCCAATGGTATCCTGGGGGGGGGGGGGGGGGGGGGTGCATCAGGAAGAGTGTTGTCAGCAGGTGGAGGGAGGTGAGGCCCCCCCCCCCCCCCGACTCAGCCCTGCTGAGGCCACATGTGGAGTAGTGCGTGCAGTTCTGGGCTCCGCAGTACAAGAGGGATGTGGCACTACTGGAGCAAGTCCAGCGAAGGGCTACAGAGATGATGAGGGCACTGGAGCAGCTCTCTCTTATGAGGAAAGGCTGAGAGAGCTGCGCCTGTTCTGTCTGGCGAAGAGACCATTGATCTAACAACATATAAAACTATCGAAAGAGAGGGTGTCACGAGGATGGGGCCGCACTCAACGACTCCTGTTCTCGCCGGCACTACGACGAATCCACTCGCAGATTCTCAGACTCGCCAAGTGGCCCATTTCCTGATTCCCCGACTGACCGAGGAAGGAATCGCTCGCCGACACCCAGACTCCTCACCGACTCACTCACCAACTCACAGACTCTTCAACGACTCGGCGCCTCACAGATACACCGACTCACTCAACGACTCACGATTCGCCGACAGACGGAGTCACCGACTCACCTACCAACAGACTTCCCACCGACTCGCAGACTCCTCAGCGTCTCACAGGTACACCGACTCACGGGCTCCCAGTTTCGCCCACTCACCGACTCTCGACTCGCTGACTTGACGACTCGTCGACTGAGCGAGCGGCCAACTCACCGACTGACAGCCTCAGCCTCTCACACTCACCGAGTCGCCGACTCGCCGACTCTCAGGCTCCCCGACTCGTCAAGTCACTCCCTGAGTTCACAACTCTCAGACTCACCGGCTCACAGAAGCCCCCATTTCCCGATCCGCCGGATGGGAGCTGCTCAGCCTCTCCGGTGGACCGTGAGTATCCCCCCCCCCCCCAACCCCCCGGCCCTCCGCTCCCCTTTTCCTGCGATGCTGCGTTAAGGTAACTCTTGGAGGTTGAGAGTCCGCTCACTAAGAGAGCGAAGAAGCTAGCTTTCAAGTTGGGCTAAGCAGTGTTGCCGATTATCAGCGCAGTAGCCGATGGTTTGGGGTTATGCTTTCTAAAGGAGGACTTGCATTGCTTCAGTGGGTGTTACTAATCCGAGAGCTCGCGTGAGGAAAGAAGCATTGCTTTTTATTACTTTACTCTCTCGGAAGTTACCGTCCTAAGCGAGAACCCTCACAGCACGCCAGCAATGCAAACTCTGAGGCTAAACTTCAGGTCTAACCTTTGCCCTAAATCTAAAGCGTAACCCAAGAGCACAGCTAACAGAGGCAGCAGTTTGTGCAGCACTGTCTGGGCTCGACTTAGAACTCTTGAGGCCTTCCCCCCCCCTCGGAAGTTGTGGGCGCTTTGTCGGAAGCAGCTGAGGAAGTAGGGCTGATTGCTGCTAACAGGAAAGGGCAGCTGGGCAAGGACAACTAGAGGAGGCCTTAACTTCTCCTGCGAGAAGCTCTAGCTAGGTGTAGCTGCCACTAACAATCGATCGCTCATCCAAGTGGCCCTTGATGAGGGTGGGTCAGTGACTGGCTGAGTCAGTGCTAGGGAGAGGCCGACCGTAAGAGCCAGGCCCAGGGCGCAGCTCCCAGAGGCAGCAGTTTGCACAGCAGGGCACAAGAAGGCACCTTCGTTTCCGATCCCAGCACTGTATGCTTGCTCCGGTACGGTCATGACACTCTGCAGCGCACGTTGCCCAGGACTTGTTGGAGTCGCTGCATCCTCTGTGTCAGAGGCTTGGGCCCAGGCGGACCCTCTGACAGCAGATGCAACTCTAAAGGTCTCAGGCTGCAGGGAGTGTCAGCCTGCTGTGTAGCATCCGAGAAGAGGAGAAGGAGCTAGAGAGGGTATTCTCGGAGACTGCACAGCTTCATGAGTCTCAAGCCGCCAGAGCAGTGGAGTTGCGGGAGGGCTCTGTGCCGTGTGAAACGGTACATCATAACACTGTAGAAGGCGCCTGGAAGCTGGTCGCTTCTCGTAGGAGGAGAAAGGCTCCTCCTGCTCCTGAGGACTTGCAAGTGAAGAACAGGTTTGGTGCCCTGCAGGATGAGGAGGAGCTGGACATGGCTGCAAGGGAAGTAACTGGGGCAACAGACCCTGTGCCTCGCGGGAACAGCCGGAAGAAGCGGCGGGTGACTGTTGTGGGTGACTCCCTGCTGCAGGGGACGGAGGCACCTATCTGCCGACCTGACCTCTTGTCTAGAGAGGTTTGTTGCCTGCCGGGGCTCGCGTACGAGATGTCGTGGAAAGACTGCCAAGGCTTGGCCACTCATCGGACTAGTACCCTCTGCCGCTCTGCCATGTGGGCACTAATGACACCAAGGGCAAACTGGAAACCATCGAAGAGGATTTCCGAGCTCTGGGGATGGTGGTGAAGGGTCTGGGAGCCCAGGTCATCGTCTCCTCAATCCCGCCAGTGAGGGGGATGGAGGAGACGGACTTTCCAAGCCAACAGCTGGCTGCGCCGCTGGTGTTGCCAAGAGGGTTTTGGTTTCTGCGCGCATGGGCCCCTGTCTGAAGACCGACAGCTGATGGGGAGAGCTGGGCTCCACCTCACTAAGCGGGGGCACGTGTGTCTATGCCAACAGGTTGGCCAGCCTGCTAAGGAGGACTGTAAACTAGGAAAGATGGGGCAAGGGGAGCGTTAGAGTGACCGGGTAGTTGGCAAAACACGGCTCGAGGCGGGGTGCCTGCAGCCAGGGAAGTGCGCACGGGCTGTGGCTACGGAGGAGCCCCTTGTATCCCTCCTGGGAAAGCCGCGCGCTCGATCAGCGCTCTGAAGTGCCTGTACACCAATGCATGCAGCATGGGCACTAAAGAGGAAGAACTAGAGAGCTGTGTGTGTGGTTGCAGGGCCATGATCATGAGCTCATGCAATTACAGAGACGTGGTGGGATCGTTCACATGACTGGCGTGCTGTCCTAGATGGCTACCTGCTTTTTAGGAAGGCCAGGCCAGGAAAGCGAGGTGGTGGAGTTGCTCTTTAGGTGAGAGAGCAACTGGAACGTATCGAGCTCTGCCTCGGGGTGGCTGAAGAGCGAGTCGAGAGCTTATGGGGAAGGATAAAAGGGCAGGCTAGCATGGGGGACACTGTGGTGGGTGTTTACTACAGGCCGCCTGATCGGGAAGAGGAAGTGGCGGAGGCCTTCTACAGACGGCTGGAAGTAGCCTCACGATCACGGGCGCCGGCTCTCATGGGGGACTTCAACCAGCCTGATAGCTGCTGGAGACACAACACAGCTAGGCACAAACACTCCAGGAAGTTCCTGCAGAGCATTGGTGATAACTTTTGGACACAGGTGGTGGAGGAGCCAACGAGGAGAGGTGTGCTGCTGCTGCACCTCGTACTAACAAACAGAGAAGGACTGGCCGAAGATGCGAAGGTCGGGGGCAGCCTTGGGGGCAGTGACCGCGAGATGGTGGAGTTCAGGATGCTGCGAGGAGGAGGCAGGGCAATAAGCCGGATCGCAGCCCTGGACTTCAGCAGAGCAAACTTTGGCCTCTTCAGGGACCTACTTGGAGGAATCCCATGGGTTAGGGCCCTAGAAGGAGCGGGGGGTGCCCAAGAGAGCGGGTTACTAGTCAAGCATCACTTCCTGCAAGCTCAAGATCGGAGCATCGCTATGAGCAAGGAGGCAGGAGGCCTGCATGGCTGAGCAAGGAGCTCCTGGCAAAACTCAGCCAGAAGAAGGAAGTAGAGAGAATGTGGAAAGGGGGACAGGCCACTTGGGAGGACTATAGGCACGTTGTCAGCGTCTGCAGGGATGCGACGAGGAAGGCCAGGGCCCATTTGGAATTAAATCTGGCAAGGGATGTCAAGGACAAGAAGAAGGGCTTCTTCGCATACATCAGGAGCAAAAGGAAGACTAGGGAAAATGCGGGCCCGCTGCTGAATGGGGTGGCTGCCCTGGTGAGAGAAGGCAGAGTTACTGAATGCCGCCTTTGCGTCAGTCTTTCCTGCTCAGGCCAGCCCTCAGGACTCGCAGACGCTGGAGGCAAGAGAGAAAGTCTGGAGAAAGGAAGCCTTCCCCTTGGTTGAGGAGGATGGGGTTAGAGATCATTTAGTGAAACCTGACACCCACAAATCCATGGGCCCCGCTGGGATGCACCCACGAGCGCTGAGGGAGCTGGCGGATGTTATTGCTAGGCCACTCTCCATCATCTTTGCAAGGTCCTGGAGAACAGGAGAGGTGCCTGAGGACCGGAGGAAAGCCAGCGTCACCCCACTCTTCGAAAAGGGCAAGAAGGAGCACCCAGGGAACTACAGGCCAGTCAGGCTCACCTCCATCCCTCGAAAGGTGATGGAGCAGCTCGTCCTGGGGGCCATCTCTAAGGCTGTGGCGGACCAGAAGGCGAGCAGGAGTGGTCAGCGTGCCTTCCCCGAGGGGAAATGATGCTTAACCGACCTGATAGCCTTCTGTGCTGGAATGCCTGCCTGGGTAGATGAGGCGAGAGCAGTGGATGTTGTCGACCTTGACTTCAGGAAGGCTTTCCACACTGTCTCCTGTAACATCCTCATAGGCAAGCTCAGGAAGCGTGGGTTAGATGAGTGGCCGGTGAGGTGGCTTGAGAACTGGCTGGCTGGCAGAGCTCAGAGGGTTGTGCTCCACTGATGTGGAGAGTCTAGGTGGAGGCCTGTAGCTAGCGTCGCCGCGCCAGGGGGCAGTCCTGGGTCCAGTCTTGCTCAACTTCTTCATCAGCGACCTGGCTGAAGGGACAGAGTGCCTCCTCGGCAAGTTTGCTGATGATACAAACCGGGGAGGAGTGGCTGATGCAGCAGAGGGCCGTGCTGCCGGTCAGAGGGGGCTGGCGAGATGAGCAGGCAGGAACCTCCTGAAGTTCAACAAAGGCAATTGCAGGGTCCTGCACCGAGGGGGGAATAAGGCCCTGCAGCAGGACAGGCTGGGGGCTGAGCTGCTGGAAAGCAGCTCTGCAGAGAAGGACCTGGGAGTGCTGCTGGACACCAAGTAAAGCACGAGGCAGCAATGTGCCCTTGTGGACAAGAAGGCCAATGGTATCCTGGGGGGGGGGGTGCATCAGGAAGAGTGTTGTCATCAGGTGGAGGGAGGTGAGGCCCCCCCCCGACTCAGCCCTGCTGAGGCCACATGTGGAGTAGTGCGTGCAGTTCTGGGCTCCGCAGTACAAGAGGGATGTGGCACTACTGGAGCAAGTCCAGCGAAGGGCTACAGAGATGATGAGGGCACTGGAGCAGCTCTCTCTTATGAGGAAAGGCTGAGAGAGCTGCGCCTGTTCTGCCTGGCGAAGAGACCATTGATCTAACAACATATAAAACTATCGAAAGAGAGGGTGTCACGAGGACGGGGCCGCACTCAACGACTCCTGTTCTCGCCGGCACTACGACGAATCCACTCGCAGATTCTCAGACTCGCCAAGTGGCCCATTTCCTGATTCCCCGACTGACCGAGGAAGGAATCGCTCGCCGACACCCAGACTCCTCACCGACTCACTCACCAACTCACAGACTCTTCAACGACTCGGCGCCTCACAGATACACCGACTCACTCAACGACTCACGATTCGCCGACAGACGGAGTCACCGACTCACCTACCAACAGACTTCCCACCGACTCGCAGACTCCTCACCGTCTCACAGGTACACCGACTCACGGGCTCCCAGTTTCGCCCACTCACCGACTCTCGACTCGCTGACTTGACGACTCGTCGACTGAGCGAGCGGCCAACTCACCGACTGACAGCCTCAGCCTCTCACACTCACCGAGTCGCCGACTCGCCGACTCTCAGGCTCCCCGACTCGTCAAGTCACTCCCTGAGTTCACAACTCTCAGACTCACCGGCTCACAGAAGCCCCCATTTCCCGATCCACCGGATGGGAGCTGCTCAGCCTCTCCGGTGGACCGTGAGTATCCCCCCCCCCCACCCCCCCGGCCCTCCGCTCCCCTTTTCCTGCGATGCTGCGTTAAGGTAACTCTTGGAGGTTGAGAGTCCGCTCACTAAGAGAGCGAAGAAGCTAGCTTTCAAGTTGGGCTAAGCAGTGTTGCCGATTATCAGCGCAGTAGCCGATGGTTTGGGGTTATGCTTTCTAAAGGAGGACTTGCATTGCTTCAGTGGGTGTTACTAATCCGAGAGCTCGCGTGAGGAAAGAAGCATTGCTTTTTATTACTTTACTCTCTCGGAAGTTACCGTCCTAAGCGAGAACCCTCACAGCACGCCAGCAATGCAAACTCTGAGGCTAAACTTCAGGTCTAACCTTTGCCCTAAATCTAAAGCGTAACCCAAGAGCACAGCTAACAGAGGCAGCAGTTTGTGCAGCACTGTCTGGGCTCGACTTAGAACTCTTGAGGCCTTCCCCCCCCTCTCGGAAGTTGTGGGCGCTTTGTCGGAAGCAGCTGAGGAAGTAGGGCTGATTGCTGCTAACAGGAAAGGGCAGCTGGGCAAGGACAACTAGAGGAGGCCTTAACTTCTCCTGCGAGAAGCTCTAGCTAGGTGTAGCTGCCACTAACAATCGATCGCTCATCCAAGTGGCCCTTGATGAGGGTGGGTCAGTGACTGGCTGAGTCAGTGCTAGGGAGAGGCCGACCGTAAGAGCCAGGCCCAGGGCGCAGCTCCCAGAGGCAGCAGTTTGCACAGCAGGGCACAAGAAGGCACCTTCGTTTCCGATCCCAGCACTGTATGCTTGCTCCGGTACGGTCATGACACTCTGCAGCGCACGTTGCCCAGGACTTGTTGGAGTCGCTGCATCCTCTGTGTCAGAGGCTTGGGCCCAGGCGGACCCTCTGACAGCAGATGCAACTCTAAAGGTCTCAGGCTGCAGGGAGTGTCAGCCTGCTGTGTAGCATCCGAGAAGAGGAGAAGGAGCTAGAGAGGGTATTCTCGGAGACTGCACAGCTTCATGAGTCTCAAGCCGCCAGAGCAGTGGAGTTGCGGGAGGGCTCTGTGCCGTGTGAAACGGTACATCATAACACTGTAGAAGGCGCCTGGAAGCTGGTCGCTTCTCGTAGGAGGAGAAAGGCTCCTCCTGCTCCTGAGGACTTGCAAGTGAAGAACAGGTTTGGTGCCCTGCAGGATGAGGAGGAGCTGGACATGGCTGCAAGGGAAGTAACTGGGGCAACAGACCCTGTGCCTCGCGGGAACAGCCGGAAGAAGCGGCGGGTGACTGTTGTGGGTGACTCCCTGCTGCAGGGGACGGAGGCACCTATCTGCCGACCTGACCTCTTGTCTAGAGAGGTTTGTTGCCTGCCGGGGCTCGCGTACGAGATGTCGTGGAAAGACTGCCAAGGCTTGGCCACTCATCGGACTAGTACCCTCTGCCGCTCTGCCATGTGGGCACTAATGACACCAAGGGCAAACTGGAAACCATCGAAGAGGATTTCCGAGCTCTGGGGATGGTGGTGAAGGGTCTGGGAGCCCAGGTCATCGTCTCCTCAATCCCGCCAGTGAGGGGGATGGAGGAGACGGACTTTCCAAGCCAACAGCTGGCTGCGCCGCTGGTGTTGCCAAGAGGGTTTTGGTTTCTGCGCGCATGGGCCCCTGTCTGAAGACCGACAGCTGATGGGGAGAGCTGGGCTCCACCTCACTAAGCGGGGGCACGTGTGTCTATGCCAACAGGTTGGCCAGCCTGCTAAGGAGGACTGTAAACTAGGAAAGATGGGGCAAGGGGAGCGTTAGAGTGACCGGGTAGTTGGCAAAACACGGCTCGAGGCGGGGTGCCTGCAGCCAGGGAAGTGCGCACGGGCTGTGGCTACGGAGGAGCCCCTTGTATCCCTCCTGGGAAAGCCGCGCGCTCGATCAGCGCTCTGAAGTGCCTGTACACCAATGCATGCAGCATGGGCACTAAAGAGGAAGAACTAGAGAGCTGTGTGTGTGGTTGCAGGGCCATGATCATGAGCTCATGCAATTACAGAGACGTGGTGGGATCGTTCACATGACTGGCGTGCTGTCCTAGATGGCTACCTGCTTTTTAGGAAGGCCAGGCCAGGAAAGCGAGGTGGTGGAGTTGCTCTTTAGGTGAGAGAGCAACTGGAACGTATCGAGCTCTGCCTCGGGGTGGCTGAAGAGCGAGTCGAGAGCTTATGGGGAAGGATAAAAGGGCAGGCTAGCATGGGGGACACTGTGGTGGGTGTTTACTACAGGCCGCCTGATCGGGAAGAGGAAGTGGCGGAGGCCTTCTACAGACGGCTGGAAGTAGCCTCACGATCACGGGCGCCGGCTCTCATGGGGGACTTCAACCAGCCTGATAGCTGCTGGAGACACAACACAGCTAGGCACAAACACTCCAGGAAGTTCCTGCAGAGCATTGGTGATAACTTTTGGACACAGGTGGTGGAGGAGCCAACGAGGAGAGGTGTGCTGCTGCTGCTGCACCTCGTACTAACAAACAGAGAAGGACTGGCCGAAGATGCGAAGGTCGGGGGCAGCCTTGGGGGCAGTGACCGCGAGATGGTGGAGTTCAGGATGCTGCGAGGAGGAGGCAGGGCAATAAGCCGGATCGCAGCCCTGGACTTCAGCAGAGCAAACTTTGGCCTCTTCAGGGACCTACTTGGAGGAATCCCATGGGTTAGGGCCCTAGAAGGAGCGGGGGGTGCCCAAGAGAGCGGGTTACTAGTCAAGCATCACTTCCTGCAAGCTCAAGATCGGAGCATCGCTATGAGCAAGGAGGCAGGAGGCCTGCATGGCTGAGCAAGGAGCTCCTGGCAAAACTCAGCCAGAAGAAGGAAGTAGAGAGAATGTGGAAAGGGGGACAGGCCACTTGGGAGGACTATAGGCACGTTGTCAGCGTCTGCAGGGATGCGACGAGGAAGGCCAGGGCCCATTTGGAATTAAATCTGGCAAGGGATGTCAAGGACAAGAAGAAGGGCTTCTTCGCATACATCAGGAGCAAAAGGAAGACTAGGGAAAATGCGGGCCCGCTGCTGAATGGGGTGGCTGCCCTGGTGAGAGAAGGCAGAGTTACTGAATGCCGCCTTTGCGTCAGTCTTTCCTGCTCAGGCCAGCCCTCAGGACTCGCAGACGCTGGAGGCAAGAGAGAAAGTCTGGAGAAAGGAAGCCTTCCCCTTGGTTGACGAGGATGGGGTTAGAGATCATTTAGTGAAACCTGACACCCACAAATCCATGGGCCCCGCTGGGATGCACCCACGAGCGCTGAGGGAGCTGGCGGATGTTATTGCTAGGCCACTCTCCATCATCTTTGCAAGGTCCTGGAGAACAGGAGAGGTGCCTGAGGACCGGAGGAAAGCCAGCGTCACCCCACTCTTCGAAAAGGGCAAGAAGGAGCACCCAGGGAACTACAGGCCAGTCAGGCTCACCTCCATCCCTCGAAAGGTGATGGAGCAGCTCGTCCTGGGGGCCATCTCTAAGGCTGTGGCGGACCAGAAGGCGAGCAGGAGTGGTCAGCGTGCCTTCCCCGAGGGGAAATGATGCTTAACCGACCTGATAGCCTTCTGTGCTGGAATGCCTGCCTGGGTAGATGAGGCGAGAGCAGTGGATGTTGTCGACCTTGACTTCAGGAAGGCTTTCCACACTGTCTCCTGTAACATCCTCATAGGCAAGCTCAGGAAGCGTGGGTTAGATGAGTGGCCGGTGAGGTGGCTTGAGAACTGGCTGGCTGGCAGAGCTCAGAGGGTTGTGCTCCACTGATGTGGAGAGTCTAGGTGGAGGCCTGTAGCTAGCGTCGCCACGCCAGGGGGCAGTCCTGGGTCCAGTCTTGCTCAACTTCTTCATCAGCGACCTGGCTGAAGGGACAGAGTGCCTCCTCGGCAAGTTTGCTGATGATACAAACCGGGGAGGAGTGGCTGATGCAGCAGAGGGCCGTGCTGCCGGTCAGAGGGGGCTGGCGAGATGAGCAGGCAGGAACCTCCTGAAGTTCAACAAAGGCAATTGCAGGGTCCTGCACCGAGGGGGGAATAAGGCCCTGCAGCAGGACAGGCTGGGGGCTGAGCTGCTGGAAAGCAGCTCTGCAGAGAAGGACCTGGGAGTGCTGCTGGACACCAAGTAAAGCACGAGGCAGCAATGTGCCCTTGTGGACAAGAAGGCCAATGGTATCCTGGGGGGGGGGGGGGGGGGTGCATCAGGAAGAGTGTTGTCAGCAGGTGGAGGGAGGTGAGGCCCCCCCCCCCGACTCAGCCCTGCTGAGGCCACATGTGGAGTAGTGCGTGCAGTTCTGGGCTCCGCAGTACAAGAGGGATGTGGCACTACTGGAGCAAGTCCAGCGAAGGGCTACAGAGATGATGAGGGCACTGGAGCAGCTCTCTCTTATGAGGAAAGGCTGAGAGAGCTGCGCCTGTTCTGCCTGGCGAAGAGACCATTGATCTAACAACATATAAAACTATCGAAAGAGAGGGTGTCACGAGGACGGGGCCGCACTCAACGACTCCTGTTCTCGCCGGCACTACGACGAATCCACTCGCAGATTCTCAGACTCGCCAAGTGGCCCATTTCCTGATTCCCCGACTGACCGAGGAAGGAATCGCTCGCCGACACCCAGACTCCTCACCGACTCACTCACCAACTCACAGACTCTTCAACGACTCGGCGCCTCACAGATACACCGACTCACTCAACGACTCACGATTCGCCGACAGACGGAGTCACCGACTCACCTACCAACAGACTTCCCACCGACTCGCAGACTCCTCACCGTCTCACAGGTACACCGACTCACGGGCTCCCAGTTTCGCCCACTCACCGACTCTCGACTCGCTGACTTGACGACTCGTCGACTGAGCGAGCGGCCAACTCACCGACTGACAGCCTCAGCCTCTCACACTCACCGAGTCGCCGACTCGCCGACTCTCAGGCTCCCCGACTCGTCAAGTCACTCCCTGAGTTCACAACTCTCAGACTCACCGGCTCACAGAAGCCCCCATTTCCCGATCCGCCGGATGGGAGCTGCTCAGCCTCTCCGGTGGACCGTGAGTATCCCCCCCCCACCCCCCCGGCCCTCCGCTCCCCTTTTCCTGCGATGCTGCGTTAAGGTAACTCTTGGAGGTTGAGAGTCCGCTCACTAAGAGAGCGAAGAAGCTAGCTTTCAAGTTGGGCTAAGCAGTGTTGCCGATTATCAGCGCAGTAGCCGATGGTTTGGGGTTATGCTTTCTAAAGGAGGACTTGCATTGCTTCAGTGGGTGTTACTAATCCGAGAGCTCGCGTGAGGAAAGAAGCATTGCTTTTTATTACTTTACTCTCTCGGAAGTTACCGTCCTAAGCGAGAACCCTCACAGCACGCCAGCAATGCAAACTCTGAGGCTAAACTTCAGGTCTAACCTTTGCCCTAAATCTAAAGCGTAACCCAAGAGCACAGCTAACAGAGGCAGCAGTTTGTGCAGCACTGTCTGGGCTCGACTTAGAACTCTTGAGGCCTTCCCCCCCTCTCGGAAGTTGTGGGCGCTTTGTCGGAAGCAGCTGAGGAAGTAGGGCTGATTGCTGCTAACAGGAAAGGGCAGCTGGGCAAGGACAACTAGAGGAGGCCTTAACTTCTCCTGCGAGAAGCTCTAGCTAGGTGTAGCTGC
Organism: Apteryx mantelli; assembly: GCF_036417845.1. Classification (NCBI taxonomy): domain Eukaryota; kingdom Metazoa; phylum Chordata; class Aves; order Apterygiformes; family Apterygidae; genus Apteryx; species Apteryx mantelli. The sequence continues at coordinate 137,745,671 of NC_089978.1, forward strand.
CACTAACAATCGATCGCTCATCCAAGTGGCCCTTGATGAGGGTGGGTCAGTGACTGGCTGAGTCAGTGCTAGGGAGAGGCCGACCGTAAGAGCCAGGCCCAGGGCGCAGCTCCCAGAGGCAGCAGTTTGCACAGCAGGGCACAAGAAGGCACCTTCGTTTCCGATCCCAGCACTGTATGCTTGCTCCGGTACGGTCATGACACTCTGCAGCGCACGTTGCCCAGGACTTGTTGGAGTCGCTGCATCCTCTGTGTCAGAGGCTTGGGCCCAGGCGGACCCTCTGACAGCAGATGCAACTCTAAAGGTCTCAGGCTGCAGGGAGTGTCAGCCTGCTGTGTAGCATCCGAGAAGAGGAGAAGGAGCTAGAGAGGGTATTCTCGGAGACTGCACAGCTTCATGAGTCTCAAGCCGCCAGAGCAGTGGAGTTGCGGGAGGGCTCTGTGCCGTGTGAAACGGTACATCATAACACTGTAGAAGGCGCCTGGAAGCTGCTCGCTTCTCGTAGGAGGAGAAAGGCTCCTCCTGCTCCTGAGGACTTGCAAGTGAAGAACAGGTTTGGTGCCCTGCAGGATGAGGAGGAGCTGGACATGGCTGCAAGGGAAGTAACTGGGGCAACAGACCCTGTGCCTCGCGGGAACAGCCGGAAGAAGCGGCGGGTGACTGTTGTGGGTGACTCCCTGCTGCAGGGGACGGAGGCACCTATCTGCCGACCTGACCTCTTGTCTAGAGAGGTTTGTTGCCTGCCGGGGCTCGCGTACGAGATGTCGTGGAAAGACTGCCAAGGCTTGGCCACTCATCGGACTAGTACCCTCTGCCGCTCTGCCATGTGGGCACTAATGACACCAAGGGCAAACTGGAAACCATCGAAGAGGATTTCCGAGCTCTGGGGATGGTGGTGAAGGGTCTGGGAGCCCAGGTCATCGTCTCCTCAATCCCGCCAGTGAGGGGGATGGAGGAGACGGACTTTCCAAGCCAACAGCTGGCTGCGCCGCTGGTGTTGCCAAGAGGGTTTTGGTTTCTGCGCGCATGGGCCCCTGTCTGAAGACCGACAGCTGATGGGGAGAGCTGGGCTCCACCTCACTAAGCGGGGGCACGTGTGTGTCTATGCCAACAGGTTGGCCAGCCTGCTAAGGAGGACTGTAAACTAGGAAAGATGGGGCAAGGGGAGCGTTAGAGTGACCGGGTAGTTGGCAAAACACGGCTCGAGGCGGGGTGCCTGCAGCCAGGGAAGTGCGCACGGGCTGTGGCTACGGAGGAGCCCCTTGTATCCCTCCTGGGAAAGCCGCGCGCTCGATCAGCGCTCTGAAGTGCCTGTACACCAATGCATGCAGCATGGGCACTAAAGAGGAAGAACTAGAGAGCTGTGTGTGTGGTTGCAGGGCCATGATCATGAGCTCATGCAATTACAGAGACGTGGTGGGATCGTTCACATGACTGGCGTGCTGTCCTAGATGGCTACCTGCTTTTTAGGAAGGCCAGGCCAGGAAAGCGAGGTGGTGGAGTTGCTCTTTAGGTGAGAGAGCAACTGGAACGTATCGAGCTCTGCCTCGGGGTGGCTGAAGAGCGAGTCGAGAGCTTATGGGGAAGGATAAAAGGGCAGGCTAGCATGGGGGACACTGTGATGGGTGTTTACTACAGGCCGCCTGATCGGGAAGAGGAAGTGGCGGAGGCCTTCTACAGACGGCTGGAAGTAGCCTCACGATCACGGGCGCCGGCTCTCATGGGGGACTTCAACCAGCCTGATAGCTGCTGGAGACACAACACAGCTAGGCACAAACACTCCAGGAAGTTCCTGCAGAGCATTGGTGATAACTTTTGGACACAGGTGGTGGAGGAGCCAACGAGGAGAGGTGTGCTGCTGCTGCTGCACCTCGTACTAACAAACAGAGAAGGACTGGCCGAAGATGCGAAGGTCGGGGGCAGCCTTGGGGGCAGTGACCGCGAGATGGTGGAGTTCAGGATGCTGCGAGGAGGAGGCAGGGCAATAAGCCGGATCGCAGCCCTGGACTTCAGCAGAGCAAACTTTGGCCTCTTCAGGGACCTACTTGGAGGAATCCCATGGGTTAGGGCCCTAGAAGGAGCGGGGGGTGCCCAAGAGAGCGGGTTACTAGTCAAGCATCACTTCCTGCAAGCTCAAGATCGGAGCATCGCTATGAGCAAGGAGGCAGGAGGCCTGCATGGCTGAGCAAGGAGCTCCTGGCAAAACTCAGCCAGAAGAAGGAAGTAGAGAGAATGTGGAAAGGGGGACAGGCCACTTGGGAGGACTATAGGCACGTTGTCAGCGTCTGCAGGGATGCGACGAGGAAGGCCAGGGCCCATTTGGAATTAAATCTGGCAAGGGATGTCAAGGACAAGAAGAAGGGCTTCTTCGCATACATCAGGAGCAAAAGGAAGACTAGGGAAAATGCGGGCCCGCTGCTGAATGGGGTGGCTGCCCTGGTGAGAGAAGGCAGAGTTACTGAATGCCGCCTTTGCGTCAGTCTTTCCTGCTCAGGCCAGCCCTCAGGACTCGCAGACGCTGGAGGCAAGAGAGAAAGTCTGGAGAAAGGAAGCCTTCCCCTTGGTTGACGAGGATGGGGTTAGAGATCATTTAGTGAAACCTGACACCCACAAATCCATGGGCCCCGCTGGGATGCACCCACGAGCGCTGAGGGAGCTGGCGGATGTTATTGCTAGGCCACTCTCCATCATCTTTGCAAGGTCCTGGAGAACAGGAGAGGTGCCTGAGGACCGGAGGAAAGCCAGCGTCACCCCACTCTTCGAAAAGGGCAAGAAGGAGCACCCAGGGAACTACAGGCCAGTCAGGCTCACCTCCATCCCTCGAAAGGTGATGGAGCAGCTCGTCCTGGGGGCCATCTCTAAGGCTGTGGCGGACCAGAAGGCGAGCAGGAGTGGTCAGCGTGCCTTCCCCGAGGGGAAATGATGCTTAACCGACCTGATAGCCTTCTGTGCTGGAATGCCTGCCTGGGTAGATGAGGCGAGAGCAGTGGATGTTGTCGACCTTGACTTCAGGAAGGCTTTCCACACTGTCTCCTGTAACATCCTCATAGGCAAGCTCAGGAAGCGTGGGTTAGATGAGTGGCCGGTGAGGTGGCTTGAGAACTGGCTGGCTGGCAGAGCTCAGAGGGTTGTGCTCCACTGATGTGGAGAGTCTAGGTGGAGGCCTGTAGCTAGCGTCGCCGCGCCAGGGGGCAGTCCTGGGTCCAGTCTTGCTCAACTTCTTCATCAGCGACCTGGCTGAAGGGACAGAGTGCCTCCTCGGCAAGTTTGCTGATGATACAAACCGGGGAGGAGTGGCTGATGCAGCAGAGGGCCGTGCTGCCGGTCAGAGGGGGCTGGCGAGATGAGCAGGCAGGAACCTCCTGAAGTTCAACAAAGGCAATTGCAGGGTCCTGCACCGAGGGGGGAATAAGGCCCTGCAGCAGGACAGGCTGGGGGCTGAGCTGCTGGAAAGCAGCTCTGCAGAGAAGGACCTGGGAGTGCTGCTGGACACCAAGTAAAGCACGAGGCAGCAATGTGCCCTTGTGGACAAGAAGGCCAATGGTATCCTGGGGGGGGGGGGGGTGCATCAGGAAGAGTGTTGTCAGCAGGTGGAGGGAGGTGAGGCCCCCCCCCCCCCGACTCAGCCCTGCTGAGGCCACATGTGGAGTAGTGCGTGCAGTTCTGGGCTCCGCAGTACAAGAGGGATGTGGCACTACTGGAGCAAGTCCAGCGAAGGGCTACAGAGATGATGAGGGCACTGGAGCAGCTCTCTCTTATGAGGAAAGGCTGAGAGAGCTGCGCCTGTTCTGCCTGGCGAAGAGACCATTGATCTAACAACATATAAAACTATCGAAAGAGAGGGTGTCACGAGGACGGGGCCGCACTCAACGACTCCTGTTCTCGCCGGCACTACGACGAATCCACTCGCAGATTCTCAGACTCGCCAAGTGGCCCATTTCCTGATTCCCCGACTGACCGAGGAAGGAATCTCTCGCCGACACCCAGACTCCTCACCGACTCACTCACCAACTCACAGACTCTTCAACGACTCGGCGCCTCACAGATACACCGACTCACTCAACGACTCACGATTCGCCGACAGACGGAGTCACCGACTCACCTACCAACAGACTTCCCACCGACTCGCAGACTCCTCAGCGTCTCACAGGTACACCGACTCACGGGCTCCCAGTTTCGCCCACTCACCGACTCTCGACTCGCTGACTTGACGACTCGTCGACTGAGCGAGCGGCCAACTCACCGACTGACAGCCTCAGCCTCTCACACTCACCGAGTCGCCGACTCGCCGACTCTCAGGCTCCCCGACTCGTCAAGTCACTCCCTGAGTTCACAACTCTCAGACTCACCGGCTCACAGAAGCCCCCATTTCCCGATCCGCCGGATGGGAGCTGCTCAGCCTCTCCGGTGGACCGTGAGTATCCCCCCCCCCACCCCCCCGGCCCTCCGCTCCCCTTTTCCTGCGATGCTGCGTTAAGGTAACTCTTGGAGGTTGAGAGTCCGCTCACTAAGAGAGCGAAGAAGCTAGCTTTCAAGTTGGGCTAAGCAGTGTTGCCGATTATCAGCGCAGTAGCCGATGGTTTGGGGTTATGCTTTCTAAAGGAGGACTTGCATTGCTTCAGTGGGTGTTACTAATCCGAGAGCTCGCGTGAGGAAAGAAGCATTGCTTTTTATTACTTTACTCTCTCGGAAGTTACCGTCCTAAGCGAGAACCCTCACAGCACGCCAGCAATGCAAACTCTGAGGCTAAACTTCAGGTCTAACCTTTGCCCTAAATCTAAAGCGTAACCCAAGAGCACAGCTAACAGAGGCAGCAGTTTGTGCAGCACTGTCTGGGCTCGACTTAGAACTCTTGAGGCCTTCCCCCCCTCTCGGAAGTTGTGGGCGCTTTGTCGGAAGCAGCTGAGGAAGTAGGGCTGATTGCTGCTAACAGGAAAGGGCAGCTGGGCAAGGACAACTAGAGGAGGCCTTAACTTCTCCTGCGAGAAGCTCTAGCTAGGTGTAGCTGCCACTAACAATCGATCGCTCATCCAAGTGGCCCTTGATGAGGGTGGGTCAGTGACTGGCTGAGTCAGTGCTAGGGAGAGGCCGACCGTAAGAGCCAGGCCCAGGGCGCAGCTCCCAGAGGCAGCAGTTTGCACAGCAGGGCACAAGAAGGCACCTTCGTTTCCGATCCCAGCACTGTATGCTTGCTCCGGTACGGTCATGACACTCTGCAGCGCACGTTGCCCAGGACTTGTTGGAGTCGCTGCATCCTCTGTGTCAGAGGCTTGGGCCCAGGCGGACCCTCTGACAGCAGATGCAACTCTAAAGGTCTCAGGCTGCAGGGAGTGTCAGCCTGCTGTGTAGCATCCGAGAAGAGGAGAAGGAGCTAGAGAGGGTATTCTCGGAGACTGCACAGCTTCATGAGTCTCAAGCCGCCAGAGCAGTGGAGTTGCGGGAGGGCTCTGTGCCGTGTGAAACGGTACATCATAACACTGTAGAAGGCGCCTGGAAGCTGCTCGCTTCTCGTAGGAGGAGAAAGGCTCCTCCTGCTCCTGAGGACTTGCAAGTGAAGAACAGGTTTGGTGCCCTGCAGGATGAGGAGGAGCTGGACATGGCTGCAAGGGAAGTAACTGGGGCAACAGACCCTGTGCCTCGCGGGAACAGCCGGAAGAAGCGGCGGGTGACTGTTGTGGGTGACTCCCTGCTGCAGGGGACGGAGGCACCTATCTGCCGACCTGACCTCTTGTCTAGAGAGGTTTGTTGCCTGCCGGGGCTCGCGTACGAGATGTCGTGGAAAGACTGCCAAGGCTTGGCCACTCATCGGACTAGTACCCTCTGCCGCTCTGCCATGTGGGCACTAATGACACCAAGGGCAAACTGGAAACCATCGAAGAGGATTTCCGAGCTCTGGGGATGGTGGTGAAGGGTCTGGGAGCCCAGGTCATCGTCTCCTCAATCCCGCCAGTGAGGGGGATGGAGGAGACGGACTTTCCAAGCCAACAGCTGGCTGCGCCGCTGGTGTTGCCAAGAGGGTTTTGGTTTCTGCGCGCATGGGCCCCTGTCTGAAGACCGACAGCTGATGGGGAGAGCTGGGCTCCACCTCACTAAGCGGGGGCACGTGTGTGTCTATGCCAACAGGTTGGCCAGCCTGCTAAGGAGGACTGTAAACTAGGAAAGATGGGGCAAGGGGAGCGTTAGAGTGACCGGGTAGTTGGCAAAACACGGCTCGAGGCGGGGTGCCTGCAGCCAGGGAAGTGCGCACGGGCTGTGGCTACGGAGGAGCCCCTTGTATCCCTCCTGGGAAAGCCGCGCGCTCGATCAGCGCTCTGAAGTGCCTGTACACCAATGCATGCAGCATGGGCACTAAAGAGGAAGAACTAGAGAGCTGTGTGTGTGGTTGCAGGGCCATGATCATGAGCTCATGCAATTACAGAGACGTGGTGGGATCGTTCACATGACTGGCGTGCTGTCCTAGATGGCTACCTGCTTTTTAGGAAGGCCAGGCCAGGAAAGCGAGGTGGTGGAGTTGCTCTTTAGGTGAGAGAGCAACTGGAACGTATCGAGCTCTGCCTCGGGGTGGCTGAAGAGCGAGTCGAGAGCTTATGGGGAAGGATAAAAGGGCAGGCTAGCATGGGGGACACTGTGATGGGTGTTTACTACAGGCCGCCTGATCGGGAAGAGGAAGTGGCGGAGGCCTTCTACAGACGGCTGGAAGTAGCCTCACGATCACGGGCGCCGGCTCTCATGGGGGACTTCAACCAGCCTGATAGCTGCTGGAGACACAACACAGCTAGGCACAAACACTCCAGGAAGTTCCTGCAGAGCATTGGTGATAACTTTTGGACACAGGTGGTGGAGGAGCCAACGAGGAGAGGTGTGCTGCTGCTGCTGCACCTCGTACTAACAAACAGAGAAGGACTGGCCGAAGATGCGAAGGTCGGGGGCAGCCTTGGGGGCAGTGACCGCGAGATGGTGGAGTTCAGGATGCTGCGAGGAGGAGGCAGGGCAATAAGCCGGATCGCAGCCCTGGACTTCAGCAGAGCAAACTTTGGCCTCTTCAGGGACCTACTTGGAGGAATCCCATGGGTTAGGGCCCTAGAAGGAGCGGGGGGTGCCCAAGAGAGCGGGTTACTAGTCAAGCATCACTTCCTGCAAGCTCAAGATCGGAGCATCGCTATGAGCAAGGAGGCAGGAGGCCTGCATGGCTGAGCAAGGAGCTCCTGGCAAAACTCAGCCAGAAGAAGGAAGTAGAGAGAATGTGGAAAGGGGGACAGGCCACTTGGGAGGACTATAGGCACGTTGTCAGCGTCTGCAGGGATGCGACGAGGAAGGCCAGGGCCCATTTGGAATTAAATCTGGCAAGGGATGTCAAGGACAAGAAGAAGGGCTTCTTCGCATACATCAGGAGCAAAAGGAAGACTAGGGAAAATGCGGGCCCGCTGCTGAATGGGGTGGCTGCCCTGGTGAGAGAAGGCAGAGTTACTGAATGCCGCCTTTGCGTCAGTCTTTCCTGCTCAGGCCAGCCCTCAGGACTCGCAGACGCTGGAGGCAAGAGAGAAAGTCTGGAGAAAGGAAGCCTTCCCCTTGGTTGACGAGGATGGGGTTAGAGATCATTTAGTGAAACCTGACACCCACAAATCCATGGGCCCCGCTGGGATGCACCCACGAGCGCTGAGGGAGCTGGCGGATGTTATTGCTAGGCCACTCTCCATCATCTTTGCAAGGTCCTGGAGAACAGGAGAGGTGCCTGAGGACCGGAGGAAAGCCAGCGTCACCCCACTCTTCGAAAAGGGCAAGAAGGAGCACCCAGGGAACTACAGGCCAGTCAGGCTCACCTCCATCCCTCGAAAGGTGATGGAGCAGCTCGTCCTGGGGGCCATCTCTAAGGCTGTGGCGGACCAGAAGGCGAGCAGGAGTGGTCAGCGTGCCTTCCCCGAGGGGAAATGATGCTTAACCGACCTGATAGCCTTCTGTGCTGGAATGCCTGCCTGGGTAGATGAGGCGAGAGCAGTGGATGTTGTCGACCTTGACTTCAGGAAGGCTTTCCACACTGTCTCCTGTAACATCCTCATAGGCAAGCTCAGGAAGCGTGGGTTAGATGAGTGGCCGGTGAGGTGGCTTGAGAACTGGCTGGCTGGCAGAGCTCAGAGGGTTGTGCTCCACTGATGTGGAGAGTCTAGGTGGAGGCCTGTAGCTAGCGTCGCCGCGCCAGGGGGCAGTCCTGGGTCCAGTCTTGCTCAACTTCTTCATCAGCGACCTGGCTGAAGGGACAGAGTGCCTCCTCGGCAAGTTTGCTGATGATACAAACCGGGGAGGAGTGGCTGATGCAGCAGAGGGCCGTGCTGCCGGTCAGAGGGGGCTGGCGAGATGAGCAGGCAGGAACCTCCTGAAGTTCAACAAAGGCAATTGCAGGGTCCTGCACCGAGGGGGGAATAAGGCCCTGCAGCAGGACAGGCTGGGGGCTGAGCTGCTGGAAAGCAGCTCTGCAGAGAAGGACCTGGGAGTGCTGCTGGACACCAAGTAAAGCACGAGGCAGCAATGTGCCCTTGTGGACAAGAAGGCCAATGGTATCCTGGGGGGGGGGGGGGGTGCATCAGGAAGAGTGTTGTCAGCAGGTGGAGGGAGGTGAGGCCCCCCCCCCCCCCCCCGACTCAGCCCTGCTGAGGCCACATGTGGAGTAGTGCGTGCAGTTCTGGGCTCCGCAGTACAAGAGGGATGTGGCACTACTGGAGCAAGTCCAGCGAAGGGCTACAGAGATGATGAGGGCACTGGAGCAGCTCTCTCTTATGAGGAAAGGCTGAGAGAGCTGCGCCTGTTCTGCCTGGCGAAGAGACCATTGATCTAACAACATATAAAACTATCGAAAGAGAGGGTGTCACGAGGACGGGGCCGCACTCAACGACTCCTGTTCTCGCCGGCACTACGACGAATCCACTCGCAGATTCTCAGACTCGCCAAGTGGCCCATTTCCTGATTCCCCGACTGACCGAGGAAGGAATCTCTCGCCGACACCCAGACTCCTCACCGACTCACTCACCAACTCACAGACTCTTCAACGACTCGGCGCCTCACAGATACACCGACTCACTCAACGACTCACGATTCGCCGACAGACGGAGTCACCGACTCACCTACCAACAGACTTCCCACCGACTCGCAGACTCCTCAGCGTCTCACAGGTACACCGACTCACGGGCTCCCAGTTTCGCCCACTCACCGACTCTCGACTCGCTGACTTGACGACTCGTCGACTGAGCGAGCGGCCAACTCACCGACTGACAGCCTCAGCCTCTCACACTCACCGAGTCGCCGACTCGCCGACTCTCAGGCTCCCCGACTCGTCAAGTCACTCCCTGAGTTCACAACTCTCAGACTCACCGGCTCACAGAAGCCCCCATTTCCCGATCCGCCGGATGGGAGCTGCTCAGCCTCTCCGGTGGACCGTGAGTATCCCCCCCCCCACCCCCCCGGCCCTCCGCTCCCCTTTTCCTGCGATGCTGCGTTAAGGTAACTCTTGGAGGTTGAGAGTCCGCTCACTAAGAGAGCGAAGAAGCTAGCTTTCAAGTTGGGCTAAGCAGTGTTGCCGATTATCAGCGCAGTAGCCGATGGTTTGGGGTTATGCTTTCTAAAGGAGGACTTGCATTGCTTCAGTGGGTGTTACTAATCCGAGAGCTCGCGTGAGGAAAGAAGCATTGCTTTTTATTACTTTACTCTCTCGGAAGTTACCGTCCTAAGCGAGAACCCTCACAGCACGCCAGCAATGCAAACTCTGAGGCTAAACTTCAGGTCTAACCTTTGCCCTAAATCTAAAGCGTAACCCAAGAGCACAGCTAACAGAGGCAGCAGTTTGTGCAGCACTGTCTGGGCTCGACTTAGAACTCTTGAGGCCTTCCCCCCCTCTCGGAAGTTGTGGGCGCTTTGTCGGAAGCAGCTGAGGAAGTAGGGCTGATTGCTGCTAACAGGAAAGGGCAGCTGGGCAAGGACAACTAGAGGAGGCCTTAACTTCTCCTGCGAGAAGCTCTAGCTAGGTGTAGCTGCCACTAACAATCGATCGCTCATCCAAGTGGCCCTTGATGAGGGTGGGTCAGTGACTGGCTGAGTCAGTGCTAGGGAGAGGCCGACCGTAAGAGCCAGGCCCAGGGCGCAGCTCCCAGAGGCAGCAGTTTGCACAGCAGGGCACAAGAAGGCACCTTCGTTTCCGATCCCAGCACTGTATGCTTGCTCCGGTACGGTCATGACACTCTGCAGCGCACGTTGCCCAGGACTTGTTGGAGTCGCTGCATCCTCTGTGTCAGAGGCTTGGGCCCAGGCGGACCCTCTGACAGCAGATGCAACTCTAAAGGTCTCAGGCTGCAGGGAGTGTCAGCCTGCTGTGTAGCATCCGAGAAGAGGAGAAGGAGCTAGAGAGGGTATTCTCGGAGACTGCACAGCTTCATGAGTCTCAAGCCGCCAGAGCAGTGGAGTTGCGGGAGGGCTCTGTGCCGTGTGAAACGGTACATCATAACACTGTAGAAGGCGCCTGGAAGCTGGTCGCTTCTCGTAGGAGGAGAAAGGCTCCTCCTGCTCCTGAGGACTTGCAAGTGAAGAACAGGTTTGGTGCCCTGCAGGATGAGGAGGAGCTGGACATGGCTGCAAGGGAAGTAACTGGGGCAACAGACCCTGTGCCTCGCGGGAACAGCCGGAAGAAGCGGCGGGTGACTGTTGTGGGTGACTCCCTGCTGCAGGGGACGGAGGCACCTATCTGCCGACCTGACCTCTTGTCTAGAGAGGTTTGTTGCCTGCCGGGGCTCGCGTACGAGATGTCGTGGAAAGACTGCCAAGGCTTGGCCACTCATCGGACTAGTACCCTCTGCCGCTCTGCCATGTGGGCACTAATGACACCAAGGGCAAACTGGAAACCATCGAAGAGGATTTCCGAGCTCTGGGGATGGTGGTGAAGGGTCTGGGAGCCCAGGTCATCGTCTCCTCAATCCCGCCAGTGAGGGGGATGGAGGAGACGGACTTTCCAAGCCAACAGCTGGCTGCGCCGCTGGTGTTGCCAAGAGGGTTTTGGTTTCTGCGCGCATGGGCCCCTGTCTGAAGACCGACAGCTGATGGGGAGAGCTGGGCTCCACCTCACTAAGCGGGGGCACGTGTGTCTATGCCAACAGGTTGGCCAGCCTGCTAAGGAGGACTGTAAACTAGGAAAGATGGGGCAAGGGGAGCGTTAGAGTGACCGGGTAGTTGGCAAAACACGGCTCGAGGCGGGGTGCCTGCAGCCAGGGAAGTGCGCACGGGCTGTGGCTACGGAGGAGCCCCTTGTATCCCTCCTGGGAAAGCCGCGCGCTCGATCAGCGCTCTGAAGTGCCTGTACACCAATGCATGCAGCATGGGCACTAAAGAGGAAGAACTAGAGAGCTGTGTGTGTGGTTGCAGGGCCATGATCATGAGCTCATGCAATTACAGAGACGTGGTGGGATCGTTCACATGACTGGCGTGCTGTCCTAGATGGCTACCTGCTTTTTAGGAAGGCCAGGCCAGGAAAGCGAGGTGGTGGAGTTGCTCTTTAGGTGAGAGAGCAACTGGAACGTATCGAGCTCTGCCTCGGGGTGGCTGAAGAGCGAGTCGAGAGCTTATGGGGAAGGATAAAAGGGCAGGCTAGCATGGGGGACACTGTGATGGGTGTTTACTACAGGCCGCCTGATCGGGAAGAGGAAGTGGCGGAGGCCTTCTACAGACGGCTGGAAGTAGCCTCACGATCACGGGCGCCGGCTCTCATGGGGGACTTCAACCAGCCTGATAGCTGCTGGAGACACAACACAGCTAGGCACAAACACTCCAGGAAGTTCCTGCAGAGCATTGGTGATAACTTTTGGACACAGGTGGTGGAGGAGCCAACGAGGAGAGGTGTGCTGCTGCTGCTGCACCTCGTACTAACAAACAGAGAAGGACTGGCCGAAGATGCGAAGGTCGGGGGCAGCCTTGGGGGCAGTGACCGCGAGATGGTGGAGTTCAGGATGCTGCGAGGAGGAGGCAGGGCAATAAGCCGGATCGCAGCCCTGGACTTCAGCAGAGCAAACTTTGGCCTCTTCAGGGACCTACTTGGAGGAATCCCATGGGTTAGGGCCCTAGAAGGAGCGGGGGGTGCCCAAGAGAGCGGGTTACTAGTCAAGCATCACTTCCTGCAAGCTCAAGATCGGAGCATCGCTATGAGCAAGGAGGCAGGAGGCCTGCATGGCTGAGCAAGGAGCTCCTGGCAAAACTCAGCCAGAAGAAGGAAGTAGAGAGAATGTGGAAAGGGGGACAGGCCACTTGGGAGGACTATAGGCACGTTGTCAGCGTCTGCAGGGATGCGACGAGGAAGGCCAGGGCCCATTTGGAATTAAATCTGGCAAGGGATGTCAAGGACAAGAAGAAGGGCTTCTTCGCATACATCAGGAGCAAAAGGAAGACTAGGGAAAATGCGGGCCCGCTGCTGAATGGGGTGGCTGCCCTGGTGAGAGAAGGCAGAGTTACTGAATGCCGCCTTTGCGTCAGTCTTTCCTGCTCAGGCCAGCCCTCAGGACTCGCAGACGCTGGAGGCAAGAGAGAAAGTCTGGAGAAAGGAAGCCTTCCCCTTGGTTGACGAGGATGGGGTTAGAGATCATTTAGTGAAACCTGACACCCACAAATCCATGGGCCCCGCTGGGATGCACCCACGAGCGCTGAGGGAGCTGGCGGATGTTATTGCTAGGCCACTCTCCATCATCTTTGCAAGGTCCTGGAGAACAGGAGAGGTGCCTGAGGACCGGAGGAAAGCCAGCGTCACCCCACTCTTCGAAAAGGGCAAGAAGGAGCACCCAGGGAACTACAGGCCAGTCAGGCTCACCTCCATCCCTCGAAAGGTGATGGAGCAGCTCGTCCTGGGGGCCATCTCTAAGGCTGTGGCGGACCAGAAGGCGAGCAGGAGTGGTCAGCGTGCCTTCCCCGAGGGGAAATGATGCTTAACCGACCTGATAGCCTTCTGTGCTGGAATGCCTGCCTGGGTAGATGAGGCGAGAGCAGTGGATGTTGTCGACCTTGACTTCAGGAAGGCTTTCCACACTGTCTCCTGTAACATCCTCATAGGCAAGCTCAGGAAGCGTGGGTTAGATGAGTGGCCGGTGAGGTGGCTTGAGAACTGGCTGGCTGGCAGAGCTCAGAGGGTTGTGCTCCACTGATGTGGAGAGTCTAGGTGGAGGCCTGTAGCTAGCGTCGCCGCGCCAGGGGGCAGTCCTGGGTCCAGTCTTGCTCAACTTCTTCATCAGCGACCTGGCTGAAGGGACAGAGTGCCTCCTCGGCAAGTTTGCTGATGATACAAACCGGGGAGGAGTGGCTGATGCAGCAGAGGGCCGTGCTGCCGGTCAGAGGGGGCTGGCGAGATGAGCAGGCAGGAACCTCCTGAAGTTCAACAAAGGCAATTGCAGGGTCCTGCACCGAGGGGGGAATAAGGCCCTGCAGCAGGACAGGCTGGGGGCTGAGCTGCTGGAAAGCAGCTCTGCAGAGAAGGACCTGGGAGTGCTGCTGGACACCAAGTAAAGCACGAGGCAGCAATGTGCCCTTGTGGACAAGAAGGCCAATGGTATCCTGGGGGGGGGGGGGGGTGCATCAGGAAGAGTGTTGTCAGCAGGTGGAGGGAGGTGAGGCCCCCCCCCCCCCCCCCGACTCAGCCCTGCTGAGGCCACATGTGGAGTAGTGCGTGCAGTTCTGGGCTCCGCAGTACAAGAGGGATGTGGCACTACTGGAGCAAGTCCAGCGAAGGGCTACAGAGATGATGAGGGCACTGGAGCAGCTCTCTCTTATGAGGAAAGGCTGAGAGAGCTGCGCCTGTTCTGCCTGGCGAAGAGACCATTGATCTAACAACATATAAAACTATCGAAAGAGAGGGTGTCACGAGGACGGGGCCGCACTCAACGACTCCTGTTCTCGCCGGCACTACGACGAATCCACTCGCAGATTCTCAGACTCGCCAAGTGGCCCATTTCCTGATTCCCCGACTGACCGAGGAAGGAATCTCTCGCCGACACCCAGACTCCTCACCGACTCACTCACCAACTCACAGACTCTTCAACGACTCGGCGCCTCACAGATACACCGACTCACTCAACGACTCACGATTCGCCGACAGACGGAGTCACCGACTCACCTACCAACAGACTTCCCACCGACTCGCAGACTCCTCAGCGTCTCACAGGTACACCGACTCACGGGCTCCCAGTTTCGCCCACTCACCGACTCTCGACTCGCTGACTTGACGACTCGTCGACTGAGCGAGCGGCCAACTCACCGACTGACAGCCTCAGCCTCTCACACTCACCGAGTCGCCGACTCGCCGACTCTCAGGCTCCCCGACTCGTCAAGTCACTCCCTGAGTTCACAACTCTCAGACTCACCGGCTCACAGAAGCCCCCATTTCCCGATCCGCCGGATGGGAGCTGCTCAGCCTCTCCGGTGGACCGTGAGTATCCCCCCCCCCACCCCCCCGGCCCTCCGCTCCCCTTTTCCTGCGATGCTGCGTTAAGGTAACTCTTGGAGGTTGAGAGTCCGCTCACTAAGAGAGCGAAGAAGCTAGCTTTCAAGTTGGGCTAAGCAGTGTTGCCGATTATCAGCGCAGTAGCCGATGGTTTGGGGTTATGCTTTCTAAAGGAGGACTTGCATTGCTTCAGTGGGTGTTACTAATCCGAGAGCTCGCGTGAGGAAAGAAGCATTGCTTTTTATTACTTTACTCTCTCGGAAGTTACCGTCCTAAGCGAGAACCCTCACAGCACGCCAGCAATGCAAACTCTGAGGCTAAACTTCAGGTCTAACCTTTGCCCTAAATCTAAAGCGTAACCCAAGAGCACAGCTAACAGAGGCAGCAGTTTGTGCAGCACTGTCTGGGCTCGACTTAGAACTCTTGAGGCCTTCCCCCCCTCTCGGAAGTTGTGGGCGCTTTGTCGGAAGCAGCTGAGGAAGTAGGGCTGATTGCTGCTAACAGGAAAGGGCAGCTGGGCAAGGACAACTAGAGGAGGCCTTAACTTCTCCTGCGAGAAGCTCTAGCTAGGTGTAGCTGCCACTAACAATCGATCGCTCATCCAAGTGGCCCTTGATGAGGGTGGGTCAGTGACTGGCTGAGTCAGTGCTAGGGAGAGGCCGACCGTAAGAGCCAGGCCCAGGGCGCAGCTCCCAGAGGCAGCAGTTTGCACAGCAGGGCACAAGAAGGCACCTTCGTTTCCGATCCCAGCACTGTATGCTTGCTCCGGTACGGTCATGACACTCTGCAGCGCACGTTGCCCAGGACTTGTTGGAGTCGCTGCATCCTCTGTGTCAGAGGCTTGGGCCCAGGCGGACCCTCTGACAGCAGATGCAACTCTAAAGGTCTCAGGCTGCAGGGAGTGTCAGCCTGCTGTGTAGCATCCGAGAAGAGGAGAAGGAGCTAGAGAGGGTATTCTCGGAGACTGCACAGCTTCATGAGTCTCAAGCCGCCAGAGCAGTGGAGTTGCGGGAGGGCTCTGTGCCGTGTGAAACGGTACATCATAACACTGTAGAAGGCGCCTGGAAGCTGGTCGCTTCTCGTAGGAGGAGAAAGGCTCCTCCTGCTCCTGAGGACTTGCAAGTGAAGAACAGGTTTGGTGCCCTGCAGGATGAGGAGGAGCTGGACATGGCTGCAAGGGAAGTAACTGGGGCAACAGACCCTGTGCCTCGCGGGAACAGCCGGAAGAAGCGGCGGGTGACTGTTGTGGGTGACTCCCTGCTGCAGGGGACGGAGGCACCTATCTGCCGACCTGACCTCTTGTCTAGAGAGGTTTGTTGCCTGCCGGGGCTCGCGTACGAGATGTCGTGGAAAGACTGCCAAGGCTTGGCCACTCATCGGACTAGTACCCTCTGCCGCTCTGCCATGTGGGCACTAATGACACCAAGGGCAAACTGGAAACCATCGAAGAGGATTTCCGAGCTCTGGGGATGGTGGTGAAGGGTCTGGGAGCCCAGGTCATCGTCTCCTCAATCCCGCCAGTGAGGGGGATGGAGGAGACGGACTTTCCAAGCCAACAGCTGGCTGCGCCGCTGGTGTTGCCAAGAGGGTTTTGGTTTCTGCGCGCATGGGCCCCTGTCTGAAGACCGACAGCTGATGGGGAGAGCTGGGCTCCACCTCACTAAGCGGGGGCACGTGTGTCTATGCCAACAGGTTGGCCAGCCTGCTAAGGAGGACTGTAAACTAGGAAAGATGGGGCAAGGGGAGCGTTAGAGTGACCGGGTAGTTGGCAAAACACGGCTCGAGGCGGGGTGCCTGCAGCCAGGGAAGTGCGCACGGGCTGTGGCTACGGAGGAGCCCCTTGTATCCCTCCTGGGAAAGCCGCGCGCTCGATCAGCGCTCTGAAGTGCCTGTACACCAATGCGTGCAGCATGGGCACTAAAGAGGAAGAACTAGAGAGCTGTGTGTGTGGTTGCAGGGCCATGATCATGAGCTCATGCAATTACAGAGACGTGGTGGGATCGTTCACATGACTGGCGTGCTGTCCTAGATGGCTACCTGCTTTTTAGGAAGGCCAGGCCAGGAAAGCGAGGTGGTGGAGTTGCTCTTTAGGTGAGAGAGCAACTGGAACGTATCGAGCTCTGCCTCGGGGTGGCTGAAGAGCGAGTCGAGAGCTTATGGGGAAGGATAAAAGGGCAGGCTAGCATGGGGGACACTGTGGTGGGTGTTTACTACAGGCCGCCTGATCGGGAAGAGGAAGTGGCGGAGGCCTTCTACAGACGGCTGGAAGTAGCCTCACGATCACGGGCGCCGGCTCTCATGGGGGACTTCAACCAGCCTGATAGCTGCTGGAGACACAACACAGCTAGGCACAAACACTCCAGGAAGTTCCTGCAGAGCATTGGTGATAACTTTTGGACACAGGTGGTGGAGGAGCCAACGAGGAGAGGTGTGCTGCTGCTGCACCTCGTACTAACAAACAGAGAAGGACTGGCCGAAGATGCGAAGGTCGGGGGCAGCCTTGGGGGCAGTGACCGCGAGATGGTGGAGTTCAGGATGCTGCGAGGAGGAGGCAGGGCAATAAGCCGGATCGCAGCCCTGGACTTCAGCAGAGCAAACTTTGGCCTCTTCAGGGACCTACTTGGAGGAATCCCACGGGTTAGGGCCCTAGAAGGAGCGGGGGGTGCCCAAGAGAGCGGGTTACTAGTCAAGCATCACTTCCTGCAAGCTCAAGATCGGAGCATCGCTATGAGCAAGGAGGCAGGAGGCCTGCATGGCTGAGCAAGGAGCTCCTGGCAAAACTCAGCCAGAAGAAGGAAGTAGAGAGAATGTGGAAAGGGGGACAGGCCACTTGGGAGGACTATAGGCACGTTGTCAGCGTCTGCAGGGATGCGACGAGGAAGGCCAGGGCCCATTTGGAATTAAATCTGGCAAGGGATGTCAAGGACAAGAAGAAGGGCTTCTTCGCATACATCAGGAGCAAAAGGAAGACTAGGGAAAATGCGGGCCCGCTGCTGAATGGGGTGGCTGCCCTGGTGAGAGAAGGCAGAGTTACTGAATGCCGCCTTTGCGTCAGTCTTTCCTGCTCAGGCCAGCCCTCAGGACTCGCAGACGCTGGAGGCAAGAGAGAAAGTCTGGAGAAAGGAAGCCTTCCCCTTGGTTGACGAGGATGGGGTTAGAGATCATTTAGTGAAACCTGACACCCACAAATCCATGGGCCCCGCTGGGATGCACCCACGAGCGCTGAGGGAGCTGGCGGATGTTATTGCTAGGCCACTCTCCATCATCTTTGCAAGGTCCTGGAGAACAGGAGAGGTGCCTGAGGACCGGAGGAAAGCCAGCGTCACCCCACTCTTCGAAAAGGGCAAGAAGGAGCACCCAGGGAACTACAGGCCAGTCAGGCTCACCTCCATCCCTCGAAAGGTGATGGAGCAGCTCGTCCTGGGGGCCATCTCTAAGGCTGTGGCGGACCAGAAGGCGAGCAGGAGTGGTCAGCGTGCCTTCCCCGAGGGGAAATGATGCTTAACCGACCTGATAGCCTTCTGTGCTGGAATGCCTGCCTGGGTAGATGAGGCGAGAGCAGTGGATGTTGTCGACCTTGACTTCAGGAAGGCTTTCCACACTGTCTCCTGTAACATCCTCATAGGCAAGCTCAGGAAGCGTGGGTTAGATGAGTGGCCGGTGAGGTGGCTTGAGAACTGGCTGGCTGGCAGAGCTCAGAGGGTTGTGCTCCACTGATGTGGAGAGTCTAGGTGGAGGCCTGTAGCTAGCGTCGCCGCGCCAGGGGGCAGTCCTGGGTCCAGTCTTGCTCAACTTCTTCATCAGCGACCTGGCTGAAGGGACAGAGTGCCTCCTCGGCAAGTTTGCTGATGATACAAACCGGGGAGGAGTGGCTGATGCAGCAGAGGGCCGTGCTGCCGGTCAGAGGGGGCTGGCGAGATGAGCAGGCAGGAACCTCCTGAAGTTCAACAAAGGCAATTGCAGGGTCCTGCACCGAGGGGGGAATAAGGCCCTGCAGCAGGACAGGCTGGGGGCTGAGCTGCTGGAAAGCAGCTCTGCAGAGAAGGACCTGGGAGTGCTGCTGGACACCAAGTAAAGCACGAGGCAGCAATGTGCCCTTGTGGACAAGAAGGCCAATGGTATCCTGGGGGGGGGGGGGTGCATCAGGAAGAGTGTTGTCAGCAGGTGGAGGGAGGTGAGGCCCCCCCCCCCCCCGACTCAGCCCTGCTGAGGCCACATGTGGAGTAGTGCGTGCAGTTCTGGGCTCCGCAGTACAAGAGGGATGTGGCACTACTGGAGCAAGTCCAGCGAAGGGCTACAGAGATGATGAGGGCACTGGAGCAGCTCTCTCTTATGAGGAAAGGCTGAGAGAGCTGCGCCTGTTCTGCCTGGCGAAGAGACCATTGATCTAACAACATATAAAACTATCGAAAGAGAGGGTGTCACGAGGACGGGGCCGCACTCAACGACTCCTGTTCTCGCCGGCACTACGACGAATCCACTCGCAGATTCTCAGACTCGCCAAGTGGCCCATTTCCTGATTCCCCGACTGACCGAGGAAGGAATCTCTCGCCGACACCCAGACTCCTCACCGACTCACTCACCAACTCACAGACTCTTCAACGACTCGGCGCCTCACAGATACACCGACTCACTCAACGACTCACGATTCGCCGACAGACGGAGTCACCGACTCACCTACCAACAGACTTCCCACCGACTCGCAGACTCCTCAGCGTCTCACAGGTACACCGACTCACGGGCTCCCAGTTTCGCCCACTCACCGACTCTCGACTCGCTGACTTGACGACTCGTCGACTGAGCGAGCGGCCAACTCACCGACTGACAGCCTCAGCCTCTCACACTCACCGAGTCGCCGACTCGCCGACTCTCAGGCTCCCCGACTCGTCAAGTCACTCCCTGAGTTCACAACTCTCAGACTCACCGGCTCACAGAAGCCCCCATTTCCCGATCCGCCGGATGGGAGCTGCTCAGCCTCTCCGGTGGACCGTGAGTATCCCCCCCCCACCCCCCCGGCCCTCCGCTCCCCTTTTCCTGCGATGCTGCGTTAAGGTAACTCTTGGAGGTTGAGAGTCCGCTCACTAAGAGAGCGAAGAAGCTAGCTTTCAAGTTGGGCTAAGCAGTGTTGCCGATTATCAGCGCAGTAGCCGATGGTTTGGGGTTATGCTTTCTAAAGGAGGACTTGCATTGCTTCAGTGGGTGTTACTAATCCGAGAGCTCGCGTGAGGAAAGAAGCATTGCTTTTTATTACTTTACTCTCTCGGAAGTTACCGTCCTAAGCGAGAACCCTCACAGCACGCCAGCAATGCAAACTCTGAGGCTAAACTTCAGGTCTAACCTTTGCCCTAAATCTAAAGCGTAACCCAAGAGCACAGCTAACAGAGGCAGCAGTTTGTGCAGCACTGTCTGGGCTCGACTTAGAACTCTTGAGGCCTTCCCCCCCTCTCGGAAGTTGTGGGCGCTTTGTCGGAAGCAGCTGAGGAAGTAGGGCTGATTGCTGCTAACAGGAAAGGGCAGCTGGGCAAGGACAACTAGAGGAGGCCTTAACTTCTCCTGCGAGAAGCTCTAGCTAGGTGTAGCTGCCACTAACAATCGATCGCTCATCCAAGTGGCCCTTGATGAGGGTGGGTCAGTGACTGGCTGAGTCAGTGCTAGGGAGAGGCCGACCGTAAGAGCCAGGCCCAGGGCGCAGCTCCCAGAGGCAGCAGTTTGCACAGCAGGGCACAAGAAGGCACCTTCGTTTCCGATCCCAGCACTGTATGCTTGCTCCGGTACGGTCATGACACTCTGCAGCGCACGTTGCCCAGGACTTGTTGGAGTCGCTGCATCCTCTGTGTCAGAGGCTTGGGCCCAGGCGGACCCTCTGACAGCAGATGCAACTCTAAAGGTCTCAGGCTGCAGGGAGTGTCAGCCTGCTGTGTAGCATCCGAGAAGAGGAGAAGGAGCTAGGGTATTCTCGGAGACTGCACAGCTTCATGAGTCTCAAGCCGCCAGAGCAGTGGAGTTGCGGGAGGGCTCTGTGCCGTGTGAAACGGTACATCATAACACTGTAGAAGGCGCCTGGAAGCTGCTCGCTTCTCGTAGGAGGAGAAAGGCTCCTCCTGCTCCTGAGGACTTGCAAGTGAAGAACAGGTTTGGTGCCCTGCAGGATGAGGAGGAGCTGGACATGGCTGCAAGGGAAGTAACTGGGGCAACAGACCCTGTGCCTCGCGGGAACAGCCGGAAGAAGCGGCGGGTGACTGTTGTGGGTGACTCCCTGCTGCAGGGGACGGAGGCACCTATCTGCCGACCTGACCTCTTGTCTAGAGAGGTTTGTTGCCTGCCGGGGCTCGCGTACGAGATGTCGTGGAAAGACTGCCAAGGCTTGGCCACTCATCGGACTAGTACCCTCTGCCGCTCTGCCATGTGGGCACTAATGACACCAAGGGCAAACTGGAAACCATCGAAGAGGATTTCCGAGCTCTGGGGATGGTGGTGAAGGGTCTGGGAGCCCAGGTCATCGTCTCCTCAATCCCGCCAGTGAGGGGGATGGAGGAGACGGACTTTCCAAGCCAACAGCTGGCTGCGCCGCTGGTGTTGCCAAGAGGGTTTTGGTTTCTGCGCGCATGGGCCCCTGTCTGAAGACCGACAGCTGATGGGGAGAGCTGGGCTCCACCTCACTAAGCGGGGGCACGTGTGTCTATGCCAACAGGTTGGCCAGCCTGCTAAGGAGGACTGTAAACTAGGAAAGATGGGGCAAGGGGAGCGTTAGAGTGACCGGGTAGTTGGCAAAACACGGCTCGAGGCGGGGTGCCTGCAGCCAGGGAAGTGCGCACGGGCTGTGGCTACGGAGGAGCCCCTTGTATCCCTCCTGGGAAAGCCGCGCGCTCGATCAGCGCTCTGAAGTGCCTGTACACCAATGCGTGCAGCATGGGCACTAAAGAGGAAGAACTAGAGAGCTGTGTGTGTGGTTGCAGGGCCATGATCATGAGCTCATGCAATTACAGAGACGTGGTGGGATCGTTCACATGACTGGCGTGCTGTCCTAGATGGCTACCTGCTTTTTAGGAAGGCCAGGCCAGGAAAGCGAGGTGGTGGAGTTGCTCTTTAGGTGAGAGAGCAACTGGAACGTATCGAGCTCTGCCTCGGGGTGGCTGAAGAGCGAGTCGAGAGCTTATGGGGAAGGATAAAAGGGCAGGCTAGCATGGGGGACACTGTGGTGGGTGTTTACTACAGGCCGCCTGATCGGGAAGAGGAAGTGGCGGAGGCCTTCTACAGACGGCTGGAAGTAGCCTCACGATCACGGGCGCCGGCTCTCATGGGGGACTTCAACCAGCCTGATAGCTGCTGGAGACACAACACAGCTAGGCACAAACACTCCAGGAAGTTCCTGCAGAGCATTGGTGATAACTTTTGGACACAGGTGGTGGAGGAGCCAACGAGGAGAGGTGTGCTGCTGCTGCACCTCGTACTAACAAACAGAGAAGGACTGGCCGAAGATGCGAAGGTCGGGGGCAGCCTTGGGGGCAGTGACCGCGAGATGGTGGAGTTCAGGATGCTGCGAGGAGGAGGCAGGGCAATAAGCCGGATCGCAGCCCTGGACTTCAGCAGAGCAAACTTTGGCCTCTTCAGGGACCTACTTGGAGGAATCCCACGGGTTAGGGCCCTAGAAGGAGCGGGGGGTGCCCAAGAGAGCGGGTTACTAGTCAAGCATCACTTCCTGCAAGCTCAAGATCGGAGCATCGCTATGAGCAAGGAGGCAGGAGGCCTGCATGGCTGAGCAAGGAGCTCCTGGCAAAACTCAGCCAGAAGAAGGAAGTAGAGAGAATGTGGAAAGGGGGACAGGCCACTTGGGAGGACTATAGGCACGTTGTCAGCGTCTGCAGGGATGCGACGAGGAAGGCCAGGGCCCATTTGGAATTAAATCTGGCAAGGGATGTCAAGGACAAGAAGAAGGGCTTCTTCGCATACATCAGGAGCAAAAGGAAGACTAGGGAAAATGCGGGCCCGCTGCTGAATGGGGTGGCTGCCCTGGTGAGAGAAGGCAGAGTTACTGAATGCCGCCTTTGCGTCAGTCTTTCCTGCTCAGGCCAGCCCTCAGGACTCGCAGACGCTGGAGGCAAGAGAGAAAGTCTGGAGAAAGGAAGCCTTCCCCTTGGTTGACGAGGATGGGGTTAGAGATCATTTAGTGAAACCTGACACCCACAAATCCATGGGCCCCGCTGGGATGCACCCACGAGCGCTGAGGGAGCTGGCGGATGTTATTGCTAGGCCACTCTCCATCATCTTTGCAAGGTCCTGGAGAACAGGAGAGGTGCCTGAGGACCGGAGGAAAGCCAGCGTCACCCCACTCTTCGAAAAGGGCAAGAAGGAGCACCCAGGGAACTACAGGCCAGTCAGGCTCACCTCCATCCCTCGAAAGGTGATGGAGCAGCTCGTCCTGGGGGCCATCTCTAAGGCTGTGGCGGACCAGAAGGCGAGCAGGAGTGGTCAGCGTGCCTTCCCCGAGGGGAAATGATGCTTAACCGACCTGATAGCCTTCTGTGCTGGAATGCCTGCCTGGGTAGATGAGGCGAGAGCAGTGGATGTTGTCGACCTTGACTTCAGGAAGGCTTTCCACACTGTCTCCTGTAACATCCTCATAGGCAAGCTCAGGAAGCGTGGGTTAGATGAGTGGCCGGTGAGGTGGCTTGAGAACTGGCTGGCTGGCAGAGCTCAGAGGGTTGTGCTCCACTGATGTGGAGAGTCTAGGTGGAGGCCTGTAGCTAGCGTCGCCGCGCCAGGGGGCAGTCCTGGGTCCAGTCTTGCTCAACTTCTTCATCAGCGACCTGGCTGAAGGGACAGAGTGCCTCCTCGGCAAGTTTGCTGATGATACAAACCGGGGAGGAGTGGCTGATGCAGCAGAGGGCCGTGCTGCCGGTCAGAGGGGGCTGGCGAGATGAGCAGGCAGGAACCTCCTGAAGTTCAACAAAGGCAATTGCAGGGTCCTGCACCGAGGGGGGAATAAGGCCCTGCAGCAGGACAGGCTGGGGGCTGAGCTGCTGGAAAGCAGCTCTGCAGAGAAGGACCTGGGAGTGCTGCTGGACACCAAGTAAAGCACGAGGCAGCAATGTGCCCTTGTGGACAAGAAGGCCAATGGTATCCTGGGGGGGGGGGGGTGCATCAGGAAGAGTGTTGTCATCAGGTGGAGGGAGGTGAGGCCCCCCCCCCCCGACTCAGCCCTGCTGAGGCCACATGTGGAGTAGTGCGTGCAGTTCTGGGCTCCGCAGTACAAGAGGGATGTGGCACTACTGGAGCAAGTCCAGCGAAGGGCTACAGAGATGATGAGGGCACTGGAGCAGCTCTCTCTTATGAGGAAAGGCTGAGAGAGCTGCGCCTGTTCTGCCTGGCGAAGAGACCATTGATCTAACAACATATAAAACTATCGAAAGAGAGGGTGTCACGAGGATGGGGCCGCACTCAACGACTCCTGTTCTCGCCGGCACTACGACGAATCCACTCGCAGATTCTCAGACTCGCCAAGTGGCCCATTTCCTGATTCCCCGACTGACCGAGGAAGGAATCGCTCGCCGACACCCAGACTCCTCACCGACTCACTCACCAACTCACAGACTCTTCAACGACTCGGCGCCTCACAGATACACCGACTCACTCAACGACTCACGATTCGCCGACAGACGGAGTCACCGACTCACCTACCAACAGACTTCCCACCGACTCGCAGACTCCTCACCGTCTCACAGGTACACCGACTCACGGGCTCCCAGTTTCGCCCACTCACCGACTCTCGACTCGCTGACTTGACGACTCGTCGACTGAGCGAGCGGCCAACTCACCGACTGACAGCCTCAGCCTCTCACACTCACCGAGTCGCCGACTCGCCGACTCTCAGGCTCCCCGACTCGTCAAGTCACTCCCTGAGTTCACAACTCTCAGACTCACCGGCTCACAGAAGCCCCCATTTCCCGATCCGCCGGATGGGAGCTGCTCAGCCTCTCCGGTGGACCGTGAGTATCCCCCCCCCCACCCCCCCGGCCCTCCGCTCCCCTTTTCCTGCGATGCTGCGTTAAGGTAACTCTTGGAGGTTGAGAGTCCGCTCACTAAGAGAGCGAAGAAGCTAGCTTTCAAGTTGGGCTAAGCAGTGTTGCCGATTATCAGCGCAGTAGCCGATGGTTTGGGGTTATGCTTTCTAAAGGAGGACTTGCATTGCTTCAGTGGGTGTTACTAATCCGAGAGCTCGCGTGAGGAAAAAAGCATTGCTTTTTATTACTTTACTCTCTCGGAAGTTACCGTCCTAAGCGAGAACCCTCACAGCACGCCAGCAATGCAAACTCTGAGGCTAAACTTCAGGTCTAACCTTTGCCCTAAATCTAAAGCGTAACCCAAGAGCACAGCTAACAGAGGCAGCAGTTTGTGCAGCACTGTCTGGGCTCGACTTAGAACTCTTGAGGCCTTCCCCCCCTCTCGGAAGTTGTGGGCGCTTTGTCGGAAGCAGCTGAGGAAGTAGGGCTGATTGCTGCTAACAGGAAAGGGCAGCTGGGCAAGGACAACTAGAGGAGGCCTTAACTTCTCCTGCGAGAAGCTCTAGCTAGGTGTAGCTGCCACTAACAATCGATCGCTCATCCAAGTGGCCCTTGATGAGGGTGGGTCAGTGACTGGCTGAGTCAGTGCTAGGGAGAGGCCGACCGTAAGAGCCAGGCCCAGGGCGCAGCTCCCAGAGGCAGCAGTTTGCACAGCAGGGCACAAGAAGGCACCTTCGTTTCCGATCCCAGCACTGTATGCTTGCTCCGGTACGGTCATGACACTCTGCAGCGCACGTTGCCCAGGACTTGTTGGAGTCGCTGCATCCTCTGTGTCAGAGGCTTGGGCCCAGGCGGACCCTCTGACAGCAGATGCAACTCTAAAGGTCTCAGGCTGCAGGGAGTGTCAGCCTGCTGTGTAGCATCCGAGAAGAGGAGAAGGAGCTAGAGAGGGTATTCTCGGAGACTGCACAGCTTCGTGAGTCTCAAGCCGCCAGAGCAGTGGAGTTGCGGGAGGGCTCTGTGCCGTGTGAAACGGTACATCATAACACTGTAGAAGGCGCCTGGAAGCTGGTCGCTTCTCGTAGGAGGAGAAAGGCTCCTCCTGCTCCTGAGGACTTGCAAGTGAAGAACAGGTTTGGTGCCCTGCAGGATGAGGAGGAGCTGGACATGGCTGCAAGGGAAGTAACTGGGGCAACAGACCCTGTGCCTCGCGGGAACAGCCGGAAGAAGCGGCGGGTGACTGTTGTGGGTGACTCCCTGCTGCAGGGGACGGAGGCACCTATCTGCCGACCTGACCTCTTGTCTAGAGAGGTTTGTTGCCTGCCGGGGCTCGCGTACGAGATGTCGTGGAAAGACTGCCAAGGCTTGGCCACTCATCGGACTAGTACCCTCTGCCGCTCTGCCATGTGGGCACTAATGACACCAAGGGCAAACTGGAAACCATCGAAGAGGATTTCCGAGCTCTGGGGATGGTGGTGAAGGGTCTGGGAGCCCAGGTCATCGTCTCCTCAATCCCGCCAGTGAGGGGGATGGAGGAGACGGACTTTCCAAGCCAACAGCTGGCTGCGCCGCTGGTGTTGCCAAGAGGGTTTTGGTTTCTGCGCGCATGGGCCCCTGTCTGAAGACCGACAGCTGATGGGGAGAGCTGGGCTCCACCTCACTAAGCGGGGGCACGTGTGTCTATGCCAACAGGTTGGCCAGCCTGCTAAGGAGGACTGTAAACTAGGAAAGATGGGGCAAGGGGAGCGTTAGAGTGACCGGGTAGTTGGCAAAACACGGCTCGAGGCGGGGTGCCTGCAGCCAGGGAAGTGCGCACGGGCTGTGGCTACGGAGGAGCCCCTTGTATCCCTCCTGGGAAAGCCGCGCGCTCGATCAGCGCTCTGAAGTGCCTGTACACCAATGCGTGCAGCATGGGCACTAAAGAGGAAGAACTAGAGAGCTGTGTGTGTGGTTGCAGGGCCATGATCATGAGCTCATGCAATTACAGAGACGTGGTGGGATCGTTCACATGACTGGCGTGCTGTCCTAGATGGCTACCTGCTTTTTAGGAAGGCCAGGCCAGGAAAGCGAGGTGGTGGAGTTGCTCTTTAGGTGAGAGAGCAACTGGAACGTATCGAGCTCTGCCTCGGGGTGGCTGAAGAGCGAGTCGAGAGCTTATGGGGAAGGATAAAAGGGCAGGCTAGCATGGGGGACACTGTGGTGGGTGTTTACTACAGGCCGCCTGATCGGGAAGAGGAAGTGGCGGAGGCCTTCTACAGACGGCTGGAAGTAGCCTCACGATCACGGGCGCCGGCTCTCATGGGGGACTTCAACCAGCCTGATAGCTGCTGGAGACACAACACAGCTAGGCACAAACACTCCAGGAAGTTCCTGCAGAGCATTGGTGATAACTTTTGGACACAGGTGGTGGAGGAGCCAACGAGGAGAGGTGTGCTGCTGCTGCACCTCGTACTAACAAACAGAGAAGGACTGGCCGAAGATGCGAAGGTCGGGGGCAGCCTTGGGGGCAGTGACCGCGAGATGGTGGAGTTCAGGATGCTGCGAGGAGGAGGCAGGGCAATAAGCCGGATCGCAGCCCTGGACTTCAGCAGAGCAAACTTTGGCCTCTTCAGGGACCTACTTGGAGGAATCCCACGGGTTAGGGCCCTAGAAGGAGCGGGGGGTGCCCAAGAGAGCGGGTTACTAGTCAAGCATCACTTCCTGCAAGCTCAAGATCGGAGCATCGCTATGAGCAAGGAGGCAGGAGGCCTGCATGGCTGAGCAAGGAGCTCCTGGCAAAACTCAGCCAGAAGAAGGAAGTAGAGAGAATGTGGAAAGGGGGACAGGCCACTTGGGAGGACTATAGGCACGTTGTCAGCGTCTGCAGGGATGCGACGAGGAAGGCCAGGGCCCATTTGGAATTAAATCTGGCAAGGGATGTCAAGGACAAGAAGAAGGGCTTCTTCGCATACATCAGGAGCAAAAGGAAGACTAGGGAAAATGCGGGCCCGCTGCTGAATGGGGTGGCTGCCCTGGTGAGAGAAGGCAGAGTTACTGAATGCCGCCTTTGCGTCAGTCTTTCCTGCTCAGGCCAGCCCTCAGGACTCGCAGACGCTGGAGGCAAGAGAGAAAGTCTGGAGAAAGGAAGCCTTCCCCTTGGTTGACGAGGATGGGGTTAGAGATCATTTAGTGAAACCTGACACCCACAAATCCATGGGCCCCGCTGGGATGCACCCACGAGCGCTGAGGGAGCTGGCGGATGTTATTGCTAGGCCACTCTCCATCATCTTTGCAAGGTCCTGGAGAACAGGAGAGGTGCCTGAGGACCGGAGGAAAGCCAGCGTCACCCCACTCTTCGAAAAGGGCAAGAAGGAGCACCCAGGGAACTACAGGCCAGTCAGGCTCACCTCCATCCCTCGAAAGGTGATGGAGCAGCTCGTCCTGGGGGCCATCTCTAAGGCTGTGGCGGACCAGAAGGCGAGCAGGAGTGGTCAGCGTGCCTTCCCCGAGGGGAAATGATGCTTAACCGACCTGATAGCCTTCTGTGCTGGAATGCCTGCCTGGGTAGATGAGGCGAGAGCAGTGGATGTTGTCGACCTTGACTTCAGGAAGGCTTTCCACACTGTCTCCTGTAACATCCTCATAGGCAAGCTCAGGAAGCGTGGGTTAGATGAGTGGCCGGTGAGGTGGCTTGAGAACTGGCTGGCTGGCAGAGCTCAGAGGGTTGTGCTCCACTGATGTGGAGAGTCTAGGTGGAGGCCTGTAGCTAGCGTCGCCGCGCCAGGGGGCAGTCCTGGGTCCAGTCTTGCTCAACTTCTTCATCAGCGACCTGGCTGAAGGGACAGAGTGCCTCCTCGGCAAGTTTGCTGATGATACAAACCGGGGAGGAGTGGCTGATGCAGCAGAGGGCCGTGCTGCCGGTCAGAGGGGGCTGGCGAGATGAGCAGGCAGGAACCTCCTGAAGTTCAACAAAGGCAATTGCAGGGTCCTGCACCGAGGGGGGAATAAGGCCCTGCAGCAGGACAGGCTGGGGGCTGAGCTGCTGGAAAGCAGCTCTGCAGAGAAGGACCTGGGAGTGCTGCTGGACACCAAGTAAAGCACGAGGCAGCAATGTGCCCTTGTGGACAAGAAGGCCAATGGTATCCTGGGGGGGGGGGGGTGCATCAGGAAGAGTGTTGTCATCAGGTGGAGGGAGGTGAGGCCCCCCCCCCCCCCCCCCGACTCAGCCCTGCTGAGGCCACATGTGGAGTAGTGCGTGCAGTTCTGGGCTCCGCAGTACAAGAGGGATGTGGCACTACTGGAGCAAGTCCAGCGAAGGGCTACAGAGATGATGAGGGCACTGGAGCAGCTCTCTCTTATGAGGAAAGGCTGAGAGAGCTGCGCCTGTTCTGCCTGGCGAAGAGACCATTGATCTAACAACATATAAAACTATCGAAAGAGAGGGTGTCACGAGGATGGGGCCGCACTCAACGACTCCTGTTCTCGCCGGCACTACGACGAATCCACTCGCAGATTCTCAGACTCGCCAAGTGGCCCATTTCCTGATTCCCCGACTGACCGAGGAAGGAATCGCTCGCCGACACCCAGACTCCTCACCGACTCACTCACCAACTCACAGACTCTTCAACGACTCGGCGCCTCACAGATACACCGACTCACTCAACGACTCACGATTCGCCGACAGACGGAGTCACCGACTCACCTACCAACAGACTTCCCACCGACTCGCAGACTCCTCACCGTCTCACAGGTACACCGACTCACGGGCTCCCAGTTTCGCCCACTCACCGACTCTCGACTCGCTGACTTGACGACTCGTCGACTGAGCGAGCAGCCAACTCACCGACTGACAGCCTCAGCCTCTCACACTCACCGAGTCGCCGACTCGCCGACTCTCAGGCTCCCCGACTCGTCAAGTCACTCCCTGAGTTCACAACTCTCAGACTCACCGGCTCACAGAAGCCCCCATTTCCCGATCCGCCGGATGGGAGCTGCTCAGCCTCTCCGGTGGACCGTGAGTATCCCCCCCCCACCCCCCCGGCCCTCCGCTCCCCTTTTCCTGCGATGCTGCGTTAAGGTAACTCTTGGAGGTTGAGAGTCCGCTCACTAAGAGAGCGAAGAAGCTAGCTTTCAAGTTGGGCTAAGCAGTGTTGCCGATTATCAGCGCAGTAGCCGATGGTTTGGGGTTATGCTTTCTAAAGGAGGACTTGCATTGCTTCAGTGGGTGTTACTAATCCGAGAGCTCGCGTGAGGAAAGAAGCATTGCTTTTTATTACTTTACTCTCTCGGAAGTTACCGTCCTAAGCGAGAACCCTCACAGCACGCCAGCAATGCAAACTCTGAGGCTAAACTTCAGGTCTAACCTTTGCCCTAAATCTAAAGCGTAACCCAAGAGCACAGCTAACAGAGGCAGCAGTTTGTGCAGCACTGTCTGGGCTCGACTTAGAACTCTTGAGGCCTTCCCCCCCCCTCGGAAGTTGTGGGCGCTTTGTCGGAAGCAGCTGAGGAAGTAGGGCTGATTGCTGCTAACAGGAAAGGGCAGCTGGGCAAGGACAACTAGAGGAGGCCTTAACTTCTCCTGCGAGAAGCTCTAGCTAGGTGTAGCTGCCACTAACAATCGATCGCTCATCCAAGTGGCCCTTGATGAGGGTGGGTCAGTGACTGGCTGAGTCAGTGCTAGGGAGAGGCCGACCGTAAGAGCCAGGCCCAGGGCGCAGCTCCCAGAGGCAGCAGTTTGCACAGCAGGGCACAAGAAGGCACCTTCGTTTCCGATCCCAGCACTGTATGCTTGCTCCGGTACGGTCATGACACTCTGCAGCGCACGTTGCCCAGGACTTGTTGGAGTCGCTGCATCCTCTGTGTCAGAGGCTTGGGCCCAGGCGGACCCTCTGACAGCAGATGCAACTCTAAAGGTCTCAGGCTGCAGGGAGTGTCAGCCTGCTGTGTAGCATCCGAGAAGAGGAAAAGGAGCTAGAGAGGGTATTCTCGGAGACTGCACAGCTTCGTGAGTCTCAAGCCGCCAGAGCAGTGGAGTTGCGGGAGGGCTCTGTGCCGTGTGAAACGGTACATCATAACACTGTAGAAGGCGCCTGGAAGCTGGTCGCTTCTCGTAGGAGGAGAAAGGCTCCTCCTGCTCCTGAGGACTTGCAAGTGAAGAACAGGTTTGGTGCCCTGCAGGATGAGGAGGAGCTGGACATGGCTGCAAGGGAAGTAACTGGGGCAACAGACCCTGTGCCTCGCGGGAACAGCCGGAAGAAGCGGCGGGTGACTGTTGTGGGTGACTCCCTGCTGCAGGGGACGGAGGCACCTATCTGCCGAGCTGACCTCTTGTCTAGAGAGGTTTGTTGCCTGCCGGGGCTCGCGTACGAGATGTCGTGGAAAGACTGCCAAGGCTTGGCCACTCATCGGACTAGTACCCTCTGCCGCTCTGCCATGTGGGCACTAATGACACCAAGGGCAAACTGGAAACCATCGAAGAGGATTTCCGAGCTCTGGGGATGGTGGTGAAGGGTCTGGGAGCCCAGGTCATCGTCTCCTCAATCCCGCCAGTGAGGGGGATGGAGGAGACGGACTTTCCAAGCCAACAGCTGGCTGCGCCGCTGGTGTTGCCAAGAGGGTTTTGGTTTCTGCGCGCATGGGCCCCTGTCTGAAGACCGACAGCTGATGGGGAGAGCTGGGCTCCACCTCACTAAGCGGGGGCACGTGTGTCTATGCCAACAGGTTGGCCAGCCTGCTAAGGAGGACTGTAAACTAGGAAAGATGGGGCAAGGGGAGCGTTAGAGTGACCGGGTAGTTGGCAAAACACGGCTCGAGGCGGGGTGCCTGCAGCCAGGGAAGTGCGCACGGGCTGTGGCTACGGAGGAGCCCCTTGTATCCCTCCTGGGAAAGCCGCGCGCTCGATCAGCGCTCTGAAGTGCCTGTACACCAATGCGTGCAGCATGGGCACTAAAGAGGAAGAACTAGAGAGCTGTGTGTGTGGTTGCAGGGCCATGATCATGAGCTCATGCAATTACAGAGACGTGGTGGGATCGTTCACATGACTGGCGTGCTGTCCTAGATGGCTACCTGCTTTTTAGGAAGGCCAGGCCAGGAAAGCGAGGTGGTGGAGTTGCTCTTTAGGTGAGAGAGCAACTGGAACGTATCGAGCTCTGCCTCGGGGTGGCTGAAGAGCGAGTCGAGAGCTTATGGGGAAGGATAAAAGGGCAGGCTAGCATGGGGGACACTGTGGTGGGTGTTTACTACAGGCCGCCTGATCGGGAAGAGGAAGTGGCGGAGGCCTTCTACAGACGGCTGGAAGTAGCCTCACGATCACGGGCGCCGGCTCTCATGGGGGACTTCAACCAGCCTGATAGCTGCTGGAGACACAACACAGCTAGGCACAAACACTCCAGGAAGTTCCTGCAGAGCATTGGTGATAACTTTTGGACACGGGTGGTGGAGGAGCCAACGAGGAGAGGTGTGCTGCTGCTGCTGCACCTCGTACTAACAAACAGAGAAGGACTGGCCGAAGATGCGAAGGTCGGGGGCAGCCTTGGGGGCAGTGACCGCGAGATGGTGGAGTTCAGGATGCTGCGAGGAGGAGGCAGGGCAATAAGCCGGATCGCAGCCCTGGACTTCAGCAGAGCAAACTTTGGCCTCTTCAGGGACCTACTTGGAGGAATCCCATGGGTTAGGGCCCTAGAAGGAGCGGGGGGTGCCCAAGAGAGCGGGTTACTAGTCAAGCATCACTTCCTGCAAGCTCAAGATCGGAGCATCGCTATGAGCAAGGAGGCAGGAGGCCTGCATGGCTGAGCAAGGAGCTCCTGGCAAAACTCAGCCAGAAGAAGGAAGTAGAGAGAATGTGGAAAGGGGGACAGGCCACTTGGGAGGACTATAGGCACGTTGTCAGCGTCTGCAGGGATGCGACGAGGAAGGCCAGGGCCCATTTGGAATTAAATCTGGCAAGGGATGTCAAGGACAAGAAGAAGGGCTTCTTCGCATACATCAGGAGCAAAAGGAAGACTAGGGAAAATGCGGGCCCGCTGCTGAATGGGGTGGCTGCCCTGGTGAGAGAAGGCAGAGTTACTGAATGCCGCCTTTGCGTCAGTCTTTCCTGCTCAGGCCAGCCCTCAGGACTCGCAGACGCTGGAGGCAAGAGAGAAAGTCTGGAGAAAGGAAGCCTTCCCCTTGGTTGACGAGGATGGGGTTAGAGATCATTTAGTGAAACCTGACACCCACAAATCCATGGGCCCCGCTGGGATGCACCCACGAGCGCTGAGGGAGCTGGCGGATGTTATTGCTAGGCCACTCTCCATCATCTTTGCAAGGTCCTGGAGAACAGGAGAGGTGCCTGAGGACCGGAGGAAAGCCAGCGTCACCCCACTCTTCGAAAAGGGCAAGAAGGAGCACCCAGGGAACTACAGGCCAGTCAGGCTCACCTCCATCCCTCGAAAGGTGATGGAGCAGCTCGTCCTGGGGGCCATCTCTAAGGCTGTGGCGGACCAGAAGGCGAGCAGGAGTGGTCAGCGTGCCTTCCCCGAGGGGAAATGATGCTTAACCGACCTGATAGCCTTCTGTGCTGGAATGCCTGCCTGGGTAGATGAGGCGAGAGCAGTGGATGTTGTCGACCTTGACTTCAGGAAGGCTTTCCACACTGTCTCCTGTAACATCCTCATAGGCAAGCTCAGGAAGCGTGGGTTAGATGAGTGGCCGGTGAGGTGGCTTGAGAACTGGCTGGCTGGCAGAGCTCAGAGGGTTGTGCTCCACTGATGTGGAGAGTCTAGGTGGAGGCCTGTAGCTAGCGTCGCCGCGCCAGGGGGCAGTCCTGGGTCCAGTCTTGCTCAACTTCTTCATCAGCGACCTGGCTGAAGGGACAGAGTGCCTCCTCGGCAAGTTTGCTGATGATACAAACCGGGGAGGAGTGGCTGATGCAGCAGAGGGCCGTGCTGCCGGTCAGAGGGGGCTGGCGAGATGAGCAGGCAGGAACCTCCTGAAGTTCAACAAAGGCAATTGCAGGGTCCTGCACCGAGGGGGGAATAAGGCCCTGCAGCAGGACAGGCTGGGGGCTGAGCTGCTGGAAAGCAGCTCTGCAGAGAAGGACCTGGGAGTGCTGCTGGACACCAAGTAAAGCACGAGGCAGCAATGTGCCCTTGTGGACAAGAAGGCCAATGGTATCCTGGGGGGGGGGGGGGTGCATCAGGAAGAGTGTTGTCATCAGGTGGAGGGAGGTGAGGCCCCCCCCCCCCCCCCGACTCAGCCCTGCTGAGGCCACATGTGGAGTAGTGCGTGCAGTTCTGGGCTCCGCAGTACAAGAGGGATGTGGCACTACTGGAGCAAGTCCAGCGAAGGGCTACAGAGATGATGAGGGCACTGGAGCAGCTCTCTCTTATGAGGAAAGGCTGAGAGAGCTGCGCCTGTTCTGCCTGGCGAAGAGACCATTGATCTAACAACATATAAAACTATCGAAAGAGAGGGTGTCACGAGGATGGGGCCGCACTCAACGACTCCTGTTCTCGCCGGCACTACGACGAATCCACTCGCAGATTCTCAGACTCGCCAAGTGGCCCATTTCCTGATTCCCCGACTGACCGAGGAAGGAATCGCTCGCCGACACCCAGACTCCTCACCGACTCACTCACCAACTCACAGACTCTTCAACGACTCGGCGCCTCACAGATACACCGACTCACTCAACGACTCACGATTCGCCGACAGACGGAGTCACCGACTCACCTACCAACAGACTTCCCACCGACTCGCAGACTCCTCACCGTCTCACAGGTACACCGACTCACGGGCTCCCAGTTTCGCCCACTCACCGACTCTCGACTCGCTGACTTGACGACTCGTCGACTGAGCGAGCGGCCAACTCACCGACTGACAGCCTCAGCCTCTCACACTCACCGAGTCGCCGACTCGCCGACTCTCAGGCTCCCCGACTCGTCAAGTCACTCCCTGAGTTCACAACTCTCAGACTCACCGGCTCACAGAAGCCCCCATTTCCCGATCCGCCGGATGGGAGCTGCTCAGCCTCTCCGGTGGACCGTGAGTATCCCCCCCCCCCCACCCCCCCGGCCCTCCGCTCCCCTTTTCCTGCGATGCTGCGTTAAGGTAACTCTTGGAGGTTGAGAGTCCGCTCACTAAGAGAGCGAAGAAGCTAGCTTTCAAGTTGGGCTAAGCAGTGTTGCCGATTATCAGCGCAGTAGCCGATGGTTTGGGGTTATGCTTTCTAAAGGAGGACTTGCATTGCTTCAGTGGGTGTTACTAATCCGAGAGCTCGCGTGAGGAAAGAAGCATTGCTTTTTATTACTTTACTCTCTCGGAAGTTACCGTCCTAAGCGAGAACCCTCACAGCACGCCAGCAATGCAAACTCTGAGGCTAAACTTCAGGTCTAACCTTTGCCCTAAATCTAAAGCGTAACCCAAGAGCACAGCTAACAGAGGCAGCAGTTTGTGCAGCACTGTCTGGGCTCGACTTAGAACTCTTGAGGCCTTCCCCCCCCCCTCGGAAGTTGTGGGCGCTTTGTCGGAAGCAGCTGAGGAAGTAGGGCTGATTGCTGCTAACAGGAAAGGGCAGCTGGGCAAGGACAACTAGAGGAGGCCTTAACTTCTCCTGCGAGAAGCTCTAGCTAGGTGTAGCTGCCACTAACAATCGATCGCTCATCCAAGTGGCCCTTGATGAGGGTGGGTCAGTGACTGGCTGAGTCAGTGCTAGGGAGAGGCCGACCGTAAGAGCCAGGCCCAGGGCGCAGCTCCCAGAGGCAGCAGTTTGCACAGCAGGGCACAAGAAGGCACCTTCGTTTCCGATCCCAGCACTGTATGCTTGCTCCGGTACGGTCATGACACTCTGCAGCGCACGTTGCCCAGGACTTGTTGGAGTCGCTGCATCCTCTGTGTCAGAGGCTTGGGCCCAGGCGGACCCTCTGACAGCAGATGCAACTCTAAAGGTCTCAGGCTGCAGGGAGTGTCAGCCTGCTGTGTAGCATCCGAGAAGAGGAAAAGGAGCTAGAGAGGGTATTCTCGGAGACTGCACAGCTTCGTGAGTCTCAAGCCGCCAGAGCAGTGGAGTTGCGGGAGGGCTCTGTGCCGTGTGAAACGGTACATCATAACACTGTAGAAGGCGCCTGGAAGCTGGTCGCTTCTCGTAGGAGGAGAAAGGCTCCTCCTGCTCCTGAGGACTTGCAAGTGAAGAACAGGTTTGGTGCCCTGCAGGATGAGGAGGAGCTGGACATGGCTGCAAGGGAAGTAACTGGGGCAACAGACCCTGTGCCTCGCGGGAACAGCCGGAAGAAGCGGCGGGTGACTGTTGTGGGTGACTCCCTGCTGCAGGGGACGGAGGCACCTATCTGCCGACCTGACCTCTTGTCTAGAGAGGTTTGTTGCCTGCCGGGGCTCGCGTACGAGATGTCGTGGAAAGACTGCCAAGGCTTGGCCACTCATCGGACTAGTACCCTCTGCCGCTCTGCCATGTGGGCACTAATGACACCAAGGGCAAACTGGAAACCATCGAAGAGGATTTCCGAGCTCTGGGGATGGTGGTGAAGGGTCTGGGAGCCCAGGTCATCGTCTCCTCAATCCCGCCAGTGAGGGGGATGGAGGAGACGGACTTTCCAAGCCAACAGCTGGCTGCGCCGCTGGTGTTGCCAAGAGGGTTTTGGTTTCTGCGCGCATGGGCCCCTGTCTGAAGACCGACAGCTGATGGGGAGAGCTGGGCTCCACCTCACTAAGCGGGGGCACGTGTGTCTATGCCAACAGGTTGGCCAGCCTGCTAAGGAGGACTGTAAACTAGGAAAGATGGGGCAAGGGGAGCGTTAGAGTGACCGGGTAGTTGGCAAAACACGGCTCGAGGCGGGGTGCCTGCAGCCAGGGAAGTGCGCACGGGCTGTGGCTACGGAGGAGCCCCTTGTATCCCTCCTGGGAAAGCCGCGCGCTCGATCAGCGCTCTGAAGTGCCTGTACACCAATGCGTGCAGCATGGGCACTAAAGAGGAAGAACTAGAGAGCTGTGTGTGTGGTTGCAGGGCCATGATCATGAGCTCATGCAATTACAGAGACGTGGTGGGATCGTTCACATGACTGGCGTGCTGTCCTAGATGGCTACCTGCTTTTTAGGAAGGCCAGGCCAGGAAAGCGAGGTGGTGGAGTTGCTCTTTAGGTGAGAGAGCAACTGGAACGTATCGAGCTCTGCCTCGGGGTGGCTGAAGAGCGAGTCGAGAGCTTATGGGGAAGGATAAAAGGGCAGGCTAGCATGGGGGACACTGTGGTGGGTGTTTACTACAGGCCGCCTGATCGGGAAGAGGAAGTGGCGGAGGCCTTCTACAGACGGCTGGAAGTAGCCTCACGATCACGGGCGCCGGCTCTCATGGGGGACTTCAACCAGCCTGATAGCTGCTGGAGACACAACACAGCTAGGCACAAACACTCCAGGAAGTTCCTGCAGAGCATTGGTGATAACTTTTGGACACGGGTGGTGGAGGAGCCAACGAGGAGAGGTGTGCTGCTGCTGCTGCACCTCGTACTAACAAACAGAGAAGGACTGGCCGAAGATGCGAAGGTCGGGGGCAGCCTTGGGGGCAGTGACCGCGAGATGGTGGAGTTCAGGATGCTGCGAGGAGGAGGCAGGGCAATAAGCCGGATCGCAGCCCTGGACTTCAGCAGAGCAAACTTTGGCCTCTTCAGGGACCTACTTGGAGGAATCCCATGGGTTAGGGCCCTAGAAGGAGCGGGGGGTGCCCAAGAGAGCGGGTTACTAGTCAAGCATCACTTCCTGCAAGCTCAAGATCGGAGCATCGCTATGAGCAAGGAGGCAGGAGGCCTGCATGGCTGAGCAAGGAGCTCCTGGCAAAACTCAGCCAGAAGAAGGAAGTAGAGAGAATGTGGAAAGGGGGACAGGCCACTTGGGAGGACTATAGGCACGTTGTCAGCGTCTGCAGGGATGCGACGAGGAAGGCCAGGGCCCATTTGGAATTAAATCTGGCAAGGGATGTCAAGGACAAGAAGAAGGGCTTCTTCGCATACATCAGGAGCAAAAGGAAGACTAGGGAAAATGCGGGCCCGCTGCTGAATGGGGTGGCTGCCCTGGTGAGAGAAGGCAGAGTTACTGAATGCCGCCTTTGCGTCAGTCTTTCCTGCTCAGGCCAGCCCTCAGGACTCGCAGACGCTGGAGGCAAGAGAGAAAGTCTGGAGAAAGGAAGCCTTCCCCTTGGTTGACGAGGATGGGGTTAGAGATCATTTAGTGAAACCTGACACCCACAAATCCATGGGCCCCGCTGGGATGCACCCACGAGCGCTGAGGGAGCTGGCGGATGTTATTGCTAGGCCACTCTCCATCATCTTTGCAAGGTCCTGGAGAACAGGAGAGGTGCCTGAGGACCGGAGGAAAGCCAGCGTCACCCCACTCTTCGAAAAGGGCAAGAAGGAGCACCCAGGGAACTACAGGCCAGTCAGGCTCACCTCCATCCCTCGAAAGGTGATGGAGCAGCTCGTCCTGGGGGCCATCTCTAAGGCTGTGGCGGACCAGAAGGCGAGCAGGAGTGGTCAGCGTGCCTTCCCCGAGGGGAAATGATGCTTAACCGACCTGATAGCCTTCTGTGCTGGAATGCCTGCCTGGGTAGATGAGGCGAGAGCAGTGGATGTTGTCGACCTTGACTTCAGGAAGGCTTTCCACACTGTCTCCTGTAACATCCTCATAGGCAAGCTCAGGAAGCGTGGGTTAGATGAGTGGCCGGTGAGGTGGCTTGAGAACTGGCTGGCTGGCAGAGCTCAGAGGGTTGTGCTCCACTGATGTGGAGAGTCTAGGTGGAGGCCTGTAGCTAGCGTCGCCGCGCCAGGGGGCAGTCCTGGGTCCAGTCTTGCTCAACTTCTTCATCAGCGACCTGGCTGAAGGGACAGAGTGCCTCCTCGGCAAGTTTGCTGATGATACAAACCGGGGAGGAGTGGCTGATGCAGCAGAGGGCCGTGCTGCCGGTCAGAGGGGGCTGGCGAGATGAGCAGGCAGGAACCTCCTGAAGTTCAACAAAGGCAATTGCAGGGTCCTGCACCGAGGGGGGAATAAGGCCCTGCAGCAGGACAGGCTGGGGGCTGAGCTGCTGGAAAGCAGCTCTGCAGAGAAGGACCTGGGAGTGCTGCTGGACACCAAGTAAAGCACGAGGCAGCAATGTGCCCTTGTGGACAAGAAGGCCAATGGTATCCTGGGGGGGGGGGGGGTGCATCAGGAAGAGTGTTGTCATCAGGTGGAGGGAGGTGAGGCCCCCCCCCCCCCCCCGACTCAGCCCTGCTGAGGCCACATGTGGAGTAGTGCGTGCAGTTCTGGGCTCCGCAGTACAAGAGGGATGTGGCACTACTGGAGCAAGTCCAGCGAAGGGCTACAGAGATGATGAGGGCACTGGAGCAGCTCTCTCTTATGAGGAAAGGCTGAGAGAGCTGCGCCTGTTCTGCCTGGCGAAGAGACCATTGATCTAACAACATATAAAACTATCGAAAGAGAGGGTGTCACGAGGATGGGGCCGCACTCAACGACTCCTGTTCTCGCCGGCACTACGACGAATCCACTCGCAGATTCTCAGACTCGCCAAGTGGCCCATTTCCTGATTCCCCGACTGACCGAGGAAGGAATCGCTCGCCGACACCCAGACTCCTCACCGACTCACTCACCAACTCACAGACTCTTCAACGACTCGGCGCCTCACAGATACACCGACTCACTCAACGACTCACGATTCGCCGACAGACGGAGTCACCGACTCACCTACCAACAGACTTCCCACCGACTCGCAGACTCCTCACCGTCTCACAGGTACACCGACTCACGGGCTCCCAGTTTCGCCCACTCACCGACTCTCGACTCGCTGACTTGACGACTCGTCGACTGAGCGAGCGGCCAACTCACCGACTGACAGCCTCAGCCTCTCACACTCACCGAGTCGCCGACTCGCCGACTCTCAGGCTCCCCGACTCGTCAAGTCACTCCCTGAGTTCACAACTCTCAGACTCACCGGCTCACAGAAGCCCCCATTTCCCGATCCGCCGGATGGGAGCTGCTCAGCCTCTCCGGTGGACCGTGAGTATCCCCCCCCCCCCACCCCCCCGGCCCTCCGCTCCCCTTTTCCTGCGATGCTGCGTTA
Source organism: Apteryx mantelli (assembly GCF_036417845.1). Lineage (NCBI taxonomy): Eukaryota > Metazoa > Chordata > Aves > Apterygiformes > Apterygidae > Apteryx > Apteryx mantelli. Next base: position 137,785,206 of record NC_089978.1, read on the forward strand.
AGGTAACTCTTGGAGGTTGAGAGTCCGCTCACTAAGAGAGCGAAGAAGCTAGCTTTCAAGTTGGGCTAAGCAGTGTTGCCGATTATCAGCGCAGTAGCCGATGGTTTGGGGTTATGCTTTCTAAAGGAGGACTTGCATTGCTTCAGTGGGTGTTACTAATCCGAGAGCTCGCGTGAGGAAAGAAGCATTGCTTTTTATTACTTTACTCTCTCGGAAGTTACCGTCCTAAGCGAGAACCCTCACAGCACGCCAGCAATGCAAACTCTGAGGCTAAACTTCAGGTCTAACCTTTGCCCTAAATCTAAAGCGTAACCCAAGAGCACAGCTAACAGAGGCAGCAGTTTGTGCAGCACTGTCTGGGCTCGACTTAGAACTCTTGAGGCCTTCCCCCCCCCCTCGGAAGTTGTGGGCGCTTTGTCGGAAGCAGCTGAGGAAGTAGGGCTGATTGCTGCTAACAGGAAAGGGCAGCTGGGCAAGGACAACTAGAGGAGGCCTTAACTTCTCCTGCGAGAAGCTCTAGCTAGGTGTAGCTGCCACTAACAATCGATCGCTCATCCAAGTGGCCCTTGATGAGGGTGGGTCAGTGACTGGCTGAGTCAGTGCTAGGGAGAGGCCGACCGTAAGAGCCAGGCCCAGGGCGCAGCTCCCAGAGGCAGCAGTTTGCACAGCAGGGCACAAGAAGGCACCTTCGTTTCCGATCCCAGCACTGTATGCTTGCTCCGGTACGGTCATGACACTCTGCAGCGCACGTTGCCCAGGACTTGTTGGAGTCGCTGCATCCTCTGTGTCAGAGGCTTGGGCCCAGGCGGACCCTCTGACAGCAGATGCAACTCTAAAGGTCTCAGGCTGCAGGGAGTGTCAGCCTGCTGTGTAGCATCCGAGAAGAGGAGAAGGAGCTAGAGAGGGTATTCTCGGAGACTGCACAGCTTCATGAGTCTCAAGCCGCCAGAGCAGTGGAGTTGCGGGAGGGCTCTGTGCCGTGTGAAACGGTACATCATAACACTGTAGAAGGCGCCTGGAAGCTGGTCGCTTCTCGTAGGAGGAGAAAGGCTCCTCCTGCTCCTGAGGACTTGCAAGTGAAGAACAGGTTTGGTGCCCTGCAGGATGAGGAGGAGCTGGACATGGCTGCAAGGGAAGTAACTGGGGCAACAGACCCTGTGCCTCGCGGGAACAGCCGGAAGAAGCGGCGGGTGACTGTTGTGGGTGACTCCCTGCTGCAGGGGACGGAGGCACCTATCTGCCGACCTGACCTCTTGTCTAGAGAGGTTTGTTGCCTGCCGGGGCTCGCGTACGAGATGTCGTGGAAAGACTGCCAAGGCTTGGCCACTCATCGGACTAGTACCCTCTGCCGCTCTGCCATGTGGGCACTAATGACACCAAGGGCAAACTGGAAACCATCGAAGAGGATTTCCGAGCTCTGGGGATGGTGGTGAAGGGTCTGGGAGCCCAGGTCATCGTCTCCTCAATCCCGCCAGTGAGGGGGATGGAGGAGACGGACTTTCCAAGCCAACAGCTGGCTGCGCCGCTGGTGTTGCCAAGAGGGTTTTGGTTTCTGCGCGCATGGGCCCCTGTCTGAAGACCGACAGCTGATGGGGAGAGCTGGGCTCCACCTCACTAAGCGGGGGCACGTGTGTCTATGCCAACAGGTTGGCCAGCCTGCTAAGGAGGACTGTAAACTAGGAAAGATGGGGCAAGGGGAGCGTTAGAGTGACCGGGTAGTTGGCAAAACACGGCTCGAGGCGGGGTGCCTGCAGCCAGGGAAGTGCGCACGGGCTGTGGCTACGGAGGAGCCCCTTGTATCCCTCCTGGGAAAGCCGCGCGCTCGATCAGCGCTCTGAAGTGCCTGTACACCAATGCGTGCAGCATGGGCACTAAAGAGGAAGAACTAGAGAGCTGTGTGTGTGGTTGCAGGGCCATGATCATGAGCTCATGCAATTACAGAGACGTGGTGGGATCGTTCACATGACTGGCGTGCTGTCCTAGATGGCTACCTGCTTTTTAGGAAGGCCAGGCCAGGAAAGCGAGGTGGTGGAGTTGCTCTTTAGGTGAGAGAGCAACTGGAACGTATCGAGCTCTGCCTCGGGGTGGCTGAAGAGCGAGTCGAGAGCTTATGGGGAAGGATAAAAGGGCAGGCTAGCATGGGGGACACTGTGGTGGGTGTTTACTACAGGCCGCCTGATCGGGAAGAGGAAGTGGCGGAGGCCTTCTACAGACGGCTGGAAGTAGCCTCACGATCACGGGCGCCGGCTCTCATGGGGGACTTCAACCAGCCTGATAGCTGCTGGAGACACAACACAGCTAGGCACAAACACTCCAGGAAGTTCCTGCAGAGCATTGGTGATAACTTTTGGACACGGGTGGTGGAGGAGCCAACGAGGAGAGGTGTGCTGCTGCTGCTGCACCTCGTACTAACAAACAGAGAAGGACTGGCCGAAGATGCGAAGGTCGGGGGCAGCCTTGGGGGCAGTGACCGCGAGATGGTGGAGTTCAGGATGCTGCGAGGAGGAGGCAGGGCAATAAGCCGGATCGCAGCCCTGGACTTCAGCAGAGCAAACTTTGGCCTCTTCAGGGACCTACTTGGAGGAATCCCATGGGTTAGGGCCCTAGAAGGAGCGGGGGGTGCCCAAGAGAGCGGGTTACTAGTCAAGCATCACTTCCTGCAAGCTCAAGATCGGAGCATCGCTATGAGCAAGGAGGCAGGAGGCCTGCATGGCTGAGCAAGGAGCTCCTGGCAAAACTCAGCCAGAAGAAGGAAGTAGAGAGAATGTGGAAAGGGGGACAGGCCACTTGGGAGGACTATAGGCACGTTGTCAGCGTCTGCAGGGATGCGACGAGGAAGGCCAGGGCCCATTTGGAATTAAATCTGGCAAGGGATGTCAAGGACAAGAAGAAGGGCTTCTTCGCATACATCAGGAGCAAAAGGAAGACTAGGGAAAATGCGGGCCCGCTGCTGAATGGGGTGGCTGCCCTGGTGAGAGAAGGCAGAGTTACTGAATGCCGCCTTTGCGTCAGTCTTTCCTGCTCAGGCCAGCCCTCAGGACTCGCAGACGCTGGAGGCAAGAGAGAAAGTCTGGAGAAAGGAAGCCTTCCCCTTGGTTGACGAGGATGGGGTTAGAGATCATTTAGTGAAACCTGACACCCACAAATCCATGGGCCCCGCTGGGATGCACCCACGAGCGCTGAGGGAGCTGGCGGATGTTATTGCTAGGCCACTCTCCATCATCTTTGCAAGGTCCTGGAGAACAGGAGAGGTGCCTGAGGACCGGAGGAAAGCCAGCGTCACCCCACTCTTCGAAAAGGGCAAGAAGGAGCACCCAGGGAACTACAGGCCAGTCAGGCTCACCTCCATCCCTCGAAAGGTGATGGAGCAGCTCGTCCTGGGGGCCATCTCTAAGGCTGTGGCGGACCAGAAGGCGAGCAGGAGTGGTCAGCGTGCCTTCCCCGAGGGGAAATGATGCTTAACCGACCTGATAGCCTTCTGTGCTGGAATGCCTGCCTGGGTAGATGAGGCGAGAGCAGTGGATGTTGTCGACCTTGACTTCAGGAAGGCTTTCCACACTGTCTCCTGTAACATCCTCATAGGCAAGCTCAGGAAGCGTGGGTTAGATGAGTGGCCGGTGAGGTGGCTTGAGAACTGGCTGGCTGGCAGAGCTCAGAGGGTTGTGCTCCACTGATGTGGAGAGTCTAGGTGGAGGCCTGTAGCTAGCGTCGCCGCGCCAGGGGGCAGTCCTGGGTCCAGTCTTGCTCAACTTCTTCATCAGCGACCTGGCTGAAGGGACAGAGTGCCTCCTCGGCAAGTTTGCTGATGATACAAACCGGGGAGGAGTGGCTGATGCAGCAGAGGGCCGTGCTGCCGGTCAGAGGGGGCTGGCGAGATGAGCAGGCAGGAACCTCCTGAAGTTCAACAAAGGCAATTGCAGGGTCCTGCACCGAGGGGGGAATAAGGCCCTGCAGCAGGACAGGCTGGGGGCTGAGCTGCTGGAAAGCAGCTCTGCAGAGAAGGACCTGGGAGTGCTGCTGGACACCAAGTAAAGCACGAGGCAGCAATGTGCCCTTGTGGACAAGAAGGCCAATGGTATCCTGGGGGGGGGGGGGGGTGCATCAGGAAGAGTGTTGTCATCAGGTGGAGGGAGGTGAGGCCCCCCCCCCCCCCCCGACTCAGCCCTGCTGAGGCCACATGTGGAGTAGTGCGTGCAGTTCTGGGCTCCGCAGTACAAGAGGGATGTGGCACTACTGGAGCAAGTCCAGCGAAGGGCTACAGAGATGATGAGGGCACTGGAGCAGCTCTCTCTTATGAGGAAAGGCTGAGAGAGCTGCGCCTGTTCTGCCTGGCGAAGAGACCATTGATCTAACAACATATAAAACTATCGAAAGAGAGGGTGTCACGAGGATGGGGCCGCACTCAACGACTCCTGTTCTCGCCGGCACTACGACGAATCCACTCGCAGATTCTCAGACTCGCCAAGTGGCCCATTTCCTGATTCCCCGACTGACCGAGGAAGGAATCGCTCGCCGACACCCAGACTCCTCACCGACTCACTCACCAACTCACAGACTCTTCAACGACTCGGCGCCTCACAGATACACCGACTCACTCAACGACTCACGATTCGCCGACAGACGGAGTCACCGACTCACCTACCAACAGACTTCCCACCGACTCGCAGACTCCTCACCGTCTCACAGGTACACCGACTCACGGGCTCCCAGTTTCGCCCACTCACCGACTCTCGACTCGCTGACTTGACGACTCGTCGACTGAGCGAGCGGCCAACTCACCGACTGACAGCCTCAGCCTCTCACACTCACCGAGTCGCCGACTCGCCGACTCTCAGGCTCCCCGACTCGTCAAGTCACTCCCTGAGTTCACAACTCTCAGACTCACCGGCTCACAGAAGCCCCCATTTCCCGATCCGCCGGATGGGAGCTGCTCAGCCTCTCCGGTGGACCGTGAGTATCCCCCCCCCCCCACCCCCCCGGCCCTCCGCTCCCCTTTTCCTGCGATGCTGCGTTAAGGTAACTCTTGGAGGTTGAGAGTCCGCTCACTAAGAGAGCGAAGAAGCTAGCTTTCAAGTTGGGCTAAGCAGTGTTGCCGATTATCAGCGCAGTAGCCGATGGTTTGGGGTTATGCTTTCTAAAGGAGGACTTGCATTGCTTCAGTGGGTGTTACTAATCCGAGAGCTCGCGTGAGGAAAGAAGCATTGCTTTTTATTACTTTACTCTCTCGGAAGTTACCGTCCTAAGCGAGAACCCTCACAGCACGCCAGCAATGCAAACTCTGAGGCTAAACTTCAGGTCTAACCTTTGCCCTAAATCTAAAGCGTAACCCAAGAGCACAGCTAACAGAGGCAGCAGTTTGTGCAGCACTGTCTGGGCTCGACTTAGAACTCTTGAGGCCTTCCCCCCCCCCTCGGAAGTTGTGGGCGCTTTGTCGGAAGCAGCTGAGGAAGTAGGGCTGATTGCTGCTAACAGGAAAGGGCAGCTGGGCAAGGACAACTAGAGGAGGCCTTAACTTCTCCTGCGAGAAGCTCTAGCTAGGTGTAGCTGCCACTAACAATCGATCGCTCATCCAAGTGGCCCTTGATGAGGGTGGGTCAGTGACTGGCTGAGTCAGTGCTAGGGAGAGGCCGACCGTAAGAGCCAGGCCCAGGGCGCAGCTCCCAGAGGCAGCAGTTTGCACAGCAGGGCACAAGAAGGCACCTTCGTTTCCGATCCCAGCACTGTATGCTTGCTCCGGTACGGTCATGACACTCTGCAGCGCACGTTGCCCAGGACTTGTTGGAGTCGCTGCATCCTCTGTGTCAGAGGCTTGGGCCCAGGCGGACCCTCTGACAGCAGATGCAACTCTAAAGGTCTCAGGCTGCAGGGAGTGTCAGCCTGCTGTGTAGCATCCGAGAAGAGGAGAAGGAGCTAGAGAGGGTATTCTCGGAGACTGCACAGCTTCATGAGTCTCAAGCCGCCAGAGCAGTGGAGTTGCGGGAGGGCTCTGTGCCGTGTGAAACGGTACATCATAACACTGTAGAAGGCGCCTGGAAGCTGCTCGCTTCTCGTAGGAGGAGAAAGGCTCCTCCTGCTCCTGAGGACTTGCAAGTGAAGAACAGGTTTGGTGCCCTGCAGGATGAGGAGGAGCTGGACATGGCTGCAAGGGAAGTAACTGGGGCAACAGACCCTGTGCCTCGCGGGAACAGCCGGAAGAAGCGGCGGGTGACTGTTGTGGGTGACTCCCTGCTGCAGGGGACGGAGGCACCTATCTGCCGAGCTGACCTCTTGTCTAGAGAGGTTTGTTGCCTGCCGGGGCTCGCGTACGAGATGTCGTGGAAAGACTGCCAAGGCTTGGCCACTCATCGGACTAGTACCCTCTGCCGCTCTGCCATGTGGGCACTAATGACACCAAGGGCAAACTGGAAACCATCGAAGAGGATTTCCGAGCTCTGGGGATGGTGGTGAAGGGTCTGGGAGCCCAGGTCATCGTCTCCTCAATCCCGCCAGTGAGGGGGATGGAGGAGACGGACTTTCCAAGCCAACAGCTGGCTGCGCCGCTGGTGTTGCCAAGAGGGTTTTGGTTTCTGCGCGCATGGGCCCCTGTCTGAAGACCGACAGCTGATGGGGAGAGCTGGGCTCCACCTCACTAAGCGGGGGCACGTGTGTCTATGCCAACAGGTTGGCCAGCCTGCTAAGGAGGACTGTAAACTAGGAAAGATGGGGCAAGGGGAGCGTTAGAGTGACCGGGTAGTTGGCAAAACACGGCTCGAGGCGGGGTGCCTGCAGCCAGGGAAGTGCGCACGGGCTGTGGCTACGGAGGAGCCCCTTGTATCCCTCCTGGGAAAGCCGCGCGCTCGATCAGCGCTCTGAAGTGCCTGTACACCAATGCGTGCAGCATGGGCACTAAAGAGGAAGAACTAGAGAGCTGTGTGTGTGGTTGCAGGGCCATGATCATGAGCTCATGCAATTACAGAGACGTGGTGGGATCGTTCACATGACTGGCGTGCTGTCCTAGATGGCTACCTGCTTTTTAGGAAGGCCAGGCCAGGAAAGCGAGGTGGTGGAGTTGCTCTTTAGGTGAGAGAGCAACTGGAACGTATCGAGCTCTGCCTCGGGGTGGCTGAAGAGCGAGTCGAGAGCTTATGGGGAAGGATAAAAGGGCAGGCTAGCATGGGGGACACTGTGGTGGGTGTTTACTACAGGCCGCCTGATCGGGAAGAGGAAGTGGCGGAGGCCTTCTACAGACGGCTGGAAGTAGCCTCACGATCACGGGCGCCGGCTCTCATGGGGGACTTCAACCAGCCTGATAGCTGCTGGAGACACAACACAGCTAGGCACAAACACTCCAGGAAGTTCCTGCAGAGCATTGGTGATAACTTTTGGACACGGGTGGTGGAGGAGCCAACGAGGAGAGGTGTGCTGCTGCTGCTGCACCTCGTACTAACAAACAGAGAAGGACTGGCCGAAGATGCGAAGGTCGGGGGCAGCCTTGGGGGCAGTGACCGCGAGATGGTGGAGTTCAGGATGCTGCGAGGAGGAGGCAGGGCAATAAGCCGGATCGCAGCCCTGGACTTCAGCAGAGCAAACTTTGGCCTCTTCAGGGACCTACTTGGAGGAATCCCATGGGTTAGGGCCCTAGAAGGAGCGGGGGGTGCCCAAGAGAGCGGGTTACTAGTCAAGCATCACTTCCTGCAAGCTCAAGATCGGAGCATCGCTATGAGCAAGGAGGCAGGAGGCCTGCATGGCTGAGCAAGGAGCTCCTGGCAAAACTCAGCCAGAAGAAGGAAGTAGAGAGAATGTGGAAAGGGGGACAGGCCACTTGGGAGGACTATAGGCACGTTGTCAGCGTCTGCAGGGATGCGACGAGGAAGGCCAGGGCCCATTTGGAATTAAATCTGGCAAGGGATGTCAAGGACAAGAAGAAGGGCTTCTTCGCATACATCAGGAGCAAAAGGAAGACTAGGGAAAATGCGGGCCCGCTGCTGAATGGGGTGGCTGCCCTGGTGAGAGAAGGCAGAGTTACTGAATGCCGCCTTTGCGTCAGTCTTTCCTGCTCAGGCCAGCCCTCAGGACTCGCAGATGCTGGAGGCAAGAGAGAAAGTCTGGAGAAAGGAAGCCTTCCCCTTGGTTGACGAGGATGGGGTTAGAGATCATTTAGTGAAACCTGACACCCACAAATCCATGGGCCCCGCTGGGATGCACCCACGAGCGCTGAGGAGCTGGCGGATGTTATTGCTAGGCCACTCTCCATCATCTTTGCAAGGTCCTGGAGAACAGGAGAGGTGCCTGAGGACCGGAGGAAAGCCAGCGTCACCCCACTCTTCGAAAAGGGCAAGAAGGAGCACCCAGGGAACTACAGGCCAGTCAGGCTCACCTCCATCCCTCGAAAGGTGATGGAGCAGCTCGTCCTGGGGGCCATCTCTAAGGCTGTGGCGGACCAGAAGGCGAGCAGGAGTGGTCAGCGTGCCTTCCCCGAGGGGAAATGATGCTTAACCGACCTGATAGCCTTCTGTGCTGGAATGCCTGCCTGGGTAGATGAGGCGAGAGCAGTGGATGTTGTCGACCTTGACTTCAGGAAGGCTTTCCACACTGTCTCCTGTAACATCCTCATAGGCAAGCTCAGGAAGCGTGGGTTAGATGAGTGGCCGGTGAGGTGGCTTGAGAACTGGCTGGCTGGCAGAGCTCAGAGGGTTGTGCTCCACTGATGTGGAGAGTCTAGGTGGAGGCCTGTAGCTAGCGTCGCCGCGCCAGGGGGCAGTCCTGGGTCCAGTCTTGCTCAACTTCTTCATCAGCGACCTGGCTGAAGGGACAGAGTGCCTCCTCGGCAAGTTTGCTGATGATACAAACCGGGGAGGAGTGGCTGATGCAGCAGAGGGCCGTGCTGCCGGTCAGAGGGGGCTGGCGAGATGAGCAGGCAGGAACCTCCTGAAGTTCAACAAAGGCAATTGCAGGGTCCTGCACCGAGGGGGGAATAAGGCCCTGCAGCAGGACAGGCTGGGGGCTGAGCTGCTGGAAAGCAGCTCTGCAGAGAAGGACCTGGGAGTGCTGCTGGACACCAAGTAAAGCACGAGGCAGCAATGTGCCCTTGTGGACAAGAAGGCCAATGGTATCCTGGGGGGGGGGGGGGTGCATCAGGAAGAGTGTTGTCATCAGGTGGAGGGAGGTGAGGCCCCCCCCCCCGACTCAGCCCTGCTGAGGCCACATGTGGAGTAGTGCGTGCAGTTCTGGGCTCCGCAGTACAAGAGGGATGTGGCACTACTGGAGCAAGTCCAGCGAAGGGCTACAGAGATGATGAGGGCACTGGAGCAGCTCTCTCTTATGAGGAAAGGCTGAGAGAGCTGCGCCTGTTCTGCCTGGCGAAGAGACCATTGATCTAACAACATATAAAACTATCGAAAGAGAGGGTGTCACGAGGATGGGGCCGCACTCAACGACTCCTGTTCTCGCCGGCACTACGACGAATCCACTCGCAGATTCTCAGACTCGCCAAGTGGCCCATTTCCTGATTCCCCGACTGACCGAGGAAGGAATCGCTCGCCGACACCCAGACTCCTCACCGACTCACTCACCAACTCACAGACTCTTCAACGACTCGGCGCCTCACAGATACACCGACTCACTCAACGACTCACGATTCGCCGACAGACGGAGTCACCGACTCACCTACCAACAGACTTCCCACCGACTCGCAGACTCCTCACCGTCTCACAGGTACACCGACTCACGGGCTCCCAGTTTCGCCCACTCACCGACTCTCGACTCGCTGACTTGACGACTCGTCGACTGAGCGAGCGGCCAACTCACCGACTGACAGCCTCAGCCTCTCACACTCACCGAGTCGCCGACTCGCCGACTCTCAGGCTCCCCGACTCGTCAAGTCACTCCCTGAGTTCACAACTCTCAGACTCACCGGCTCACAGAAGCCCCCATTTCCCGATCCGCCGGATGGGAGCTGCTCAGCCTCTCCGGTGGACCGTGAGTATCCCCCCCCCCCCAACCCCCCGGCCCTCCGCTCCCCTTTTCCTGCGATGCTGCGTTAAGGTAACTCTTGGAGGTTGAGAGTCCGCTCACTAAGAGAGCGAAGAAGCTAGCTTTCAAGTTGGGCTAAGCAGTGTTGCCGATTATCAGCGCAGTAGCCGATGGTTTGGGGTTATGCTTTCTAAAGGAGGACTTGCATTGCTTCAGTGGGTGTTACTAATCCGAGAGCTCGCGTGAGGAAAGAAGCATTGCTTTTTATTACTTTACTCTCTCGGAAGTTACCGTCCTAAGCGAGAACCCTCACAGCACGCCAGCAATGCAAACTCTGAGGCTAAACTTCAGGTCTAACCTTTGCCCTAAATCTAAAGCGTAACCCAAGAGCACAGCTAACAGAGGCAGCAGTTTGTGCAGCACTGTCTGGGCTCGACTTAGAACTCTTGAGGCCTTCCCCCCCTCTCGGAAGTTGTGGGCGCTTTGTCGGAAGCAGCTGAGGAAGTAGGGCTGATTGCTGCTAACAGGAAAGGGCAGCTGGGCAAGGACAACTAGAGGAGGCCTTAACTTCTCCTGCGAGAAGCTCTAGCTAGGTGTAGCTGCCACTAACAATCGATCGCTCATCCAAGTGGCCCTTGATGAGGGTGGGTCAGTGACTGGCTGAGTCAGTGCTAGGGAGAGGCCGACCGTAAGAGCCAGGCCCAGGGCGCAGCTCCCAGAGGCAGCAGTTTGCACAGCAGGGCACAAGAAGGCACCTTCGTTTCCGATCCCAGCACTGTATGCTTGCTCCGGTACGGTCATGACACTCTGCAGCGCACGTTGCCCAGGACTTGTTGGAGTCGCTGCATCCTCTGTGTCAGAGGCTTGGGCCCAGGCGGACCCTCTGACAGCAGATGCAACTCTAAAGGTCTCAGGCTGCAGGGAGTGTCAGCCTGCTGTGTAGCATCCGAGAAGAGGAGAAGGAGCTAGAGAGGGTATTCTCGGAGACTGCACAGCTTCATGAGTCTCAAGCCGCCAGAGCAGTGGAGTTGCGGGAGGGCTCTGTGCCGTGTGAAACGGTACATCATAACACTGTAGAAGGCGCCTGGAAGCTGCTCGCTTCTCGTAGGAGGAGAAAGGCTCCTCCTGCTCCTGAGGACTTGCAAGTGAAGAACAGGTTTGGTGCCCTGCAGGATGAGGAGGAGCTGGACATGGCTGCAAGGGAAGTAACTGGGGCAACAGACCCTGTGCCTCGCGGGAACAGCCGGAAGAAGCGGCGGGTGACTGTTGTGGGTGACTCCCTGCTGCAGGGGACGGAGGCACCTATCTGCCGAGCTGACCTCTTGTCTAGAGAGGTTTGTTGCCTGCCGGGGCTCGCGTACGAGATGTCGTGGAAAGACTGCCAAGGCTTGGCCACTCATCGGACTAGTACCCTCTGCCGCTCTGCCATGTGGGCACTAATGACACCAAGGGCAAACTGGAAACCATCGAAGAGGATTTCCGAGCTCTGGGGATGGTGGTGAAGGGTCTGGGAGCCCAGGTCATCGTCTCCTCAATCCCGCCAGTGAGGGGGATGGAGGAGACGGACTTTCCAAGCCAACAGCTGGCTGCGCCGCTGGTGTTGCCAAGAGGGTTTTGGTTTCTGCGCGCATGGGCCCCTGTCTGAAGACCGACAGCTGATGGGGAGAGCTGGGCTCCACCTCACTAAGCGGGGGCACGTGTGTCTATGCCAACAGGTTGGCCAGCCTGCTAAGGAGGACTGTAAACTAGGAAAGATGGGGCAAGGGGAGCGTTAGAGTGACCGGGTAGTTGGCAAAACACGGCTCGAGGCGGGGTGCCTGCAGCCAGGGAAGTGCGCACGGGCTGTGGCTACGGAGGAGCCCCTTGTATCCCTCCTGGGAAAGCCGCGCGCTCGATCAGCGCTCTGAAGTGCCTGTACACCAATGCGTGCAGCATGGGCACTAAAGAGGAAGAACTAGAGAGCTGTGTGTGTGGTTGCAGGGCCATGATCATGAGCTCATGCAATTACAGAGACGTGGTGGGATCGTTCACATGACTGGCGTGCTGTCCTAGATGGCTACCTGCTTTTTAGGAAGGCCAGGCCAGGAAAGCGAGGTGGTGGAGTTGCTCTTTAGGTGAGAGAGCAACTGGAACGTATCGAGCTCTGCCTCGGGGTGGCTGAAGAGCGAGTCGAGAGCTTATGGGGAAGGATAAAAGGGCAGGCTAGCATGGGGGACACTGTGGTGGGTGTTTACTACAGGCCGCCTGATCGGGAAGAGGAAGTGGCGGAGGCCTTCTACAGACGGCTGGAAGTAGCCTCACGATCACGGGCGCCGGCTCTCATGGGGGACTTCAACCAGCCTGATAGCTGCTGGAGACACAACACAGCTAGGCACAAACACTCCAGGAAGTTCCTGCAGAGCATTGGTGATAACTTTTGGACACGGGTGGTGGAGGAGCCAACGAGGAGAGGTGTGCTGCTGCTGCTGCACCTCGTACTAACAAACAGAGAAGGACTGGCCGAAGATGCGAAGGTCGGGGGCAGCCTTGGGGGCAGTGACCGCGAGATGGTGGAGTTCAGGATGCTGCGAGGAGGAGGCAGGGCAATAAGCCGGATCGCAGCCCTGGACTTCAGCAGAGCAAACTTTGGCCTCTTCAGGGACCTACTTGGAGGAATCCCATGGGTTAGGGCCCTAGAAGGAGCGGGGGGTGCCCAAGAGAGCGGGTTACTAGTCAAGCATCACTTCCTGCAAGCTCAAGATCGGAGCATCGCTATGAGCAAGGAGGCAGGAGGCCTGCATGGCTGAGCAAGGAGCTCCTGGCAAAACTCAGCCAGAAGAAGGAAGTAGAGAGAATGTGGAAAGGGGGACAGGCCACTTGGGAGGACTATAGGCACGTTGTCAGCGTCTGCAGGGATGCGACGAGGAAGGCCAGGGCCCATTTGGAATTAAATCTGGCAAGGGATGTCAAGGACAAGAAGAAGGGCTTCTTCGCATACATCAGGAGCAAAAGGAAGACTAGGGAAAATGCGGGCCCGCTGCTGAATGGGGTGGCTGCCCTGGTGAGAGAAGGCAGAGTTACTGAATGCCGCCTTTGCGTCAGTCTTTCCTGCTCAGGCCAGCCCTCAGGACTCGCAGACGCTGGAGGCAAGAGAGAAAGTCTGGAGAAAGGAAGCCTTCCCCTTGGTTGACGAGGATGGGGTTAGAGATCATTTAGTGAAACCTGACACCCACAAATCCATGGGCCCCGCTGGGATGCACCCACGAGCGCTGAGGGAGCTGGCGGATGTTATTGCTAGGCCACTCTCCATCATCTTTGCAAGGTCCTGGAGAACAGGAGAGGTGCCTGAGGACCGGAGGAAAGCCAGCGTCACCCCACTCTTCGAAAAGGGCAAGAAGGAGCACCCAGGGAACTACAGGCCAGTCAGGCTCACCTCCATCCCTCGAAAGGTGATGGAGCAGCTCGTCCTGGGGGCCATCTCTAAGGCTGTGGCGGACCAGAAGGCGAGCAGGAGTGGTCAGCGTGCCTTCCCCGAGGGGAAATGATGCTTAACCGACCTGATAGCCTTCTGTGCTGGAATGCCTGCCTGGGTAGATGAGGCGAGAGCAGTGGATGTTGTCGACCTTGACTTCAGGAAGGCTTTCCACACTGTCTCCTGTAACATCCTCATAGGCAAGCTCAGGAAGCGTGGGTTAGATGAGTGGCCGGTGAGGTGGCTTGAGAACTGGCTGGCTGGCAGAGCTCAGAGGGTTGTGCTCCACTGATGTGGAGAGTCTAGGTGGAGGCCTGTAGCTAGCGTCGCCGCGCCAGGGGGCAGTCCTGGGTCCAGTCTTGCTCAACTTCTTCATCAGCGACCTGGCTGAAGGGACAGAGTGCCTCCTCGGCAAGTTTGCTGATGATACAAACCGGGGAGGAGTGGCTGATGCAGCAGAGGGCCGTGCTGCCGGTCAGAGGGGGCTCCTGCGAGCAGGCAGGAACCTCCTGAAGTTCAACAAAGGCAATTGCAGGGTCCTGCACCGAGGGGGGAATAAGGCCCTGCAGCAGGACAGGCTGGGGGCTGAGCTGCTGGAAAGCAGCTCTGCAGAGAAGGACCTGGGAGTGCTGCTGGACACCAAGTAAAGCACGAGGCAGCAATGTGCCCTTGTGGACAAGAAGGCCAATGGTATCCTGGGGGGGGGGGGGTGCATCAGGAAGAGTGTTGTCAGCAGGTGGAGGGAGGTGAGGCCCCCCCCCCCGACTCAGCCCTGCTGAGGCCACATGTGGAGTAGTGCGTGCAGTTCTGGGCTCCGCAGTACAAGAGGGATGTGGCACTACTGGAGCAAGTCCAGCGAAGGGCTACAGAGATGATGAGGGCACTGGAGCAGCTCTCTCTTATGAGGAAAGGCTGAGAGAGCTGCGCCTGTTCTGCCTGGCGAAGAGACCATTGATCTAACAACATATAAAACTATCGAAAGAGAGGGTGTCACGAGGATGGGGCCGCACTCAACGACTCCTGTTCTCGCCGGCACTACGACGAATCCACTCGCAGATTCTCAGACTCGCCAAGTGGCCCATTTCCTGATTCCCCGACTGACCGAGGAAGGAATCGCTCGCCGACACCCAGACTCCTCACCGACTCACTCACCAACTCACAGACTCTTCAACGACTCGGCGCCTCACAGATACACCGACTCACTCAACGACTCACGATTCGCCGACAGACGGAGTCACCGACTCACCTACCAACAGACTTCCCACCGACTCGCAGACTCCTCACCGTCTCACAGGTACACCGACTCACGGGCTCCCAGTTTCGCCCACTCACCGACTCTCGACTCGCTGACTTGACGACTCGTCGACTGAGCGAGCGGCCAACTCACCGACTGACAGCCTCAGCCTCTCACACTCACCGAGTCGCCGACTCGCCGACTCTCAGGCTCCCCGACTCGTCAAGTCACTCCCTGAGTTCACAACTCTCAGACTCACCGGCTCACAGAAGCCCCCATTTCCCGATCCGCCGGATGGGAGCTGCTCAGCCTCTCCGGTGGACCGTGAGTATCCCCCCCCCCCCAACCCCCCGGCCCTCCGCTCCCCTTTTCCTGCGATGCTGCGTTAAGGTAACTCTTGGAGGTTGAGAGTCCGCTCACTAAGAGAGCGAAGAAGCTAGCTTTCAAGTTGGGCTAAGCAGTGTTGCCGATTATCAGCGCAGTAGCCGATGGTTTGGGGTTATGCTTTCTAAAGGAGGACTTGCATTGCTTCAGTGGGTGTTACTAATCCGAGAGCTCGCGTGAGGAAAGAAGCATTGCTTTTTATTACTTTACTCTCTCGGAAGTTACCGTCCTAAGCGAGAACCCTCACAGCACGCCAGCAATGCAAACTCTGAGGCTAAACTTCAGGTCTAACCTTTGCCCTAAATCTAAAGCGTAACCCAAGAGCACAGCTAACAGAGGCAGCAGTTTGTGCAGCACTGTCTGGGCTCGACTTAGAACTCTTGAGGCCTTCCCCCCCTCTCGGAAGTTGTGGGCGCTTTGTCGGAAGCAGCTGAGGAAGTAGGGCTGATTGCTGCTAACAGGAAAGGGCAGCTGGGCAAGGACAACTAGAGGAGGCCTTAACTTCTCCTGCGAGAAGCTCTAGCTAGGTGTAGCTGCCACTAACAATCGATCGCTCATCCAAGTGGCCCTTGATGAGGGTGGGTCAGTGACTGGCTGAGTCAGTGCTAGGGAGAGGCCGACCGTAAGAGCCAGGCCCAGGGCGCAGCTCCCAGAGGCAGCAGTTTGCACAGCAGGGCACAAGAAGGCACCTTCGTTTCCGATCCCAGCACTGTATGCTTGCTCCGGTACGGTCATGACACTCTGCAGCGCACGTTGCCCAGGACTTGTTGGAGTCGCTGCATCCTCTGTGTCAGAGGCTTGGGCCCAGGCGGACCCTCTGACAGCAGATGCAACTCTAAAGGTCTCAGGCTGCAGGGAGTGTCAGCCTGCTGTGTAGCATCCGAGAAGAGGAGAAGGAGCTAGAGAGGGTATTCTCGGAGACTGCACAGCTTCATGAGTCTCAAGCCGCCAGAGCAGTGGAGTTGCGGGAGGGCTCTGTGCCGTGTGAAACGGTACATCATAACACTGTAGAAGGCGCCTGGAAGCTGCTCGCTTCTCGTAGGAGGAGAAAGGCTCCTCCTGCTCCTGAGGACTTGCAAGTGAAGAACAGGTTTGGTGCCCTGCAGGATGAGGAGGAGCTGGACATGGCTGCAAGGGAAGTAACTGGGGCAACAGACCCTGTGCCTCGCGGGAACAGCCGGAAGAAGCGGCGGGTGACTGTTGTGGGTGACTCCCTGCTGCAGGGGACGGAGGCACCTATCTGCCGACCTGACCTCTTGTCTAGAGAGGTTTGTTGCCTGCCGGGGCTCGCGTACGAGATGTCGTGGAAAGACTGCCAAGGCTTGGCCACTCATCGGACTAGTACCCTCTGCCGCTCTGCCATGTGGGCACTAATGACACCAAGGGCAAACTGGAAACCATCGAAGAGGATTTCCGAGCTCTGGGGATGGTGGTGAAGGGTCTGGGAGCCCAGGTCATCGTCTCCTCAATCCCGCCAGTGAGGGGGATGGAGGAGACGGACTTTCCAAGCCAACAGCTGGCTGCGCCGCTGGTGTTGCCAAGAGGGTTTTGGTTTCTGCGCGCATGGGCCCCTGTCTGAAGACCGACAGCTGATGGGGAGAGCTGGGCTCCACCTCACTAAGCGGGGGCACGTGTGTCTATGCCAACAGGTTGGCCAGCCTGCTAAGGAGGACTGTAAACTAGGAAAGATGGGGCAAGGGGAGCGTTAGAGTGACCGGGTAGTTGGCAAAACACGGCTCGAGGCGGGGTGCCTGCAGCCAGGGAAGTGCGCACGGGCTGTGGCTACGGAGGAGCCCCTTGTATCCCTCCTGGGAAAGCCGCGCGCTCGATCAGCGCTCTGAAGTGCCTGTACACCAATGCGTGCAGCATGGGCACTAAAGAGGAAGAACTAGAGAGCTGTGTGTGTGGTTGCAGGGCCATGATCATGAGCTCATGCAATTACAGAGACGTGGTGGGATCGTTCACATGACTGGCGTGCTGTCCTAGATGGCTACCTGCTTTTTAGGAAGGCCAGGCCAGGAAAGCGAGGTGGTGGAGTTGCTCTTTAGGTGAGAGAGCAACTGGAACGTATCGAGCTCTGCCTCGGGGTGGCTGAAGAGCGAGTCGAGAGCTTATGGGGAAGGATAAAAGGGCAGGCTAGCATGGGGGACACTGTGGTGGGTGTTTACTACAGGCCGCCTGATCGGGAAGAGGAAGTGGCGGAGGCCTTCTACAGACGGCTGGAAGTAGCCTCACGATCACGGGCGCCGGCTCTCATGGGGGACTTCAACCAGCCTGATAGCTGCTGGAGACACAACACAGCTAGGCACAAACACTCCAGGAAGTTCCTGCAGAGCATTGGTGATAACTTTTGGACACAGGTGGTGGAGGAGCCAACGAGGAGAGGTGTGCTGCTGCTGCTGCACCTCGTACTAACAAACAGAGAAGGACTGGCCGAAGATGCGAAGGTCGGGGGCAGCCTTGGGGGCAGTGACCGCGAGATGGTGGAGTTCAGGATGCTGCGAGGAGGAGGCAGGGCAATAAGCCGGATCGCAGCCCTGGACTTCAGCAGAGCAAACTTTGGCCTCTTCAGGGACCTACTTGGAGGAATCCCATGGGTTAGGGCCCTAGAAGGAGCGGGGGGTGCCCAAGAGAGCGGGTTACTAGTCAAGCATCACTTCCTGCAAGCTCAAGATCGGAGCATCGCTATGAGCAAGGAGGCAGGAGGCCTGCATGGCTGAGCAAGGAGCTCCTGGCAAAACTCAGCCAGAAGAAGGAAGTAGAGAGAATGTGGAAAGGGGGACAGGCCACTTGGGAGGACTATAGGCACGTTGTCAGCGTCTGCAGGGATGCGACGAGGAAGGCCAGGGCCCATTTGGAATTAAATCTGGCAAGGGATGTCAAGGACAAGAAGAAGGGCTTCTTCGCATACATCAGGAGCAAAAGGAAGACTAGGGAAAATGCGGGCCCGCTGCTGAATGGGGTGGCTGCCCTGGTGAGAGAAGGCAGAGTTACTGAATGCCGCCTTTGCGTCAGTCTTTCCTGCTCAGGCCAGCCCTCAGGACTCGCAGACGCTGGAGGCAAGAGAGAAAGTCTGGAGAAAGGAAGCCTTCCCCTTGGTTGACGAGGATGGGGTTAGAGATCATTTAGTGAAACCTGACACCCACAAATCCATGGGCCCCGCTGGGATGCACCCACGAGCGCTGAGGGAGCTGGCGGATGTTATTGCTAGGCCACTCTCCATCATCTTTGCAAGGTCCTGGAGAACAGGAGAGGTGCCTGAGGACCGGAGGAAAGCCAGCGTCACCCCACTCTTCGAAAAGGGCAAGAAGGAGCACCCAGGGAACTACAGGCCAGTCAGGCTCACCTCCATCCCTCGAAAGGTGATGGAGCAGCTCGTCCTGGGGGCCATCTCTAAGGCTGTGGCGGACCAGAAGGCGAGCAGGAGTGGTCAGCGTGCCTTCCCCGAGGGGAAATGATGCTTAACCGACCTGATAGCCTTCTGTGCTGGAATGCCTGCCTGGGTAGATGAGGCGAGAGCAGTGGATGTTGTCGACCTTGACTTCAGGAAGGCTTTCCACACTGTCTCCTGTAACATCCTCATAGGCAAGCTCAGGAAGCGTGGGTTAGATGAGTGGCCGGTGAGGTGGCTTGAGAACTGGCTGGCTGGCAGAGCTCAGAGGGTTGTGCTCCACTGATGTGGAGAGTCTAGGTGGAGGCCTGTAGCTAGCGTCGCCGCGCCAGGGGGCAGTCCTGGGTCCAGTCTTGCTCAACTTCTTCATCAGCGACCTGGCTGAAGGGACAGAGTGCCTCCTCGGCAAGTTTGCTGATGATACAAACCGGGGAGGAGTGGCTGATGCAGCAGAGGGCCGTGCTGCCGGTCAGAGGGGGCTGGCGAGATGAGCAGGCAGGAACCTCCTGAAGTTCAACAAAGGCAATTGCAGGGTCCTGCACCGAGGGGGGAATAAGGCCCTGCAGCAGGACAGGCTGGGGGCTGAGCTGCTGGAAAGCAGCTCTGCAGAGAAGGACCTGGGAGTGCTGCTGGACACCAAGTAAAGCACGAGGCAGCAATGTGCCCTTGTGGACAAGAAGGCCAATGGTATCCTGGGGGGGGGTGCATCAGGAAGAGTGTTGTCAGCAGGTGGAGGGAGGTGAGGCCCCCCCCCCCCGACTCAGCCCTGCTGAGGCCACATGTGGAGTAGTGCGTGCAGTTCTGGGCTCCGCAGTACAAGAGGGATGTGGCACTACTGGAGCAAGTCCAGCGAAGGGCTACAGAGATGATGAGGGCACTGGAGCAGCTCTCTCTTATGAGGAAAGGCTGAGAGAGCTGCGCCTGTTCTGCCTGGCGAAGAGACCATTGATCTAACAACATATAAAACTATCGAAAGAGAGGGTGTCACGAGGATGGGGCCGCACTCAACGACTCCTGTTCTCGCCGGCACTACGACGAATCCACTCGCAGATTCTCAGACTCGCCAAGTGGCCCATTTCCTGATTCCCCGACTGACCGAGGAAGGAATCGCTCGCCGACACCCAGACTCCTCACCGACTCACTCACCAACTCACAGACTCTTCAACGACTCGGCGCCTCACAGATACACCGACTCACTCAACGACTCACGATTCGCCGACAGATGGAGTCACCGACTCACCTACCAACAGACTTCCCACCGACTCGCAGACTCCTCACCGTCTCACAGGTACACCGACTCACGGGCTCCCAGTTTCGCCCACTCACCGACTCTCGACTCGCTGACTTGACGACTCGTCGACTGAGCGAGCGGCCAACTCACCGACTGACAGCCTCAGCCTCTCACACTCACCGAGTCGCCGACTCGCCGACTCTCAGGCTCCCCGACTCGTCAAGTCACTCCCTGAGTTCACAACTCTCAGACTCACCGGCTCACAGAAGCCCCCATTTCCCGATCCGCCGGATGGGAGCTGCTCAGCCTCTCCGGTGGACCGTGAGTATCCCCCCCCCCCAACCCCCCGGCCCTCCGCTCCCCTTTTCCTGCGATGCTGCGTTAAGGTAACTCTTGGAGGTTGAGAGTCCGCTCACTAAGAGAGCGAAGAAGCTAGCTTTCAAGTTGGGCTAAGCAGTGTTGCCGATTATCAGCGCAGTAGCCGATGGTTTGGGGTTATGCTTTCTAAAGGAGGACTTGCATTGCTTCAGTGGGTGTTACTAATCCGAGAGCTCGCGTGAGGAAAGAAGCATTGCTTTTTATTACTTTACTCTCTCGGAAGTTACCGTCCTAAGCGAGAACCCTCACAGCACGCCAGCAATGCAAACTCTGAGGCTAAACTTCAGGTCTAACCTTTGCCCTAAATCTAAAGCGTAACCCAAGAGCACAGCTAACAGAGGCAGCAGTTTGTGCAGCACTGTCTGGGCTCGACTTAGAACTCTTGAGGCCTTCCCCCCCTCTCGGAAGTTGTGGGCGCTTTGTCGGAAGCAGCTGAGGAAGTAGGGCTGATTGCTGCTAACAGGAAAGGGCAGCTGGGCAAGGACAACTAGAGGAGGCCTTAACTTCTCCTGCGAGAAGCTCTAGCTAGGTGTAGCTGCCACTAACAATCGATCGCTCATCCAAGTGGCCCTTGATGAGGGTGGGTCAGTGACTGGCTGAGTCAGTGCTAGGGAGAGGCCGACCGTAAGAGCCAGGCCCAGGGCGCAGCTCCCAGAGGCAGCAGTTTGCACAGCAGGGCACAAGAAGGCACCTTCGTTTCCGATCCCAGCACTGTATGCTTGCTCCGGTACGGTCATGACACTCTGCAGCGCACGTTGCCCAGGACTTGTTGGAGTCGCTGCATCCTCTGTGTCAGAGGCTTGGGCCCAGGCGGACCCTCTGACAGCAGATGCAACTCTAAAGGTCTCAGGCTGCAGGGAGTGTCAGCCTGCTGTGTAGCATCCGAGAAGAGGAGAAGGAGCTAGAGAGGGTATTCTCGGAGACTGCACAGCTTCATGAGTCTCAAGCCGCCAGAGCAGTGGAGTTGCGGGAGGGCTCTGTGCCGTGTGAAACGGTACATCATAACACTGTAGAAGGCGCCTGGAAGCTGCTCGCTTCTCGTAGGAGGAGAAAGGCTCCTCCTGCTCCTGAGGACTTGCAAGTGAAGAACAGGTTTGGTGCCCTGCAGGATGAGGAGGAGCTGGACATGGCTGCAAGGGAAGTAACTGGGGCAACAGACCCTGTGCCTCGCGGGAACAGCCGGAAGAAGCGGCGGGTGACTGTTGTGGGTGACTCCCTGCTGCAGGGGACGGAGGCACCTATCTGCCGAGCTGACCTCTTGTCTAGAGAGGTTTGTTGCCTGCCGGGGCTCGCGTACGAGATGTCGTGGAAAGACTGCCAAGGCTTGGCCACTCATCGGACTAGTACCCTCTGCCGCTCTGCCATGTGGGCACTAATGACACCAAGGGCAAACTGGAAACCATCGAAGAGGATTTCCGAGCTCTGGGGATGGTGGTGAAGGGTCTGGGAGCCCAGGTCATCGTCTCCTCAATCCCGCCAGTGAGGGGGATGGAGGAGACGGACTTTCCAAGCCAACAGCTGGCTGCGCCGCTGGTGTTGCCAAGAGGGTTTTGGTTTCTGCGCGCATGGGCCCCTGTCTGAAGACCGACAGCTGATGGGGAGAGCTGGGCTCCACCTCACTAAGCGGGGGCACGTGTGTCTATGCCAACAGGTTGGCCAGCCTGCTAAGGAGGACTGTAAACTAGGAAAGATGGGGCAAGGGGAGCGTTAGAGTGACCGGGTAGTTGGCAAAACACGGCTCGAGGCGGGGTGCCTGCAGCCAGGGAAGTGCGCACGGGCTGTGGCTACGGAGGAGCCCCTTGTATCCCTCCTGGGAAAGCCGCGCGCTCGATCAGCGCTCTGAAGTGCCTGTACACCAATGCGTGCAGCATGGGCACTAAAGAGGAAGAACTAGAGAGCTGTGTGTGTGGTTGCAGGGCCATGATCATGAGCTCATGCAATTACAGAGACGTGGTGGGATCGTTCACATGACTGGCGTGCTGTCCTAGATGGCTACCTGCTTTTTAGGAAGGCCAGGCCAGGAAAGCGAGGTGGTGGAGTTGCTCTTTAGGTGAGAGAGCAACTGGAACGTATCGAGCTCTGCCTCGGGGTGGCTGAAGAGCGAGTCGAGAGCTTATGGGGAAGGATAAAAGGGCAGGCTAGCATGGGGGACACTGTGGTGGGTGTTTACTACAGGCCGCCTGATCGGGAAGAGGAAGTGGCGGAGGCCTTCTACAGACGGCTGGAAGTAGCCTCACGATCACGGGCGCCGGCTCTCATGGGGGACTTCAACCAGCCTGATAGCTGCTGGAGACACAACACAGCTAGGCACAAACACTCCAGGAAGTTCCTGCAGAGCATTGGTGATAACTTTTGGACACAGGTGGTGGAGGAGCCAACGAGGAGAGGTGTGCTGCTGCTGCTGCACCTCGTACTAACAAACAGAGAAGGACTGGCCGAAGATGCGAAGGTCGGGGGCAGCCTTGGGGGCAGTGACCGCGAGATGGTGGAGTTCAGGATGCTGCGAGGAGGAGGCAGGGCAATAAGCCGGATCGCAGCCCTGGACTTCAGCAGAGCAAACTTTGGCCTCTTCAGGGACCTACTTGGAGGAATCCCATGGGTTAGGGCCCTAGAAGGAGCGGGGGGTGCCCAAGAGAGCGGGTTACTAGTCAAGCATCACTTCCTGCAAGCTCAAGATCGGAGCATCGCTATGAGCAAGGAGGCAGGAGGCCTGCATGGCTGAGCAAGGAGCTCCTGGCAAAACTCAGCCAGAAGAAGGAAGTAGAGAGAATGTGGAAAGGGGGACAGGCCACTTGGGAGGACTATAGGCACGTTGTCAGCGTCTGCAGGGATGCGACGAGGAAGGCCAGGGCCCATTTGGAATTAAATCTGGCAAGGGATGTCAAGGACAAGAAGAAGGGCTTCTTCGCATACATCAGGAGCAAAAGGAAGACTAGGGAAAATGCGGGCCCGCTGCTGAATGGGGTGGCTGCCCTGGTGAGAGAAGGCAGAGTTACTGAATGCCGCCTTTGCGTCAGTCTTTCCTGCTCAGGCCAGCCCTCAGGACTCGCAGACGCTGGAGGCAAGAGAGAAAGTCTGGAGAAAGGAAGCCTTCCCCTTGGTTGACGAGGATGGGGTTAGAGATCATTTAGTGAAACCTGACACCCACAAATCCATGGGCCCCGCTGGGATGCACCCACGAGCGCTGAGGGAGCTGGCGGATGTTATTGCTAGGCCACTCTCCATCATCTTTGCAAGGTCCTGGAGAACAGGAGAGGTGCCTGAGGACCGGAGGAAAGCCAGCGTCACCCCACTCTTCGAAAAGGGCAAGAAGGAGCACCCAGGGAACTACAGGCCAGTCAGGCTCACCTCCATCCCTCGAAAGGTGATGGAGCAGCTCGTCCTGGGGGCCATCTCTAAGGCTGTGGCGGACCAGAAGGCGAGCAGGAGTGGTCAGCGTGCCTTCCCCGAGGGGAAATGATGCTTAACCGACCTGATAGCCTTCTGTGCTGGAATGCCTGCCTGGGTAGATGAGGCGAGAGCAGTGGATGTTGTCGACCTTGACTTCAGGAAGGCTTTCCACACTGTCTCCTGTAACATCCTCATAGGCAAGCTCAGGAAGCGTGGGTTAGATGAGTGGCCGGTGAGGTGGCTTGAGAACTGGCTGGCTGGCAGAGCTCAGAGGGTTGTGCTCCACTGATGTGGAGAGTCTAGGTGGAGGCCTGTAGCTAGCGTCGCCGCGCCAGGGGGCAGTCCTGGGTCCAGTCTTGCTCAACTTCTTCATCAGCGACCTGGCTGAAGGGACAGAGTGCCTCCTCGGCAAGTTTGCTGATGATACAAACCGGGGAGGAGTGGCTGATGCAGCAGAGGGCCGTGCTGCCGGTCAGAGGGGGCTGGCGAGATGAGCAGGCAGGAACCTCCTGAAGTTCAACAAAGGCAATTGCAGGGTCCTGCACCGAGGGGGGAATAAGGCCCTGCAGCAGGACAGGCTGGGGGCTGAGCTGCTGGAAAGCAGCTCTGCAGAGAAGGACCTGGGAGTGCTGCTGGACACCAAGTAAAGCACGAGGCAGCAATGTGCCCTTGTGGACAAGAAGGCCAATGGTATCCTGGGGGGGGGTGCATCAGGAAGAGTGTTGTCAGCAGGTGGAGGGAGGTGAGGCCCCCCCCCCCCCCCGACTCAGCCCTGCTGAGGCCATATGTGGAGTAGTGCGTGCAGTTCTGGGCTCCGCAGTACAAGAGGGATGTGGCACTACTGGAGCAAGTCCAGCGAAGGGCTACAGAGATGATGAGGGCACTGGAGCAGCTCTCTCTTATGAGGAAAGGCTGAGAGAGCTGCGCCTGTTCTGCCTGGCGAAGAGACCATTGATCTAACAACATATAAAACTATCGAAAGAGAGGGTGTCACGAGGATGGGGCCGCACTCAACGACTCCTGTTCTCGCCGGCACTACGACGAATCCACTCGCAGATTCTCAGACTCGCCAAGTGGCCCATTTCCTGATTCCCCGACTGACCGAGGAAGGAATCGCTCGCCGACACCCAGACTCCTCACCGACTCACTCACCAACTCACAGACTCTTCAACGACTCGGCGCCTCACAGATACACCGACTCACTCAACGACTCACGATTCGCCGACAGATGGAGTCACCGACTCACCTACCAACAGACTTCCCACCGACTCGCAGACTCCTCACCGTCTCACAGGTACACCGACTCACGGGCTCCCAGTTTCGCCCACTCACCGACTCTCGACTCGCTGACTTGACGACTCGTCGACTGAGCGAGCGGCCAACTCACCGACTGACAGCCTCAGCCTCTCACACTCACCGAGTCGCCGACTCGCCGACTCTCAGGCTCCCCGACTCGTCAAGTCACTCCCTGAGTTCACAACTCTCAGACTCACCGGCTCACAGAAGCCCCCATTTCCCGATCCGCCGGATGGGAGCTGCTCAGCCTCTCCGGTGGACCGTGAGTATCCCCCCCCCCCCCAACCCCCCGGCCCTCCGCTCCCCTTTTCCTGCGATGCTGCGTTAAGGTAACTCTTGGAGGTTGAGAGTCCGCTCACTAAGAGAGCGAAGAAGCTAGCTTTCAAGTTGGGCTAAGCAGTGTTGCCGATTATCAGCGCAGTAGCCGATGGTTTGGGGTTATGCTTTCTAAAGGAGGACTTGCATTGCTTCAGTGGGTGTTACTAATCCGAGAGCTCGCGTGAGGAAAGAAGCATTGCTTTTTATTACTTTACTCTCTCGGAAGTTACCGTCCTAAGCGAGAACCCTCACAGCACGCCAGCAATGCAAACTCTGAGGCTAAACTTCAGGTCTAACCTTTGCCCTAAATCTAAAGCGTAACCCAAGAGCACAGCTAACAGAGGCAGCAGTTTGTGCAGCACTGTCTGGGCTCGACTTAGAACTCTTGAGGCCTTCCCCCCCTCTCGGAAGTTGTGGGCGCTTTGTCGGAAGCAGCTGAGGAAGTAGGGCTGATTGCTGCTAACAGGAAAGGGCAGCTGGGCAAGGACAACTAGAGGAGGCCTTAACTTCTCCTGCGAGAAGCTCTAGCTAGGTGTAGCTGCCACTAACAATCGATCGCTCATCCAAGTGGCCCTTGATGAGGGTGGGTCAGTGACTGGCTGAGTCAGTGCTAGGGAGAGGCCGACCATAAGAGCCAGGCCCAGGGCGCAGCTCCCAGAGGCAGCAGTTTGCACAGCAGGGCACAAGAAGGCACCTTCGTTTCCGATCCCAGCACTGTATGCTTGCTCCGGTACGGTCATGACACTCTGCAGCGCACGTTGCCCAGGACTTGTTGGAGTCGCTGCATCCTCTGTGTCAGAGGCTTGGGCCCAGGCGGACCCTCTGACAGCAGATGCAACTCTAAAGGTCTCAGGCTGCAGGGAGTGTCAGCCTGCTGTGTAGCATCCGAGAAGAGGAGAAGGAGCTAGAGAGGGTATTCTCGGAGACTGCACAGCTTCATGAGTCTCAAGCCGCCAGAGCAGTGGAGTTGCGGGAGGGCTCTGTGCCGTGTGAAACGGTACATCATAACACTGTAGAAGGCGCCTGGAAGCTGCTCGCTTCTCGTAGGAGGAGAAAGGCTCCTCCTGCTCCTGAGGACTTGCAAGTGAAGAACAGGTTTGGTGCCCTGCAGGATGAGGAGGAGCTGGACATGGCTGCAAGGGAAGTAACTGGGGCAACAGACCCTGTGCCTCGCGGGAACAGCCGGAAGAAGCGGCGGGTGACTGTTGTGGGTGACTCCCTGCTGCAGGGGACGGAGGCACCTATCTGCCGACCTGACCTCTTGTCTAGAGAGGTTTGTTGCCTGCCGGGGCTCGCGTACGAGATGTCGTGGAAAGACTGCCAAGGCTTGGCCACTCATCGGACTAGTACCCTCTGCCGCTCTGCCATGTGGGCACTAATGACACCAAGGGCAAACTGGAAACCATCGAAGAGGATTTCCGAGCTCTGGGGATGGTGGTGAAGGGTCTGGGAGCCCAGGTCATCGTCTCCTCAATCCCGCCAGTGAGGGGGATGGAGGAGACGGACTTTCCAAGCCAACAGCTGGCTGCGCCGCTGGTGTTGCCAAGAGGGTTTTGGTTTCTGCGCGCATGGGCCCCTGTCTGAAGACCGACAGCTGATGGGGAGAGCTGGGCTCCACCTCACTAAGCGGGGGCACGTGTGTCTATGCCAACAGGTTGGCCAGCCTGCTAAGGAGGACTGTAAACTAGGAAAGATGGGGCAAGGGGAGCGTTAGAGTGACCGGGTAG
Source organism: Apteryx mantelli (assembly GCF_036417845.1). Lineage (NCBI taxonomy): Eukaryota > Metazoa > Chordata > Aves > Apterygiformes > Apterygidae > Apteryx > Apteryx mantelli. Next base: position 137,811,957 of record NC_089978.1, read on the forward strand.
TTGGCAAAACACGGCTCGAGGCGGGGTGCCTGCAGCCAGGGAAGTGCGCACGGGCTGTGGCTACGGAGGAGCCCCTTGTATCCCTCCTGGGAAAGCCGCGCGCTCGATCAGCGCTCTGAAGTGCCTGTACACCAATGCGTGCAGCATGGGCACTAAAGAGGAAGAACTAGAGAGCTGTGTGTGTGGTTGCAGGGCCATGATCATGAGCTCATGCAATTACAGAGACGTGGTGGGATCGTTCACATGACTGGCGTGCTGTCCTAGATGGCTACCTGCTTTTTAGGAAGGCCAGGCCAGGAAAGCGAGGTGGTGGAGTTGCTCTTTAGGTGAGAGAGCAACTGGAACGTATCGAGCTCTGCCTCGGGGTGGCTGAAGAGCGAGTCGAGAGCTTATGGGGAAGGATAAAAGGGCAGGCTAGCATGGGGGACACTGTGGTGGGTGTTTACTACAGGCCGCCTGATCGGGAAGAGGAAGTGGCGGAGGCCTTCTACAGACGGCTGGAAGTAGCCTCACGATCACGGGCGCCGGCTCTCATGGGGGACTTCAACCAGCCTGATAGCTGCTGGAGACACAACACAGCTAGGCACAAACACTCCAGGAAGTTCCTGCAGAGCATTGGTGATAACTTTTGGACACAGGTGGTGGAGGAGCCAACGAGGAGAGGTGTGCTGCTGCTGCTGCACCTCGTACTAACAAACAGAGAAGGACTGGCCGAAGATGCGAAGGTCGGGGGCAGCCTTGGGGGCAGTGACCGCGAGATGGTGGAGTTCAGGATGCTGCGAGGAGGAGGCAGGGCAATAAGCCGGATCGCAGCCCTGGACTTCAGCAGAGCAAACTTTGGCCTCTTCAGGGACCTACTTGGAGGAATCCCATGGGTTAGGGCCCTAGAAGGAGCGGGGGGTGCCCAAGAGAGCGGGTTACTAGTCAAGCATCACTTCCTGCAAGCTCAAGATCGGAGCATCGCTATGAGCAAGGAGGCAGGAGGCCTGCATGGCTGAGCAAGGAGCTCCTGGCAAAACTCAGCCAGAAGAAGGAAGTAGAGAGAATGTGGAAAGGGGGACAGGCCACTTGGGAGGACTATAGGCACGTTGTCAGCGTCTGCAGGGATGCGACGAGGAAGGCCAGGGCCCATTTGGAATTAAATCTGGCAAGGGATGTCAAGGACAAGAAGAAGGGCTTCTTCGCATACATCAGGAGCAAAAGGAAGACTAGGGAAAATGCGGGCCCGCTGCTGAATGGGGTGGCTGCCCTGGTGAGAGAAGGCAGAGTTACTGAATGCCGCCTTTGCGTCAGTCTTTCCTGCTCAGGCCAGCCCTCAGGACTCGCAGACGCTGGAGGCAAGAGAGAAAGTCTGGAGAAAGGAAGCCTTCCCCTTGGTTGACGAGGATGGGGTTAGAGATCATTTAGTGAAACCTGACACCCACAAATCCATGGGCCCCGCTGGGATGCACCCACGAGCGCTGAGGGAGCTGGCGGATGTTATTGCTAGGCCACTCTCCATCATCTTTGCAAGGTCCTGGAGAACAGGAGAGGTGCCTGAGGACCGGAGGAAAGCCAGCGTCACCCCACTCTTCGAAAAGGGCAAGAAGGAGCACCCAGGGAACTACAGGCCAGTCAGGCTCACCTCCATCCCTCGAAAGGTGATGGAGCAGCTCGTCCTGGGGGCCATCTCTAAGGCTGTGGCGGACCAGAAGGCGAGCAGGAGTGGTCAGCGTGCCTTCCCCGAGGGGAAATGATGCTTAACCGACCTGATAGCCTTCTGTGCTGGAATGCCTGCCTGGGTAGATGAGGCGAGAGCAGTGGATGTTGTCGACCTTGACTTCAGGAAGGCTTTCCACACTGTCTCCTGTAACATCCTCATAGGCAAGCTCAGGAAGCGTGGGTTAGATGAGTGGCCGGTGAGGTGGCTTGAGAACTGGCTGGCTGGCAGAGCTCAGAGGGTTGTGCTCCACTGATGTGGAGAGTCTAGGTGGAGGCCTGTAGCTAGCGTCGCCGCGCCAGGGGGCAGTCCTGGGTCCAGTCTTGCTCAACTTCTTCATCAGCGACCTGGCTGAAGGGACAGAGTGCCTCCTCGGCAAGTTTGCTGATGATACAAACCGGGGAGGAGTGGCTGATGCAGCAGAGGGCCGTGCTGCCGGTCAGAGGGGGCTGGCGAGATGAGCAGGCAGGAACCTCCTGAAGTTCAACAAAGGCAATTGCAGGGTCCTGCACCGAGGGGGGAATAAGGCCCTGCAGCAGGACAGGCTGGGGGCTGAGCTGCTGGAAAGCAGCTCTGCAGAGAAGGACCTGGGAGTGCTGCTGGACACCAAGTAAAGCACGAGGCAGCAATGTGCCCTTGTGGACAAGAAGGCCAATGGTATCCTGGGGGGGGGTGCATCAGGAAGAGTGTTGTCAGCAGGTGGAGGGAGGTGAGGCCCCCCCCCCCCGACTCAGCCCTGCTGAGGCCACATGTGGAGTAGTGCGTGCAGTTCTGGGCTCCGCAGTACAAGAGGGATGTGGCACTACTGGAGCAAGTCCAGCGAAGGGCTACAGAGATGATGAGGGCACTGGAGCAGCTCTCTCTTATGAGGAAAGGCTGAGAGAGCTGCGCCTGTTCTGCCTGGCGAAGAGACCATTGATCTAACAACATATAAAACTATCGAAAGAGAGGGTGTCACGAGGATGGGGCCGCACTCAACGACTCCTGTTCTCGCCGGCACTACGACGAATCCACTCGCAGATTCTCAGACTCGCCAAGTGGCCCATTTCCTGATTCCCCGACTGACCGAGGAAGGAATCGCTCGCCGACACCCAGACTCCTCACCGACTCACTCACCAACTCACAGACTCTTCAACGACTCGGCGCCTCACAGATACACCGACTCACTCAACGACTCACGATTCGCCGACAGACGGAGTCACCGACTCACCTACCAACAGACTTCCCACCGACTCGCAGACTCCTCACCGTCTCACAGGTACACCGACTCACGGGCTCCCAGTTTCGCCCACTCACCGACTCTCGACTCGCTGACTTGACGACTCGTCGACTGAGCGAGCGGCCAACTCACCGACTGACAGCCTCAGCCTCTCACACTCACCGAGTCGCCGACTCTCAGGCTCCCCGACTCGTCAAGTCACTCCCTGAGTTCACAACTCTCAGACTCACCGGCTCACAGAAGCCCCCATTTCCCGATCCGCCGGATGGGAGCTGCTCAGCCTCTCCGGTGGACCGTGAGTATCCCCCCCCCCCCAACCCCCCGGCCCTCCGCTCCCCTTTTCCTGCGATGCTGCGTTAAGGTAACTCTTGGAGGTTGAGAGTCCGCTCACTAAGAGAGCGAAGAAGCTAGCTTTCAAGTTGGGCTAAGCAGTGTTGCCGATTATCAGCGCAGTAGCCGATGGTTTGGGGTTATGCTTTCTAAAGGAGGACTTGCATTGCTTCAGTGGGTGTTACTAATCCGAGAGCTCGCGTGAGGAAAGAAGCATTGCTTTTTATTACTTTACTCTCTCGGAAGTTACCGTCCTAAGCGAGAACCCTCACAGCACGCCAGCAATGCAAACTCTGAGGCTAAACTTCAGGTCTAACCTTTGCCCTAAATCTAAAGCGTAACCCAAGAGCACAGCTAACAGAGGCAGCAGTTTGTGCAGCACTGTCTGGGCTCGACTTAGAACTCTTGAGGCCTTCCCCCCCCTCGGAAGTTGTGGGCGCTTTGTCGGAAGCAGCTGAGGAAGTAGGGCTGATTGCTGCTAACAGGAAAGGGCAGCTGGGCAAGGACAACTAGAGGAGGCCTTAACTTCTCCTGCGAGAAGCTCTAGCTAGGTGTAGCTGCCACTAACAATCGATCGCTCATCCAAGTGGCCCTTGATGAGGGTGGGTCAGTGACTGGCTGAGTCAGTGCTAGGGAGAGGCCGACCGTAAGAGCCAGGCCCAGGGCGCAGCTCCCAGAGGCAGCAGTTTGCACAGCAGGGCACAAGAAGGCACCTTCGTTTCCGATCCCAGCACTGTATGCTTGCTCCGGTACGGTCATGACACTCTGCAGCGCACGTTGCCCAGGACTTGTTGGAGTCGCTGCATCCTCTGTGTCAGAGGCTTGGGCCCAGGCGGACCCTCTGACAGCAGATGCAACTCTAAAGGTCTCAGGCTGCAGGGAGTGTCAGCCTGCTGTGTAGCATCCGAGAAGAGGAGAAGGAGCTAGAGAGGGTATTCTCGGAGACTGCACAGCTTCATGAGTCTCAAGCCGCCAGAGCAGTGGAGTTGCGGGAGGGCTCTGTGCCGTGTGAAACGGTACATCATAACACTGTAGAAGGCGCCTGGAAGCTGCTCGCTTCTCGTAGGAGGAGAAAGGCTCCTCCTGCTCCTGAGGACTTGCAAGTGAAGAACAGGTTTGGTGCCCTGCAGGATGAGGAGGAGCTGGACATGGCTGCAAGGGAAGTAACTGGGGCAACAGACCCTGTGCCTCGCGGGAACAGCCGGAAGAAGCGGCGGGTGACTGTTGTGGGTGACTCCCTGCTGCAGGGGACGGAGGCACCTATCTGCCGAGCTGACCTCTTGTCTAGAGAGGTTTGTTGCCTGCCGGGGCTCGCGTACGAGATGTCGTGGAAAGACTGCCAAGGCTTGGCCACTCATCGGACTAGTACCCTCTGCCGCTCTGCCATGTGGGCACTAATGACACCAAGGGCAAACTGGAAACCATCGAAGAGGATTTCCGAGCTCTGGGGATGGTGGTGAAGGGTCTGGGAGCCCAGGTCATCGTCTCCTCAATCCCGCCAGTGAGGGGGATGGAGGAGACGGACTTTCCAAGCCAACAGCTGGCTGCGCCGCTGGTGTTGCCAAGAGGGTTTTGGTTTCTGCGCGCATGGGCCCCTGTCTGAAGACCGACAGCTGATGGGGAGAGCTGGGCTCCACCTCACTAAGCGGGGGCACGTGTGTCTATGCCAACAGGTTGGCCAGCCTGCTAAGGAGGACTGTAAACTAGGAAAGATGGGGCAAGGGGAGCGTTAGAGTGACCGGGTAGTTGGCAAAACACGGCTCGAGGCGGGGTGCCTGCAGCCAGGGAAGTGCGCACGGGCTGTGGCTACGGAGGAGCCCCTTGTATCCCTCCTGGGAAAGCCGCGCGCTCGATCAGCGCTCTGAAGTGCCTGTACACCAATGCGTGCAGCATGGGCACTAAAGAGGAAGAACTAGAGAGCTGTGTGTGTGGTTGCAGGGCCATGATCATGAGCTCATGCAATTACAGAGACGTGGTGGGATCGTTCACATGACTGGCGTGCTGTCCTAGATGGCTACCTGCTTTTTAGGAAGGCCAGGCCAGGAAAGCGAGGTGGTGGAGTTGCTCTTTAGGTGAGAGAGCAACTGGAACGTATCGAGCTCTGCCTCGGGGTGGCTGAAGAGCGAGTCGAGAGCTTATGGGGAAGGATAAAAGGGCAGGCTAGCATGGGGGACACTGTGGTGGGTGTTTACTACAGGCCGCCTGATCGGGAAGAGGAAGTGGCGGAGGCCTTCTACAGACGGCTGGAAGTAGCCTCACGATCACGGGCGCCGGCTCTCATGGGGGACTTCAACCAGCCTGATAGCTGCTGGAGACACAACACAGCTAGGCACAAACACTCCAGGAAGTTCCTGCAGAGCATTGGTGATAACTTTTGGACACAGGTGGTGGAGGAGCCAACGAGGAGAGGTGTGCTGCTGCTGCTGCACCTCGTACTAACAAACAGAGAAGGACTGGCCGAAGATGCGAAGGTCGGGGGCAGCCTTGGGGGCAGTGACCGCGAGATGGTGGAGTTCAGGATGCTGCGAGGAGGAGGCAGGGCAATAAGCCGGATCGCAGCCCTGGACTTCAGCAGAGCAAACTTTGGCCTCTTCAGGGACCTACTTGGAGGAATCCCATGGGTTAGGGCCCTAGAAGGAGCGGGGGGTGCCCAAGAGAGCGGGTTACTAGTCAAGCATCACTTCCTGCAAGCTCAAGATCGGAGCATCGCTATGAGCAAGGAGGCAGGAGGCCTGCATGGCTGAGCAAGGAGCTCCTGGCAAAACTCAGCCAGAAGAAGGAAGTAGAGAGAATGTGGAAAGGGGGACAGGCCACTTGGGAGGACTATAGGCACGTTGTCAGCGTCTGCAGGGATGCGACGAGGAAGGCCAGGGCCCATTTGGAATTAAATCTGGCAAGGGATGTCAAGGACAAGAAGAAGGGCTTCTTCGCATACATCAGGAGCAAAAGGAAGACTAGGGAAAATGCGGGCCCGCTGCTGAATGGGGTGGCTGCCCTGGTGAGAGAAGGCAGAGTTACTGAATGCCGCCTTTGCGTCAGTCTTTCCTGCTCAGGCCAGCCCTCAGGACTCGCAGACGCTGGAGGCAAGAGAGAAAGTCTGGAGAAAGGAAGCCTTCCCCTTGGTTGACGAGGATGGGGTTAGAGATCATTTAGTGAAACCTGACACCCACAAATCCATGGGCCCCGCTGGGATGCACCCACGAGCGCTGAGGGAGCTGGCGGATGTTATTGCTAGGCCACTCTCCATCATCTTTGCAAGGTCCTGGAGAACAGGAGAGGTGCCTGAGGACCGGAGGAAAGCCAGCGTCACCCCACTCTTCGAAAAGGGCAAGAAGGAGCACCCAGGGAACTACAGGCCAGTCAGGCTCACCTCCATCCCTCGAAAGGTGATGGAGCAGCTCGTCCTGGGGGCCATCTCTAAGGCTGTGGCGGACCAGAAGGCGAGCAGGAGTGGTCAGCGTGCCTTCCCCGAGGGGAAATGATGCTTAACCGACCTGATAGCCTTCTGTGCTGGAATGCCTGCCTGGGTAGATGAGGCGAGAGCAGTGGATGTTGTCGACCTTGACTTCAGGAAGGCTTTCCACACTGTCTCCTGTAACATCCTCATAGGCAAGCTCAGGAAGCGTGGGTTAGATGAGTGGCCGGTGAGGTGGCTTGAGAACTGGCTGGCTGGCAGAGCTCAGAGGGTTGTGCTCCACTGATGTGGAGAGTCTAGGTGGAGGCCTGTAGCTAGCGTCGCCGCGCCAGGGGGCAGTCCTGGGTCCAGTCTTGCTCAACTTCTTCATCAGCGACCTGGCTGAAGGGACAGAGTGCCTCCTCGGCAAGTTTGCTGATGATACAAACCGGGGAGGAGTGGCTGATGCAGCAGAGGGCCGTGCTGCCGGTCAGAGGGGGCTGGCGAGATGAGCAGGCAGGAACCTCCTGAAGTTCAACAAAGGCAATTGCAGGGTCCTGCACCGAGGGGGGAATAAGGCCCTGCAGCAGGACAGGCTGGGGGCTGAGCTGCTGGAAAGCAGCTCTGCAGAGAAGGACCTGGGAGTGCTGCTGGACACCAAGTAAAGCACGAGGCAGCAATGTGCCCTTGTGGACAAGAAGGCCAATGGTATCCTGGGGGGGGGTGCATCAGGAAGAGTGTTGTCAGCAGGTGGAGGGAGGTGAGGCCCCCCCCCCCCGACTCAGCCCTGCTGAGGCCACATGTGGAGTAGTGCGTGCAGTTCTGGGCTCCGCAGTACAAGAGGGATGTGGCACTACTGGAGCAAGTCCAGCGAAGGGCTACAGAGATGATGAGGGCACTGGAGCAGCTCTCTCTTATGAGGAAAGGCTGAGAGAGCTGCGCCTGTTCTGCCTGGCGAAGAGACCATTGATCTAACAACATATAAAACTATCGAAAGAGAGGGTGTCACGAGGATGGGGCCGCACTCAACGACTCCTGTTCTCGCCGGCACTACGACGAATCCACTCGCAGATTCTCAGACTCGCCAAGTGGCCCATTTCCTGATTCCCCGACTGACCGAGGAAGGAATCGCTCGCCGACACCCAGACTCCTCACCGACTCACTCACCAACTCACAGACTCTTCAACGACTCGGCGCCTCACAGATACACCGACTCACTCAACGACTCACGATTCGCCGACAGACGGAGTCACCGACTCACCTACCAACAGACTTCCCACCGACTCGCAGACTCCTCACCGTCTCACAGGTACACCGACTCACGGGCTCCCAGTTTCGCCCACTCACCGACTCTCGACTCGCTGACTTGACGACTCGTCGACTGAGCGAGCGGCCAACTCACCGACTGACAGCCTCAGCCTCTCACACTCACCGAGTCGCCGACTCGCCGACTCTCAGGCTCCCCGACTCGTCAAGTCACTCCCTGAGTTCACAACTCTCAGACTCACCGGCTCACAGAAGCCCCCATTTCCCGATCCGCCGGATGGGAGCTGCTCAGCCTCTCCGGTGGACCGTGAGTATCCCCCCCCCCAACCCCCCGGCCCTCCGCTCCCCTTTTCCTGCGATGCTGCGTTAAGGTAACTCTTGGAGGTTGAGAGTCCGCTCACTAAGAGAGCGAAGAAGCTAGCTTTCAAGTTGGGCTAAGCAGTGTTGCCGATTATCAGCGCAGTAGCCGATGGTTTGGGGTTATGCTTTCTAAAGGAGGACTTGCATTGCTTCAGTGGGTGTTACTAATCCGAGAGCTCGCGTGAGGAAAGAAGCATTGCTTTTTATTACTTTACTCTCTCGGAAGTTACCGTCCTAAGCGAGAACCCTCACAGCACGCCAGCAATGCAAACTCTGAGGCTAAACTTCAGGTCTAACCTTTGCCCTAAATCTAAAGCGTAACCCAAGAGCACAGCTAACAGAGGCAGCAGTTTGTGCAGCACTGTCTGGGCTCGACTTAGAACTCTTGAGGCCTTCCCCCCCCTCGGAAGTTGTGGGCGCTTTGTCGGAAGCAGCTGAGGAAGTAGGGCTGATTGCTGCTAACAGGAAAGGGCAGCTGGGCAAGGACAACTAGAGGAGGCCTTAACTTCTCCTGCGAGAAGCTCTAGCTAGGTGTAGCTGCCACTAACAATCGATCGCTCATCCAAGTGGCCCTTGATGAGGGTGGGTCAGTGACTGGCTGAGTCAGTGCTAGGGAGAGGCCGACCGTAAGAGCCAGGCCCAGGGCGCAGCTCCCAGAGGCAGCAGTTTGCACAGCAGGGCACAAGAAGGCACCTTCGTTTCCGATCCCAGCACTGTATGCTTGCTCCGGTACGGTCATGACACTCTGCAGCGCACGTTGCCCAGGACTTGTTGGAGTCGCTGCATCCTCTGTGTCAGAGGCTTGGGCCCAGGCGGACCCTCTGACAGCAGATGCAACTCTAAAGGTCTCAGGCTGCAGGGAGTGTCAGCCTGCTGTGTAGCATCCGAGAAGAGGAGAAGGAGCTAGAGAGGGTATTCTCGGAGACTGCACAGCTTCATGAGTCTCAAGCCGCCAGAGCAGTGGAGTTGCGGGAGGGCTCTGTGCCGTGTGAAACGGTACATCATAACACTGTAGAAGGCGCCTGGAAGCTGCTCGCTTCTCGTAGGAGGAGAAAGGCTCCTCCTGCTCCTGAGGACTTGCAAGTGAAGAACAGGTTTGGTGCCCTGCAGGATGAGGAGGAGCTGGACATGGCTGCAAGGGAAGTAACTGGGGCAACAGACCCTGTGCCTCGCGGGAACAGCCGGAAGAAGCGGCGGGTGACTGTTGTGGGTGACTCCCTGCTGCAGGGGACGGAGGCACCTATCTGCCGACCTGACCTCTTGTCTAGAGAGGTTTGTTGCCTGCCGGGGCTCGCGTACGAGATGTCGTGGAAAGACTGCCAAGGCTTGGCCACTCATCGGACTAGTACCCTCTGCCGCTCTGCCATGTGGGCACTAATGACACCAAGGGCAAACTGGAAACCATCGAAGAGGATTTCCGAGCTCTGGGGATGGTGGTGAAGGGTCTGGGAGCCCAGGTCATCGTCTCCTCAATCCCGCCAGTGAGGGGGATGGAGGAGACGGACTTTCCAAGCCAACAGCTGGCTGCGCCGCTGGTGTTGCCAAGAGGGTTTTGGTTTCTGCGCGCATGGGCCCCTGTCTGAAGACCGACAGCTGATGGGGAGAGCTGGGCTCCACCTCACTAAGCGGGGGCACGTGTGTCTATGCCAACAGGTTGGCCAGCCTGCTAAGGAGGACTGTAAACTAGGAAAGATGGGGCAAGGGGAGCGTTAGAGTGACCGGGTAGTTGGCAAAACACGGCTCGAGGCGGGGTGCCTGCAGCCAGGGAAGTGCGCACGGGCTGTGGCTACGGAGGAGCCCCTTGTATCCCTCCTGGGAAAGCCGCGCGCTCGATCAGCGCTCTGAAGTGCCTGTACACCAATGCGTGCAGCATGGGCACTAAAGAGGAAGAACTAGAGAGCTGTGTGTGTGGTTGCAGGGCCATGATCATGAGCTCATGCAATTACAGAGACGTGGTGGGATCGTTCACATGACTGGCGTGCTGTCCTAGATGGCTACCTGCTTTTTAGGAAGGCCAGGCCAGGAAAGCGAGGTGGTGGAGTTGCTCTTTAGGTGAGAGAGCAACTGGAACGTATCGAGCTCTGCCTCGGGGTGGCTGAAGAGCGAGTCGAGAGCTTATGGGGAAGGATAAAAGGGCAGGCTAGCATGGGGGACACTGTGGTGGGTGTTTACTACAGGCCGCCTGATCGGGAAGAGGAAGTGGCGGAGGCCTTCTACAGACGGCTGGAAGTAGCCTCACGATCACGGGCGCCGGCTCTCATGGGGGACTTCAACCAGCCTGATAGCTGCTGGAGACACAACACAGCTAGGCACAAACACTCCAGGAAGTTCCTGCAGAGCATTGGTGATAACTTTTGGACACAGGTGGTGGAGGAGCCAACGAGGAGAGGTGTGCTGCTGCTGCTGCACCTCGTACTAACAAACAGAGAAGGACTGGCCGAAGATGCGAAGGTCGGGGGCAGCCTTGGGGGCAGTGACCGCGAGATGGTGGAGTTCAGGATGCTGCGAGGAGGAGGCAGGGCAATAAGCCGGATCGCAGCCCTGGACTTCAGCAGAGCAAACTTTGGCCTCTTCAGGGACCTACTTGGAGGAATCCCATGGGTTAGGGCCCTAGAAGGAGCGGGGGGTGCCCAAGAGAGCGGGTTACTAGTCAAGCATCACTTCCTGCAAGCTCAAGATCGGAGCATCGCTATGAGCAAGGAGGCAGGAGGCCTGCATGGCTGAGCAAGGAGCTCCTGGCAAAACTCAGCCAGAAGAAGGAAGTAGAGAGAATGTGGAAAGGGGGACAGGCCACTTGGGAGGACTATAGGCACGTTGTCAGCGTCTGCAGGGATGCGACGAGGAAGGCCAGGGCCCATTTGGAATTAAATCTGGCAAGGGATGTCAAGGACAAGAAGAAGGGCTTCTTCGCATACATCAGGAGCAAAAGGAAGACTAGGGAAAATGCGGGCCCGCTGCTGAATGGGGTGGCTGCCCTGGTGAGAGAAGGCAGAGTTACTGAATGCCGCCTTTGCGTCAGTCTTTCCTGCTCAGGCCAGCCCTCAGGACTCGCAGACGCTGGAGGCAAGAGAGAAAGTCTGGAGAAAGGAAGCCTTCCCCTTGGTTGACGAGGATGGGGTTAGAGATCATTTAGTGAAACCTGACACCCACAAATCCATGGGCCCCGCTGGGATGCACCCACGAGCGCTGAGGGAGCTGGCGGATGTTATTGCTAGGCCACTCTCCATCATCTTTGCAAGGTCCTGGAGAACAGGAGAGGTGCCTGAGGACCGGAGGAAAGCCAGCGTCACCCCACTCTTCGAAAAGGGCAAGAAGGAGCACCCAGGGAACTACAGGCCAGTCAGGCTCACCTCCATCCCTCGAAAGGTGATGGAGCAGCTCGTCCTGGGGGCCATCTCTAAGGCTGTGGCGGACCAGAAGGCGAGCAGGAGTGGTCAGCGTGCCTTCCCCGAGGGGAAATGATGCTTAACCGACCTGATAGCCTTCTGTGCTGGAATGCCTGCCTGGGTAGATGAGGCGAGAGCAGTGGATGTTGTCGACCTTGACTTCAGGAAGGCTTTCCACACTGTCTCCTGTAACATCCTCATAGGCAAGCTCAGGAAGCGTGGGTTAGATGAGTGGCCGGTGAGGTGGCTTGAGAACTGGCTGGCTGGCAGAGGTCAGAGGGTTGTGCTCCACTGATGTGGAGAGTCTAGGTGGAGGCCTGTAGCTAGCGTCGCCGCGCCAGGGGGCAGTCCTGGGTCCAGTCTTGCTCAACTTCTTCATCAGCGACCTGGCTGAAGGGACAGAGTGCCTCCTCGGCAAGTTTGCTGATGATACAAACCGGGGAGGAGTGGCTGATGCAGCAGAGGGCCGTGCTGCCGGTCAGAGGGGGCTGGCGAGATGAGCAGGCAGGAACCTCCTGAAGTTCAACAAAGGCAATTGCAGGGTCCTGCACCGAGGGGGGAATAAGGCCCTGCAGCAGGACAGGCTGGGGGCTGAGCTGCTGGAAAGCAGCTCTGCAGAGAAGGACCTGGGAGTGCTGCTGGACACCAAGTAAAGCACGAGGCAGCAATGTGCCCTTGTGGACAAGAAGGCCAATGGTATCCTGGGGGGGGGGGGGTGCATCAGGAAGAGTGTTGTCAGCAGGTGGAGGGAGGTGAGGCCCCCCCCCCCCCGACTCAGCCCTGCTGAGGCCACATGTGGAGTAGTGCGTGCAGTTCTGGGCTCCGCAGTACAAGAGGGATGTGGCACTACTGGAGCAAGTCCAGCGAAGGGCTACAGAGATGATGAGGGCACTGGAGCAGCTCTCTCTTATGAGGAAAGGCTGAGAGAGCTGCGCCTGTTCTGCCTGGCGAAGAGACCATTGATCTAACAACATATAAAACTATCGAAAGAGAGGGTGTCACGAGGATGGGGCCGCACTCAACGACTCCTGTTCTCGCCGGCACTACGACGAATCCACTCGCAGATTCTCAGACTCGCCAAGTGGCCCATTTCCTGATTCCCCGACTGACCGAGGAAGGAATCGCTCGCCGACACCCAGACTCCTCACCGACTCACTCACCAACTCACAGACTCTTCAACGACTCGGCGCCTCACAGATACACCGACTCACTCAACGACTCACGATTCGCCGACAGACGGAGTCACCGACTCACCTACCAACAGACTTCCCACCGACTCGCAGACTCCTCACCGTCTCACAGGTACACCGACTCACGGGCTCCCAGTTTCGCCCACTCACCGACTCTCGACTCGCTGACTTGACGACTCGTCGACTGAGCGAGCGGCCAACTCACCGACTGACAGCCTCAGCCTCTCACACTCACCGAGTCGCCGACTCGCCGACTCTCAGGCTCCCCGACTCGTCAAGTCACTCCCTGAGTTCACAACTCTCAGACTCACCGGCTCACAGAAGCCCCCATTTCCCGATCCGCCGGATGGGAGCTGCTCAGCCTCTCCGGTGGACCGTGAGTATCCCCCCCCCCAACCCCCCGGCCCTCCGCTCCCCTTTTCCTGCGATGCTGCGTTAAGGTAACTCTTGGAGGTTGAGAGTCCGCTCACTAAGAGAGCGAAGAAGCTAGCTTTCAAGTTGGGCTAAGCAGTGTTGCCGATTATCAGCGCAGTAGCCGATGGTTTGGGGTTATGCTTTCTAAAGGAGGACTTGCATTGCTTCAGTGGGTGTTACTAATCCGAGAGCTCGCGTGAGGAAAGAAGCATTGCTTTTTATTACTTTACTCTCTCGGAAGTTACCGTCCTAAGCGAGAACCCTCACAGCACGCCAGCAATGCAAACTCTGAGGCTAAACTTCAGGTCTAACCTTTGCCCTAAATCTAAAGCGTAACCCAAGAGCACAGCTAACAGAGGCAGCAGTTTGTGCAGCACTGTCTGGGCTCGACTTAGAACTCTTGAGGCCTTCCCCCCCCCCTCGGAAGTTGTGGGCGCTTTGTCGGAAGCAGCTGAGGAAGTAGGGCTGATTGCTGCTAACAGGAAAGGGCAGCTGGGCAAGGACAACTAGAGGAGGCCTTAACTTCTCCTGCGAGAAGCTCTAGCTAGGTGTAGCTGCCACTAACAATCGATCGCTCATCCAAGTGGCCCTTGATGAGGGTGGGTCAGTGACTGGCTGAGTCAGTGCTAGGGAGAGGCCGACCGTAAGAGCCAGGCCCAGGGCGCAGCTCCCAGAGGCAGCAGTTTGCACAGCAGGGCACAAGAAGGCACCTTCGTTTCCGATCCCAGCACTGTATGCTTGCTCCGGTACGGTCATGACACTCTGCAGCGCACGTTGCCCAGGACTTGTTGGAGTCGCTGCATCCTCTGTGTCAGAGGCTTGGGCCCAGGCGGACCCTCTGACAGCAGATGCAACTCTAAAGGTCTCAGGCTGCAGGGAGTGTCAGCCTGCTGTGTAGCATCCGAGAAGAGGAGAAGGAGCTAGAGAGGGTATTCTCGGAGACTGCACAGCTTCATGAGTCTCAAGCCGCCAGAGCAGTGGAGTTGCGGGAGGGCTCTGTGCCGTGTGAAACGGTACATCATAACACTGTAGAAGGCGCCTGGAAGCTGCTCGCTTCTCGTAGGAGGAGAAAGGCTCCTCCTGCTCCTGAGGACTTGCAAGTGAAGAACAGGTTTGGTGCCCTGCAGGATGAGGAGGAGCTGGACATGGCTGCAAGGGAAGTAACTGGGGCAACAGACCCTGTGCCTCGCGGGAACAGCCGGAAGAAGCGGCGGGTGACTGTTGTGGGTGACTCCCTGCTGCAGGGGACGGAGGCACCTATCTGCCGACCTGACCTCTTGTCTAGAGAGGTTTGTTGCCTGCCGGGGCTCGCGTACGAGATGTCGTGGAAAGACTGCCAAGGCTTGGCCACTCATCGGACTAGTACCCTCTGCCGCTCTGCCATGTGGGCACTAATGACACCAAGGGCAAACTGGAAACCATCGAAGAGGATTTCCGAGCTCTGGGGATGGTGGTGAAGGGTCTGGGAGCCCAGGTCATCGTCTCCTCAATCCCGCCAGTGAGGGGGATGGAGGAGACGGACTTTCCAAGCCAACAGCTGGCTGCGCCGCTGGTGTTGCCAAGAGGGTTTTGGTTTCTGCGCGCATGGGCCCCTGTCTGAAGACCGACAGCTGATGGGGAGAGCTGGGCTCCACCTCACTAAGCGGGGGCACGTGTGTCTATGCCAACAGGTTGGCCAGCCTGCTAAGGAGGACTGTAAACTAGGAAAGATGGGGCAAGGGGAGCGTTAGAGTGACCGGGTAGTTGGCAAAACACGGCTCGAGGCGGGGTGCCTGCAGCCAGGGAAGTGCGCACGGGCTGTGGCTACGGAGGAGCCCCTTGTATCCCTCCTGGGAAAGCCGCGCGCTCGATCAGCGCTCTGAAGTGCCTGTACACCAATGCGTGCAGCATGGGCACTAAAGAGGAAGAACTAGAGAGCTGTGTGTGTGGTTGCAGGGCCATGATCATGAGCTCATGCAATTACAGAGACGTGGTGGGATCGTTCACATGACTGGCGTGCTGTCCTAGATGGCTACCTGCTTTTTAGGAAGGCCAGGCCAGGAAAGCGAGGTGGTGGAGTTGCTCTTTAGGTGAGAGAGCAACTGGAACGTATCGAGCTCTGCCTCGGGGTGGCTGAAGAGCGAGTCGAGAGCTTATGGGGAAGGATAAAAGGGCAGGCTAGCATGGGGGACGCTGTGGTGGGTGTTTACTACAGGCCGCCTGATCGGGAAGAGGAAGTGGCGGAGGCCTTCTACAGACGGCTGGAAGTAGCCTCACGATCACGGGCGCCGGCTCTCATGGGGGACTTCAACCAGCCTGATAGCTGCTGGAGACACAACACAGCTAGGCACAAACACTCCAGGAAGTTCCTGCAGAGCATTGGTGATAACTTTTGGACACAGGTGGTGGAGGAGCCAACGAGGAGAGGTGTGCTGCTGCTGCTGCACCTCGTACTAACAAACAGAGAAGGACTGGCCGAAGATGCGAAGGTCGGGGGCAGCCTTGGGGGCAGTGACCGCGAGATGGTGGAGTTCAGGATGCTGCGAGGAGGAGGCAGGGCAATAAGCCGGATCGCAGCCCTGGACTTCAGCAGAGCAAACTTTGGCCTCTTCAGGGACCTACTTGGAGGAATCCCATGGGTTAGGGCCCTAGAAGGAGCGGGGGGTGCCCAAGAGAGCGGGTTACTAGTCAAGCATCACTTCCTGCAAGCTCAAGATCGGAGCATCGCTATGAGCAAGGAGGCAGGAGGCCTGCATGGCTGAGCAAGGAGCTCCTGGCAAAACTCAGCCAGAAGAAGGAAGTAGAGAGAATGTGGAAAGGGGGACAGGCCACTTGGGAGGACTATAGGCACGTTGTCAGCGTCTGCAGGGATGCGACGAGGAAGGCCAGGGCCCATTTGGAATTAAATCTGGCAAGGGATGTCAAGGACAAGAAGAAGGGCTTCTTCGCATACATCAGGAGCAAAAGGAAGACTAGGGAAAATGCGGGCCCGCTGCTGAATGGGGTGGCTGCCCTGGTGAGAGAAGGCAGAGTTACTGAATGCCGCCTTTGCGTCAGTCTTTCCTGCTCAGGCCAGCCCTCAGGACTCGCAGACGCTGGAGGCAAGAGAGAAAGTCTGGAGAAAGGAAGCCTTCCCCTTGGTTGACGAGGATGGGGTTAGAGATCATTTAGTGAAACCTGACACCCACAAATCCATGGGCCCCGCTGGGATGCACCCACGAGCGCTGAGGGAGCTGGCGGATGTTATTGCTAGGCCACTCTCCATCATCTTTGCAAGGTCCTGGAGAACAGGAGAGGTGCCTGAGGACCGGAGGAAAGCCAGCGTCACCCCACTCTTCGAAAAGGGCAAGAAGGAGCACCCAGGGAACTACAGGCCAGTCAGGCTCACCTCCATCCCTCGAAAGGTGATGGAGCAGCTCGTCCTGGGGGCCATCTCTAAGGCTGTGGCGGACCAGAAGGCGAGCAGGAGTGGTCAGCGTGCCTTCCCCGAGGGGAAATGATGCTTAACCGACCTGATAGCCTTCTGTGCTGGAATGCCTGCCTGGGTAGATGAGGCGAGAGCAGTGGATGTTGTCGACCTTGACTTCAGGAAGGCTTTCCACACTGTCTCCTGTAACATCCTCATAGGCAAGCTCAGGAAGCGTGGGTTAGATGAGTGGCCGGTGAGGTGGCTTGAGAACTGGCTGGCTGGCAGAGCTCAGAGGGTTGTGCTCCACTGATGTGGAGAGTCTAGGTGGAGGCCTGTAGCTAGCGTCGCCGCGCCAGGGGGCAGTCCTGGGTCCAGTCTTGCTCAACTTCTTCATCAGCGACCTGGCTGAAGGGACAGAGTGCCTCCTCGGCAAGTTTGCTGATGATACAAACCGGGGAGGAGTGGCTGATGCAGCAGAGGGCCGTGCTGCCGGTCAGAGGGGGCTGGCGAGATGAGCAGGCAGGAACCTCCTGAAGTTCAACAAAGGCAATTGCAGGGTCCTGCACCGAGGGGGGAATAAGGCCCTGCAGCAGGACAGGCTGGGGGCTGAGCTGCTGGAAAGCAGCTCTGCAGAGAAGGACCTGGGAGTGCTGCTGGACACCAAGTAAAGCACGAGGCAGCAATGTGCCCTTGTGGACAAGAAGGCCAATGGTATCCTGGGGGGGGGGGTGCATCAGGAAGAGTGTTGTCATCAGGTGGAGGGAGGTGAGGGCCCCCCCCCCGACTCAGCCCTGCTGAGGCCACATGTGGAGTAGTGCGTGCAGTTCTGGGCTCCGCAGTACAAGAGGGATGTGGCACTACTGGAGCAAGTCCAGCGAAGGGCTACAGAGATGATGAGGGCACTGGAGCAGCTCTCTCTTATGAGGAAAGGCTGAGAGAGCTGCGCCTGTTCTGCCTGGCGAAGAGACCATTGATCTAACATATAAAACTATCGAAAGAGAGGGTGTCACGAGGATGGGGCCGCACTCAACGACTCCTGTTCTCGCCGGCACTACGACGAATCCACTCGCAGATTCTCAGACTCGCCAAGTGGCCCATTTCCTGATTCCCCGACTGACCGAGGAAGGCATCGCTCGCCGACACCCAGACTCCTCACCGACTCACTCACCAACTCACAGACTCTTCAACGACTCGGCGCCTCACAGATACACCGACTCACTCAACGACTCACGATTCGCCGACAGACGGAGTCACCGACTCACCTACCAACAGACTTCCCACCGACTCGCAGACTCCTCACCGTCTCACAGGTACACCGACTCACGGGCTCCCAGTTTCGCCCACTCACCGACTCTCGACTCGCTGACTTGACGACTCGTCGACTGAGCGAGCGGCCAACTCACCGACTGACAGCCTCAGCCTCTCACACTCACCGAGTCGCCGACTCGCCGACTCTCAGGCTCCCCGACTCGTCAAGTCACTCCCTGAGTTCACAACTCTCAGACTCACCGGCTCACAGAAGCCCCCATTTCCCGATCCGCCGGATGGGAGCTGCTCAGCCTCTCCGGTGGACCGTGAGTATCCCCCCCCCCACACCCCCCCGGCCCTCCGCTCCCCTTTTCCTGCGATGCTGCGTTAAGGTAACTCTTGGAGGTTGAGAGTCCGCTCACTAAGAGAGCGAAGAAGCTAGCTTTCAAGTTGGGCTAAGCAGTGTTGCCGATTATCAGCGCAGTAGCCGATGGTTTGGGGTTATGCTTTCTAAAGGAGGACTTGCATTGCTTCAGTGGGTGTTACTAATCCGAGAGCTCGCGTGAGGAAAGAAGCATTGCTTTTTATTACTTTACTCTCTCGGAAGTTACCGTCCTAAGCGAGAACCCTCACAGCACGCCAGCAATGCAAACTCTGAGGCTAAACTTCAGGTCTAACCTTTGCCCTAAATCTAAAGCGTAACCCAAGAGCACAGCTAACAGAGGCAGCAGTTTGTGCAGCACTGTCTGGGCTCGACTTAGAACTCTTGAGGCCTTCCCCCCCCCTCGGAAGTTGTGGGCGCTTTGTCGGAAGCAGCTGAGGAAGTAGGGCTGATTGCTGCTAACAGGAAAGGGCAGCTGGGCAAGGACAACTAGAGGAGGCCTTAACTTCTCCTGCGAGAAGCTCTAGCTAGGTGTAGCTGCCACTAACAATCGATCGCTCATCCAAGTGGCCCTTGATGAGGGTGGGTCAGTGACTGGCTGAGTCAGTGCTAGGGAGAGGCCGACCGTAAGAGCCAGGCCCAGGGCGCAGCTCCCAGAGGCAGCAGTTTGCACAGCAGGGCACAAGAAGGCACCTTCGTTTCCGATCCCAGCACTGTATGCTTGCTCCGGTACGGTCATGACACTCTGCAGCGCACGTTGCCCAGGACTTGTTGGAGTCGCTGCATCCTCTGTGTCAGAGGCTTGGGCCCAGGCGGACCCTCTGACAGCAGATGCAACTCTAAAGGTCTCAGGCTGCAGGGAGTGTCAGCCTGCTGTGTAGCATCCGAGAAGAGGAGAAGGAGCTAGAGAGGGTATTCTCGGAGACTGCACAGCTTCATGAGTCTCAAGCCGCCAGAGCAGTGGAGTTGCGGGAGGGCTCTGTGCCGTGTGAAACGGTACATCATAACACTGTAGAAGGCGCCTGGAAGCTGCTCGCTTCTCGTAGGAGGAGAGAGGCTCCTCCTGCTCCCGAGGACTTGCAAGTGAAGAACAGGTTTGGTGCCCTGCAGGATGAGGAGGAGCTGGACATGGCTGCAAGGGAAGTAACTGGGGCAACAGACCCTGTGCCTCGCGGGAACAGCCGGAAGAAGCGGCGGGTGACTGTTGTGGGTGACTCCCTGCTGCAGGGGACGGAGGCACCTATCTGCCGAGCTGACCTCTTGTCTAGAGAGGTTTGTTGCCTGCCGGGGCTCGCGTACGAGATGTCGTGGAAAGACTGCCAAGGCTTGGCCACTCATCGGACTAGTACCCTCTGCCGCTCTGCCATGTGGGCACTAATGACACCAAGGGCAAACTGGAAACCATCGAAGAGGATTTCCGAGCTCTGGGGATGGTGGTGAAGGGTCTGGGAGCCCAGGTCATCGTCTCCTCAATCCCGCCAGTGAGGGGGATGGAGGAGACGGACTTTCCAAGCCAACAGCTGGCTGCGCCGCTGGTGTTGCCAAGAGGGTTTTGGTTTCTGCGCGCATGGGCCCCTGTCTGAAGACCGACAGCTGATGGGGAGAGCTGGGCTCCACCTCACTAAGCGGGGGCACGTGTGTCTATGCCAACAGGTTGGCCAGCCTGCTAAGGAGGACTGTAAACTAGGAAAGATGGGGCAAGGGGAGCGTTAGAGTGACCGGGTAGT
This sequence comes from Apteryx mantelli, assembly GCF_036417845.1. Taxonomy (NCBI): domain Eukaryota; kingdom Metazoa; phylum Chordata; class Aves; order Apterygiformes; family Apterygidae; genus Apteryx; species Apteryx mantelli. The sequence continues at coordinate 137,831,960 of NC_089978.1, forward strand.
TGGCAAAACACGGCTCGAGGCGGGGTGCCTGCAGCCAGGGAAGTGCGCACGGGCTGTGGCTACGGAGGAGCCCCTTGTATCCCTCCTGGGAAAGCCGCGCGCTCGATCAGCGCTCTGAAGTGCCTGTACACCAATGCGTGCAGCATGGGCACTAAAGAGGAAGAACTAGAGAGCTGTGTGTGTGGTTGCAGGGCCATGATCATGAGCTCATGCAATTACAGAGACGTGGTGGGATCGTTCACATGACTGGCGTGCTGTCCTAGATGGCTACCTGCTTTTTAGGAAGGCCAGGCCAGGAAAGCGAGGTGGTGGAGTTGCTCTTTAGGTGAGAGAGCAACTGGAACGTATCGAGCTCTGCCTCGGGGTGGCTGAAGAGCGAGTCGAGAGCTTATGGGGAAGGATAAAAGGGCAGGCTAGCATGGGGGACACTGTGGTGGGTGTTTACTACAGGCCGCCTGATCGGGAAGAGGAAGTGGCGGAGGCCTTCTACAGACGGCTGGAAGTAGCCTCACGATCACGGGCGCCGGCTCTCATGGGGGACTTCAACCAGCCTGATAGCTGCTGGAGACACAACACAGCTAGGCACAAACACTCCAGGAAGTTCCTGCAGAGCATTGGTGATAACTTTTGGACACAGGTGGTGGAGGAGCCAACGAGGAGAGGTGTGCTGCTGCTGCTGCACCTCGTACTAACAAACAGAGAAGGACTGGCCGAAGATGCGAAGGTCGGGGGCAGCCTTGGGGGCAGTGACCGCGAGATGGTGGAGTTCAGGATGCTGCGAGGAGGAGGCAGGGCAATAAGCCGGATCGCAGCCCTGGACTTCAGCAGAGCAAACTTTGGCCTCTTCAGGGACCTACTTGGAGGAATCCCATGGGTTAGGGCCCTAGAAGGAGCGGGGGGTGCCCAAGAGAGCGGGTTACTAGTCAAGCATCACTTCCTGCAAGCTCAAGATCGGAGCATCGCTATGAGCAAGGAGGCAGGAGGCCTGCATGGCTGAGCAAGGAGCTCCTGGCAAAACTCAGCCAGAAGAAGGAAGTAGAGAGAATGTGGAAAGGGGGACAGGCCACTTGGGAGGACTATAGGCACGTTGTCAGTGTCTGCAGGGATGCGACGAGGAAGGCCAGGGCCCATTTGGAATTAAATCTGGCAAGGGATGTCAAGGACAAGAAGAAGGGCTTCTTCGCATACATCAGGAGCAAAAGGAAGACTAGGGAAAATGCGGGCCCGCTGCTGAATGGGGTGGCTGCCCTGGTGAGAGAAGGCAGAGTTACTGAATGCCGCCTTTGCGTCAGTCTTTCCTGCTCAGGCCAGCCCTCAGGACTCGCAGACGCTGGAGGCAAGAGAGAAAGTCTGGAGAAAGGAAGCCTTCCCCTTGGTTGACGAGGATGGGGTTAGAGATCATTTAGTGAAACCTGACACCCACAAATCCATGGGCCCCGCTGGGATGCACCCACGAGCGCTGAGGGAGCTGGCGGATGTTATTGCTAGGCCACTCTCCATCATCTTTGCAAGGTCCTGGAGAACAGGAGAGGTGCCTGAGGACCGGAGGAAAGCCAGCGTCACCCCACTCTTCGAAAAGGGCAAGAAGGAGCACCCAGGGAACTACAGGCCAGTCAGGCTCACCTCCATCCCTCGAAAGGTGATGGAGCAGCTCGTCCTGGGGGCCATCTCTAAGGCTGTGGCGGACCAGAAGGCGAGCAGGAGTGGTCAGCGTGCCTTCCCCGAGGGGAAATGATGCTTAACCGACCTGATAGCCTTCTGTGCTGGAATGCCTGCCTGGGTAGATGAGGCGAGAGCAGTGGATGTTGTCGACCTTGACTTCAGGAAGGCTTTCCACACTGTCTCCTGTAACATCCTCATAGGCAAGCTCAGGAAGCGTGGGTTAGATGAGTGGCCGGTGAGGTGGCTTGAGAACTGGCTGGCTGGCAGAGCTCAGAGGGTTGTGCTCCACTGATGTGGAGAGTCTAGGTGGAGGCCTGTAGCTAGCGTCGCCGCGCCAGGGGGCAGTCCTGGGTCCAGTCTTGCTCAACTTCTTCATCAGCGACCTGGCTGAAGGGACAGAGTGCCTCCTCGGCAAGTTTGCTGATGATACAAACCGGGGAGGAGTGGCTGATGCAGCAGAGGGCCGTGCTGCCGGTCAGAGGGGGCTGGCGAGATGAGCAGGCAGGAACCTCCTGAAGTTCAACAAAGGCAATTGCAGGGTCCTGCACCGAGGGGGGAATAAGGCCCTGCAGCAGGACAGGCTGGGGGCTGAGCTGCTGGAAAGCAGCTCTGCAGAGAAGGACCTGGGAGTGCTGCTGGACACCAAGTAAAGCACGAGGCAGCAATGTGCCCTTGTGGACAAGAAGGCCAATGGTATCCTGGGGGGGGGGGTGCATCAGGAAGAGTGTTGTCATCAGGTGGAGGGAGGTGAGGGCCCCCCCCCCGACTCAGCCCTGCTGAGGCCACATGTGGAGTAGTGCGTGCAGTTCTGGGCTCCGCAGTACAAGAGGGATGTGGCACTACTGGAGCAAGTCCAGCGAAGGGCTACAGAGATGATGAGGGCACTGGAGCAGCTCTCTCTTATGAGGAAAGGCTGAGAGAGCTGCGCCTGTTCTGCCTGGCGAAGAGACCATTGATCTAACATATAAAACTATCGAAAGAGAGGGTGTCACGAGGATGGGGCCGCACTCAACGACTCCTGTTCTCGCCGGCACTACGACGAATCCACTCGCAGATTCTCAGACTCGCCAAGTGGCCCATTTCCTGATTCCCCGACTGACCGAGGAAGGCATCGCTCGCCGACACCCAGACTCCTCACCGACTCACTCACCAACTCACAGACTCTTCAACGACTCGGCGCCTCACAGATACACCGACTCACTCAACGACTCACGATTCGCCGACAGACGGAGTCACCGACTCACCTACCAACAGACTTCCCACCGACTCGCAGACTCCTCACCGTCTCACAGGTACACCGACTCACGGGCTCCCAGTTTCGCCCACTCACCGACTCTCGACTCGCTGACTTGACGACTCGTCGACTGAGCGAGCGGCCAACTCACCGACTGACAGCCTCAGCCTCTCACACTCACCGAGTCGCCGACTCGCCGACTCTCAGGCTCCCCGACTCGTCAAGTCACTCCCTGAGTTCACAACTCTCAGACTCACCGGCTCACAGAAGCCCCCATTTCCCGATCCGCCGGATGGGAGCTGCTCAGCCTCTCCGGTGGACCCTGAGTATCCCCCCCCCCCACACCCCCCCGGCCCTCCGCTCCCCTTTTCCTGCGATGCTGCGTTAAGGTAACTCTTGGAGGTTGAGAGTCCGCTCACTAAGAGAGCGAAGAAGCTAGCTTTCAAGTTGGGCTAAGCAGTGTTGCCGATTATCAGCGCAGTAGCCGATGGTTTGGGGTTATGCTTTCTAAAGGAGGACTTGCATTGCTTCAGTGGGTGTTACTAATCCGAGAGCTCGCGTGAGGAAAGAAGCATTGCTTTTTATTACTTTACTCTCTCGGAAGTTACCGTCCTAAGCGAGAACCCTCACAGCACGCCAGCAATGCAAACTCTGAGGCTAAACTTCAGGTCTAACCTTTGCCCTAAATCTAAAGCGTAACCCAAGAGCACAGCTAACAGAGGCAGCAGTTTGTGCAGCACTGTCTGGGCTCGACTTAGAACTCTTGAGGCCTTCCCCCCCCCTCGGAAGTTGTGGGCGCTTTGTCGGAAGCAGCTGAGGAAGTAGGGCTGATTGCTGCTAACAGGAAAGGGCAGCTGGGCAAGGACAACTAGAGGAGGCCTTAACTTCTCCTGCGAGAAGCTCTAGCTAGGTGTAGCTGCCACTAACAATCGATCGCTCATCCAAGTGGCCCTTGATGAGGGTGGGTCAGTGACTGGCTGAGTCAGTGCTAGGGAGAGGCCGACCGTAAGAGCCAGGCCCAGGGCGCAGCTCCCAGAGGCAGCAGTTTGCACAGCAGGGCACAAGAAGGCACCTTCGTTTCCGATCCCAGCACTGTATGCTTGCTCCGGTACGGTCATGACACTCTGCAGCGCACGTTGCCCAGGACTTGTTGGAGTCGCTGCATCCTCTGTGTCAGAGGCTTGGGCCCAGGCGGACCCTCTGACAGCAGATGCAACTCTAAAGGTCTCAGGCTGCAGGGAGTGTCAGCCTGCTGTGTAGCATCCGAGAAGAGGAGAAGGAGCTAGAGAGGGTATTCTCGGAGACTGCACAGCTTCATGAGTCTCAAGCCGCCAGAGCAGTGGAGTTGCGGGAGGGCTCTGTGCCGTGTGAAACGGTACATCATAACACTGTAGAAGGCGCCTGGAAGCTGCTCGCTTCTCGTAGGAGGAGAGAGGCTCCTCCTGCTCCCGAGGACTTGCAAGTGAAGAACAGGTTTGGTGCCCTGCAGGATGAGGAGGAGCTGGACATGGCTGCAAGGGAAGTAACTGGGGCAACAGACCCTGTGCCTCGCGGGAACAGCCGGAAGAAGCGGCGGGTGACTGTTGTGGGTGACTCCCTGCTGCAGGGGACGGAGGCACCTATCTGCCGAGCTGACCTCTTGTCTAGAGAGGTTTGTTGCCTGCCGGGGCTCGCGTACGAGATGTCGTGGAAAGACTGCCAAGGCTTGGCCACTCATCGGACTAGTACCCTCTGCCGCTCTGCCATGTGGGCACTAATGACACCAAGGGCAAACTGGAAACCATCGAAGAGGATTTCCGAGCTCTGGGGATGGTGGTGAAGGGTCTGGGAGCCCAGGTCATCGTCTCCTCAATCCCGCCAGTGAGGGGGATGGAGGAGACGGACTTTCCAAGCCAACAGCTGGCTGCGCCGCTG